>NW_027270924.1:2912500-3395000 GCF_040938485.1 Diadema antillarum
GGCTGAGATGGGTAGTCCCTAGAAACCTGAAACACTAATCGGGCTGCCCAATTTTGAAGTCGCTGCACACGATCCAATTGAGTTGAAGGAATGGAAGAGAGAAGCCCGTTACAATAATCTATACGGGATAGAACTAAAGAACGCACTGCGATATGACATGCAGATTGATCAATAAATCTCCTAATTCTAGCAATATTTCTTAAATAAAACGTAACAGTACTACAAATTTGAGAAATATGTTGAGACATTAACATTCGACGATCAAAAATAACACCAAGATTTCTTATTGTTTCTGAGGGGCTAATTAGTGTGCAACCAACATTGAGCTGAATGTTTGGAAGACCGCGCAGATTGTGGGCTGAAGCCGCAACAAAAAACTCAGTCTTCGAATCATTCAGTTTCAACTTATTTGCTACCATCCATTTCTTAATATCTAAAATACACGTTTGAAGTTTAGTAATGGTATTACAAGAAGCTCCTACAATCTTCGGGTCATAAGAAATATATAACTGTATGTCATCAGCATAAAGATGGCAATTAACATCGTGATGTTGGGCTATCTCGCCAACTGGAAGAGTATAAATTGAGTATCCTATGGGTCCTACTATTGATCCCTGGGGAAGTCCAAACTCTAACATTGTGGGGTTTGACAAATTGCCGGCAATGTCAACTTGAGAAGACCATCCCAAAAGGTATGAAACCAGGACAAGACTGTTGACCTAACACCTGTTCGTTTATATAAACGGGAAAGAAAAAAATTGATGGTCAATCGTGTCAAATGCGGCTGACAGATCTAAAAGTACAGCAAAAACAACCTTGTTTGAATCAATGGCAAACATAATATTATTTTTCACTTTTACTAAAGCTGACTCAGTACTGTGCCGAGACCTGTAAGCAGATTGAAAAGAATCAAAAAGATTATTAGACTCAATGTGATGAACTAACTGTTTACAAACTGCTTTCTCGATAAGTTTACCTAGAAATGTTAAATTTAACACTGGTCTATAATTTTTAAGTTCGTTTTGGTCCAGGCTGGGTTTCTTCAAAAGTGGTTTTACTATTGCCGATTGTGCTCCTTTGGGAAAAACACCTGTGGAAAGAGATTGATTGACTATATTTGTAAGCAATGGTAATACATGATTGAGGTTCTCTTTCAGGAGCCATGTTGGAATGGGATCAAGTTGACAAGATTTAGTAGCAGATGACATAATGATTCTGGACAAATCTGATTGTGTAAGCAACTGAAAATTCTCAAAAAGAGGAATATTTACGTTTACAGTATCACAAAACTGGTTTACAGTTATTCTGTTGCACGCATCTACTTCATCTCTAATTTTTCTTATCTTTCCGACAAAAAAACAAAGAAAATTGATTAGCTAATATGGATGCAGAATCATACAAGGGGAGATGACTTGCTTTCTTATTCAAAAGTGAGTGGATAATGCGATATACCTCCTTGACAGTGCATGAACTCAACTTGTCTTTCAAAAATTTCTCTTTAGAGACATTAATAACCCGACATGCATTTCTGTTTGCTGCAATGAACAGTTTACGATCTGAATCAAGTCTTGTTTTCCGCCATTTTCGTTCTGCTTTACGACGAAGTTGGCGAGCTACAAGTGTGGACTCATTAAACCAAGGCATACGTGATTTCAAAGGGCGAGATTTTGTCTCAGATGGAGCATAGGTATCGAGTACCTTAGTAACTCCAGAAACATACCAATCAAACAAGGACTCGCTATCTAATCCTGCGGGTTGAGACGACACTAAATCCTGCAAAGCATTAGCAAATTGAACTTTATCAATTATTTGCGATAATTGCGTAATGAAGAAGTAATAGAAATTAACTCTGATTTCTGTTTAGCCAGTGAGAAACGGATCATATGATGATCAGAGATACATGTTTCAACTGTATTACAATCTGATATTACTAAATCATCTCGGGTAAAAACTAAATCTAAGGTGTGACCCAGATTACGAGTTGGACCTTGGACGTGTTGGATAAGCCCAGCAGATGCTATACTATTATTCATATGGAGCACATCGCTTTTAGACATGTCTTCCCAATGGATATTGAAGTCTCCTAATAACACCAATTTCCCCGGATACAAGGATATCTCACTTACAAATTCATCGAATTCGTTCAGAAACTTAGAAGATGTGAGTCTATTTACTGAAGAGGGTGGTGGTCTATCACAATGAAAAAATTGACCGAACATGACAAATCAGTAATGTGTGCATACTCAAAAGTGGAAAAAGACAGAACAGAATTTTTCATCATCAACTTAAGAGTAGACTTGTACAATACACCAATTCCACCCCCACGTGTACTTGTATTTCGTGGTGAATTTATAAAAGAATACCCTCTAGGAGTCAACTCCCCAATTATCACATCGTCCTTGGAGTTAAGCCAGGTTTCCGTGATAAACATGATATCGAAGTCATGTTCGTGAACATATTCAGCAATGCATATAGTTTTGTTTCTGACAGAATGTGCATTCCATAAACAGACATTACAATTGGACTCTGCAAAAGAATTACTTAAATTTGGCACAACTTTAAGATTGTCGACGTTCATCCCTCTCAGTTTCTTGTAGGTCAGTTTCCTACTTGATGAGGTGATCACTGGTATATGTGACGATGAAGGGGCACTTAGAATTGTGCTCACTCGTGTCCGTGGTGCTCACTCATGTCCGTGAAATCGAATGCAAATCTGATGAAATAAGGCGGGAAAACCTATATTATCCCCCTGCCTTCTGAAAGAGGCAAGTCAAGTGGTCTTTTTAATGATGCGAGAAAAGTGAAAATATGTTGAAATGTCTTTATATTTTCTTAACATTGTTCTATACATGTAACATCACTAGCTGTAATTGTCTTCTCACCCTGTAGTGACAGAGCAGAAACTTAAAAAATTCAAAACTTTTGAACTGACTGTCCGATTTCCCCCAAACTTTCACTGATATGCTGTACTGCATGCATTCACTCAATCCTCATGAAGGTGGATTTGTCCTTTGATATTTCAAAGCCCTCAATTGTAAAAGAGCTTTATCATCCAGATTTGAATCCAGCACTCACAAAAGAAAAAAGCAAAACAGGCGGGTTCAGCTTCTTGCACCAATACTATCAAACATTTAAAATGATATATAATGCACAGGCCAAAGAGATAGATAGATAGATAGAGAGAGAGAGAGAGAGAGAGAGGAGAAAAAGAGATAATGCTTTGTGACTTTGTTAAGGGTCGAAAGTAGTTTTCCACCCTCAAGAGTTTTGCTTATCACTTTGGTTTACATATTTCGTGTTCAAAACATGCATCATAGTACAGCACAATTCTTTATGGAGTCATTCAGTCGTTGTTGGAAGCACTTATCCAGTATAAATGTAGTCCGAAAGTATCTCATGAAAGTCTGTAACTATCACAGAAATATGATAATAGATCTATGATAGTAACATGACAATACAATATCTCAAACGATAGCGTGGGCGTTATATTACTGAAACTATAATGATTGGCATTATCGAGTGGCTGTATGCTGTGGATCCTCCTGTATCGCTTCCTTGAAAGCCCAGGCAACTTTATGAGATGATTACAATTTCATTATGATCGAACGTATTCTTATCATGCGCACTCAGACTTTTTAATACTCCAACGTCATCAATCAGTACCATCAACTGCAATTATCGTTCATTCCTATTCCACGTACCGGTTGCATGTAGGGTTTCAAGGGAACATTACACCGACTTTCAGTCTTTTGAATAACAGCGTGCTGGTATTTCGGAGTTATCTGCAGTGGCTGTGCTATGATTCCCCCTTTTTCGCGATGGAGGAAAGAATGATATTCCTGGTATGGATTTCTGCTCATTTCACGTTTTGCAATCCTTCTATGAAGTCCTCAGCATTGGGAACTAATACATGTAGGTATACCTTTCAATTTTCTTTCCATCATTGACATACCTCGCACATTTCTCTCTTTCTCAGTTCTTATTGCATGTCAGTCTTTACACAAGAATGGAATGTTATATCAGATATGCTTGAACCTCTGTTCTAACAATTCCCACGAGTAATTAGGTTCTATTAAGTTAACCTTTATCATTTTTTTTATCTGCTACGCTTTTGAAAGAAAAACATTATATGACTTATTAAATAATGAAGACGAATGCGTTCAAAGAATTTGGTAAGAAATAGTACATGATTCGGTGCTTTAAATCATGTCACCGAACTGACATCAGCTCGAATACTTTTGGAATGTTTCATTGTTCCTTTAATTACTATTCTCATAATTCATTGATTTACGTGAACCCTTTGTTATCCTTATCATCACGCAGATTTCAGTCTAAATTGTTCGGGGATTCCAGAACGGGAGATATGGTGTGACCGAACCTGCGCCGACAACCGTGATAGTTGGGTTCTGCAGGCACCCCGTGGAAGGAGAATCCTCTATACCCTCAAATTAATCAACAATGTAGTGGTGGTATTCAACAGAATTGATGAAATAGCAAACAAGAAATCTCGGAATCTGATAGTGAAAGACTCAGAGTATTCTCCCTCTTTATCACTCACCCATCAGACGAAGCTACAGTTTATAATATTGTCTATATGTCTACCCTGTGAGATTCAACATGAGCGTGAAGTGTTACGAAGGTAAGTGTAGTTTCCACATCATGAACACAACTGTTCACTGACTATTACTTACTCCAACACTTGTTTTCCCTCCGTTATTCGAAACCTGATGTTTCAATCTGCATGACAGAACATAAGATCTATATAGGGATGAGTTGACAATAATTGTAAAAAAGACGTGTGGTTTAATCATCGTGTTTTTAAAAGAGTGAAACATGAAAATCTACAGCGAGGACGCACTCCGTTGACACACATTACTATTAGAAACAATAAATTATTCAAGTCTTAAAACGTAAAAGACGCGATGAAAAAGTGACATAAAATAGAAGTAAAGTGAAAGTATACAAAGTAATTGAATGCCGTGTCATATGCCTCATTTTCATCGAAGCCATACTGCAATGTATCAAAATGTCATTTTATGTACAGTATACAAATATTCAGTGATTGACAAACAATTATATATACAGGACAGAAATACTGGAACGATCTCCCAATACAAATTAAGACACAATTTATTGAATTATTACATTTGCGTAAGTCCATTGAAATTTCTCTCTATCTTGTTTATGCGGGTTTTGCTGCTGTGCTTGGTTGTTGTCATTCAAATCAGTTGAGTCTAGCTGTTTGCGCTCTTTAATTCCTCCACATTAGTATACTTCTTCCTAATGTACAGACTTTGGAACTCGTTAACAGCTGGCTTTGTTGTACCAAGGAGGTTTTATACATTGGAGTTCCAACTGGCTGTGATTATTCAAACAGTTGTCAGATTTCTATTGATGTACAAAGGAATTCCACAGGTGCACTTGTGCCTTTGATGATCGATGTTCCTTGCCGCCGTCTTGCTCAGCATTCTGAAGATTAATTTTGAACGTTATCACAATTTTGGCCATATTTTGCTTATCTATTTATTAAATGAAATGAAATTTCAATTAATGATAAAGCATGTAAAACAAAAGACATTTCCGTCCAGAAATTTGCGCAAAAGTGTAAATCTGAGCTGTATCATGTGAAAATGTTTAAAACTGTACCATCCTGGAAAGCTGGTTTTATCACTTTTCCGCTTAGTTTCCACAAATGAAACTAATATGGAATAATCTTCAAGTATAATTCTTTATTGATAGATATATCAGATTAGTGCCCGCATATGCCCAGTCGAGTAATTTTCATATTCATTTCAGCATTTTTTGCTCAATTTCTATTCGCGCATCCTCATGTCTGTACCACATACCTTTTATAAGAAGGGATAGCGAAAAGTAATTACCATCACAAAGAAATATCTTCCTTTGAAAGTGGCTAGTAATTATGCAATGAGACACAAGTCACTTGTCTTCCTATCTGCGCGGCAGATCCTGTTTTGCACATGCTTCAAATATTTTTGAGCGGCGGGTTCGAACATCTAGCAAAGGAAATAAGACGGCTGTGACTAAATTCTCTAGAACCTCCTTGGTTGTACTCACGGCAGCTGGTAAATCTTTTGTTAGTACATGCAAGGAGGTTCTAGAGAATGGAGTCACAACCGTCTTATTTCCTTTGCTAGATGTTCGAACCCGCCGCTCAAAAATATTTGAAGCATGTGCAAAACAGGATCTGCCGCGCAGATGCCGAAGACAATTGACTCGTGTCTCATTGCATAATCACCAGCCACTTTCAAAGGAAGATATGTCTTTGTGTTGGTAATTACTTTTCGCTATCTCTTCTTATAAAAGGTAGGTGGTACAGACACGAGGATGCGCGAATAGAAATGGAGCAAAAAATGTTGAAATAAAGATGAAAATTACTCGACTGGGCATACCCGGGCACTAATTTGATATACCTATCAATAAAGAATTATACTTGAAGATTATTCCATATTAGTTTCATTTGTGGAAATTATGCGGAAAAGTGATAAAACCAGCTTTCCAGGATGCTACAGTTTTAAACATTTTCATATGATACAGCTCTGATTTACACTTTTGCACAAATTTCTGGAAGGGATTGACTTTTGTTTTACATGCTTTATCATTAAGTGAAATTTCATTTCATTTGATAAATAAATAAGCAAAATATGACCAACATTATGATAACGTTCAAAATGAATCTTCAGATTGCTCAGCAAGACGGCGGCTTGAAACATCGATCATCAAAGGCACAAGTGCACCTGTCATGCCTGTGGAATTCCTTTGTACATCAATAGAAATCTGACAACTGTTTGAATAATTACACCAGTTGGAACTCCAATGTATAAAACCTCCTTGGTACATGCATGTTCTCTCTCCCTTATAAAGGCTTCCCATGTCTCTTCTGAGGACCCACATGTCGAGTGTTTGCAGTATTGTTCAAATCGTATTATCACACCATATTGTTAACATCCCTAAAACAACTGCTCATATACGTCTGCAGAATGTGGTTATTTGTTTGTTTTCGCTATATGTATTTGAGAAAAATCTTTTATTTCCCAGATATCCTTGCCTTTCAGTTTTGTTTTCTATATTTTGGTGCTATGTTGCACCCGTGCTCCTTATGTGTTTTTGTACCCTCTGTTCAGAATTTGGGACCTACGCTTAACAAGCTTGCTTTTAAGTAGGTTCCATCATTTTTCTCTAGCATTTATACAGAGAGCCAAATTTACGAAGAGTGACAGCCATGTTTTTTTAATGATTATGTTTACAATAATTTACTGTGCATCCTAGCTGGATAATTTTATTCACTTTATTTTATTATATTAGATGTACATTCCTACATTGAGAAATATGAAAATGAATTGAATTAAATTAAATTGAATTATTTCATCATGGGATTGTTATGGCTCAGGGGAGAGAAACATGCGAAATATAATTTGCGACAGTAATTTGTCCTGGAAGATACTCGATGGCAATTGCAATGCAGAGTATCGGCACATTTGCCATTTCATTATTTCAAGTTTGAATACTTCGTTTGTAGATATCCTTGCCATTATTCTTAAAAAACAAAACAAAACAAAACAAATGCAAAACAGAAAGAGTTTATTAATGTCGTTGTACACGTGTTGTGTCGTTGCCCATGAGTGTTTCGAAAATCAATTCACATAATAGCCATCATTCTGTATCCGTATCTGTCATAATGTATTATTGTACTGTATATTGTACTCAAATTGGTGCAAATGTTTATTCCAGTACCGGATGAACAGAAAGCCGTCAAGTAGGCTTACCGACTATTAGTTAATAGATTGATATCTCGATATTCGCTAATAATCTCTAGAATAATAAGCGTTATCATTGATCTTTAGGTCACTATGAATTGTATTTATGGATTCTATTGATGCCAGTTGACTCACGAAAGTTTATTTTGTTTCGTCATATTGTTCCCAAATAATGTGGGGAGGAGAATTAAAGCAGAGTGCGATCTGCATTAAAAACAACGACAAAAAATTATAAATCGCATTGCTTCTTCTGTTCCTTTTGAGAAACTGTTAAGGGGAAACTATAGTGTATAACTCGAAGAAGGATTTAGACCATAATTCTGATAATCGCCTTCACCTCGAATGAGCTACGACGTGAATTATTAGGTGATACGCTATCAGCGTATCACCTATTGTGATTGTCAAAATCTCTTTATTAGGTGATACGCTATCAGCGTATCACCTATTGTGATTGTCAAAATCTCTCTTTATTTTTTAGGTGATACGCTATCAGCGTATCACCTATTGTGATTGTCAAAATCTCTCTTTATTTTTTTTTATTCTTCTTTCTTTCTGGACAATTTTGTGTCGTCAATATCTCAACAATGACATTACGGAATGACATGAAATTTTCAGTCAACATGTCTCATAACAATATCTAGCCACAATAAGGTTTTCATGACAGTAACATATCTATGACGTCATCTAGGCGCCATTTTGTGATTTTCGGACCTTGTCACATGATCGATCATAACTTCATAACTAGATGTCATTTCTGCATCATTTTCGGTGGACATAAAGTTCAGGTCACGCTCTATCTTACTTTTTAACGCTAGTTACCCAGGTCTTCATTACGCGCGCCTACGCGCGCGTCAAAATTTTAAAAGGCTCAAAACGACTTCCCAATGGGAAATCTCGAAGTTTCAGACAATTTTAAGCGTTTCAAACATTTTCTCGCGTGCGCGTCCGTCCGCGCAATTTCACGCGCAGAGGGCGTAACCAACATGAAAATGCAATTTTTTTGACTGATTTGGATTCCTGATACTTTGAGTAACAATATCCACTGATTTCCGATCGATGTTGACCTATAACAAAGGAATGCACTGGCGTCAAAGTTGAAATTCCGCGCGCGCGTCTTTCTGCAAATATAGTGAAAAAACATGTCTTTGTTTATTTCGCCATAGCTCTTTAAATCGTCCGTTGACCCGATATTTCTATTGCATATTACAAAAGCATATGAATTGTAAATAACATTCCTAGTATCAATATTGCCAGGAAAACGCGATGAAGTGATCATATCGTCATTTTGAATAAAAAAAGTGGAATTGATTTTTTTGAGGTACTGTTTCTGACATTCATTTGCTCGTATCTCTGTTGTTTAAGCTCAATATTATCCCAAATTCACATATGTTGTCCTTTAAACATTTGCCTTTCAAGTCCATGTCATGGTTTTGAAATTTGATGACGTCATCATACTTTAAATTGTGATTAAAAGTAAAGATGCAAAATCGGACAAGTTTACGTGTTATGTCTATGGGAGGTGATTTTTTTTAAAAGCATGCATTGACTTAACAACGTTTAAGCACCTTTATCTCAGCTGATTTTGCTTCATTTCCTCTGAAACTTTAGTATGTTGTAGCTGAGACAATAAGCTGCAGTAATCATGCATTTTATTCTTTGAAATCTCCTCATCAGATTGACAATTTTGCAGTTTAAAACTGAAAATGAAAATGGAATGTGGACAAAACGATTCCTCATGTATCTTTCATATACATAAGTTTACGTTCCCCATATTTTCTCGTCGAGACGTATGGCCGAGTGGTTAAAGGCGCCGTCTCAGAGACGTGAGGTTGCGGGTTCGAACCCCACAAGATCACGAAACAATTTTTTTTTATTTTACTTTTTTTTCTTCAATTTGTATTATATATTCGTCCATGTAGAAATCACGTTCGTATATAAACGCACCTATACACACACACAGACACACACACACGCCATATCCCTCTTTTTTGTGTGTTGGAGACCACATTGCTTCGACTGCAGCAACATTTTGCAGGTTGACTTTGTCAAACCGATCATAGTATGTAATGACGACGACTGAGGTGTTGTACTTTGAACAATTGTCTTTCAAGACGATGTCATTGTTTTGTAATTTGATGACGTCATTACACTGAAAATTGTGATTAAAGGCAAGGTATCAAAACCAGCCGATTATAGGTTTTATGTCTGCGGGACGTATTTTTCCCAAGTTGCCAGAAATGGCATAGCGACCTCAGTCGTTACATGGCCGCTTTTCCGTCTAGCAATGCAATAGATGTTCACACGGCCACGTTAGTTGAGTGGGCATTGACTTTCCCCCTGTTATATCTATACATTGTTTTTTTTTTTTTGTCTTACCATTTCCGTGGATGACCCGTGGCCGAGTGGTTACAGAAACGGTTTCGCATGCACGCTCAATATAACTTCAAGGTGCCTATATCACATTCTTTTCTTTGTCGATCACAGATGACTGTCATCTGATGACCACAAGCGTATCACCTAACTCGTCCTCAATGTGACGAGTTTTCATGTCTCGTTTTTATTCTTCTTTCTTTCTGGACAATTTTGTGTCGTCAATATCTCAACAATGACATTACGGAATGACATGAAATTTTCAGTCAACATGTCTCATAACAATATCTAGCCACAATAAGGTTTTCATGACAGTAACATATCTATGACGTCATCTAGGCGCCATTTTGTGATTTTCGGACCTTGTCACATGATCGATCATAACTTCATAACTAGATGTCATTTCTGCATCATTTTCGGTGGACATAAAGTTCAGGTCACGCTCTATCTTACTTTTTAACGCTAGTTACCCAGGTCTTCATTACGCGCGCCTACGCGCGCGTCAAAATTTTAAAAGGCTCAAAACGACTTCCCAATGGGAAATCTCGAAGTTTCAGACAATTTTAAGCGTTTCAAACATTTTCTCGCGTGCGCGTCCGTCCGCGCAATTTCACGCGCAGAGGGCGTAACCAACATGAAAATGCAATTTTTTTGACTGATTTGGATTCCTGATACTTTGAGTAACAATATCCACTGATTTCCGATCGATGTTGACCTATAACAAAGGAATGCACTGGCGTCAAAGTTGAAATTCCGCGCGCGCGTCTTTCTGCAAATATAGTGAAAAAACATGTCTTTGTTTATTTCGCCATAGCTCTTTAAATCGTCCGTTGACCCGATATTTCTATTGCATATTACAAAAGCATATGAATTGTAAATAACATTCCTAGTATCAATATTGCCAGGAAAACGCGATGAAGTGATCATATCGTCATTTTGAATAAAAAAAGTGGAATTGATTTTTTTGAGGTACTGTTTCTGACATTCATTTGCTCGTATCTCTGTTGTTTAAGCTCAATATTATCCCAAATTCACATATGTTGTCCTTTAAACATTTGCCTTTCAAGTCCATGTCATGGTTTTGAAATTTGATGACGTCATCATACTTTAAATTGTGATTAAAAGTAAAGATGCAAAATCGGACAAGTTTACGTGTTATGTCTATGGGAGGTGATTTTTTTTAAAAGCATGCATTGACTTAACAACGTTTAAGCACCTTTATCTCAGCTGATTTTGCTTCATTTCCTCTGAAACTTTAGTATGTTGTAGCTGAGACAATAAGCTGCAGTAATCATGCATTTTATTCTTTGAAATCTCCTCATCAGATTGACAATTTTGCAGTTTAAAACTGAAAATGAAAATGGAATGTGGACAAAACGATTCCTCATGTATCTTTCATATACATAAGTTTACGTTCCCCATATTTTCTCGTCGAGACGTATGGCCGAGTGGTTAAAGGCGCCGTCTCAGAGACGTGAGGTTGCGGGTTCGAACCCCACAAGATCACGAAACAATTTTTTTTTATTTTACTTTTTTTTCTTCAATTTGTATTATATATTCGTCCATGTAGAAATCACGTTCGTATATAAACGCACCTATACACACACACAGACACACACACACGCCATATCCCTCTTTTTTGTGTGTTGGAGACCACATTGCTTCGACTGCAGCAACATTTTGCAGGTTGACTTTGTCAAACCGATCATAGTATGTAATGACGACGACTGAGGTGTTGTACTTTGAACAATTGTCTTTCAAGACGATGTCATTGTTTTGTAATTTGATGACGTCATTACACTGAAAATTGTGATTAAAGGCAAGGTATCAAAACCAGCCGATTATAGGTTTTATGTCTGCGGGACGTATTTTTCCCAAGTTGCCAGAAATGGCATAGCGACCTCAGTCGTTACATGGCCGCTTTTCCGTCTAGCAATGCAATAGATGTTCACACGGCCACGTTAGTTGAGTGGGCATTGACTTTCCCCCTGTTATATCTATACATTGTTTTTTTTTTTTTGTCTTACCATTTCCGTGGATGACCCGTGGCCGAGTGGTTACAGAAACGGTTTCGCATGCACGCTCAATATAACTTCAAGGTGCCTATATCACATTCTTTTCTTTGTCGATCACAGATGACTGTCATCTGATGACCACAAGCGTATCACCTAACTCGTCCTCAATGTGACGAGTTTTCATGTCTCGTTTCTTTTTATTCTTCTTTCTTTCTGGACAATTTTGTGTCATCAATATCTCAAGAATGACATTACGGAATAACATGACATTTTCAGGGAACATGTCTCATGACAATATCTAGCCACAATAAGGTTTTCATGACAGTAACATATCTATGACGTCGTCTAGGCGCCATTTTGTGATTTTTGGACCATGTTACATGATCGATCATAACTTCATAACTAAAGGTCATTTCTGTATCATTTTTTGTGGACATAAAGTTCAGGTCACGTTCTATCTTACTTCTTTTGATGCTAATTACCTAGGACATCATTAAGTGCGCGTAAGCGCGCGTCAAAATTTTAAAAGGCTCAAAACAACTTTCCAATGGGAAATCTCGAAGTTTCAGACAATTTTATGCGTTTCAAACAATTTTGCGCGTGCGCGTCCGTCCGCGCATTTTCGCGCGCACAGCGCGTCAGCAACATGAAAATACACTTTTTTTGACAGATTTGGATTCCTGATACTTTGAGCAACAATATCCATTGATTTCTAATCGATTCCTACAAATAACAAAGCAATGCACTTGCGTCAAAGTTCAAATTTCGCCTGCGCGTCTATGTGCAAATATAGTGAAAAAACATGTCTTTGTTTATTTCGCCATAGCTCTTTAAAACGTCAGGTGACCCTATGTTTTTATTGCATATTACAAAAGCATATAAATTGGACTTGACGTTTCAAGTATCATTATTTCCATAATTACATTATGACGTCATCATATCGTCATCTGAAATCAAAAAAGTGGAATTAATTTTTTTGAGGTACTGTTTCTGACATTCATTTGCTCGTATCTCTGTTGTTTAAGCTCAATATTATCCCAAATTCAGATATGTTGTACTTTGAACATTTGCCTTTCAAGTCCATGTCATGGTTTTGAAATTTGATGACGTCATCATGCTTTAAATTGTGTTTAAAGGTAAAGACGCAAAATCGGACAAGTTTACGTGTATTGTCTATGGGAGGTGATTTTTTTAGAAACCATGCATTGACTTGACAACGTTTAAGCACCTTTATCTCAGCTGATTTTGCTTCATTTCCTCTGAAACTTATTTATGTTGTAGATGTGACAATAAGCTGCAGTAATCATGCATTTTATTCTTTGAAATCTCCTCATGAGGTTGACAATTTTGCAATTTAAAACTGAAAATGAGAATGGAATGCGGACCAAACGATTCGTGATTCATCTTTCACGTACATAAGCTTACGTTCCTCTAATTTTCTCGTCGAGACGTATGGCCGAGTGGTTAGAGGCGTCGTCTTAGAAACGTGAGGTTGCACACGTACGGGTTCGATCCTCACAAGAGCACGAAAGAAAATAATAATTTTTTTTTAACTTTTTTTCTTCAATGGAGTACTACACCTTCGTCCATGTAGAAATCACGTTTGCATGTAAACACACCTATACGCACGCACTCACACAGTATACCTTTGTTTTGCGTTGGAGACTGCATTACTTCGTCTGCTGCAAAATTATAGTTTTGCAGGTTGGGCTTTTCAAACTGATACAGTATACTGTAACAAAATGAAATTTGTTCATATCAATTCAGTAACACAATGTAGTCGTGGTTACTTTGTGCTGATTTATACATGTAACAAGCTATACATTGTAAAAAAGGTATTCAGTCTTCTGTATTGATGATTATTTGTCAATTAGTGGTTTTTGTGGAGTTTCAGATAGTGATAAAAAGTATGGATGATAAGTGCAGCGATAATTCCTATAGTTAGTTCAAAGCTGTGTTACAGATGTTTGATACATACATTTAGCATTGTGTGTGTGTATATACGTGTGTATACAGGTTGGCCATATGACACATTCTAGACAATTACTCTTAATTGATTAGCAAACGTGATCAGCTATGGAACTGAATATGGTACTAATGTATGATGTTAATGATTCTGATTAAACTGTGACGAGTTTAAAGGGATAGCGTAACTGTGTGTAAAAATAAGGCAATTATAAGGATATTTTAGGGCAATTTGATAACCATGCCTATAATAATTTCATACAGGTACTAATGCCTGCCTCATATTCAAATGATAGATCGTCATGTCAATAGCAAACTGACAACGTACGATGAATGTGTTATATATTGAACAACTGTCTTTCAAGTCCATAACGTTCCCCATATTTTCCCGTCGAGACGTGTCGCCGAGTGGTTAAAGGCGACGTCTCAGAGACGTGAGGTTGCGGGTTCGAACCCCACAAGATCACGAAACAAAATAATTAGCTACTTTACTGTTTTTTTTTCTTCAATTTTGTATTACATATTCGTCCATGTAGAAATCACGTTCGTATATAAACGCACCTATACACACACACAGACACACACACACGCCATATCCCTCTTTTTTGTGTGTTGGAGACCACATTGCTTCGACTGCAGCAACATTTTGCAGGTTGACTTTGTCAAACCGATCATAGTATGTAATGACGACGACTGAGGTGTTGTACTTTGAACAATTTTCTTTCAAGACCATGTCATTGTTTTGTAATTTGATGACGTCATTACACTGAAAATTGTGATTAAAGGCAAGGTATCAAAACCAGCCGATTATAGGTTTTATGTCTGCGGGACGTATTTTTCCCAAGTTGCCAGAAATGGCATAGCGACCTCAGTCGTTACAAGGCCGCTTTTCCGTCTAGCAATGCAATAGATGTTCACACGGCCACGTTAGTTGAGTGGGCATTGACTTTCCCCCCGTTATATCTATACATTGTTGTTGTTTTTTTGTCTTACCATTTCCGTGGATGACCCGTGGTCGAGTGGTTACAGATACGGTTTCGCATGCACGCTCAATATAACTTCAAGGTGCCTATATCACATTCTTTTCTTTGTCGATCACAGATGACTGTCATCTCATGACCACAAGCGTATCACCTAACTCGTCCTCAATGTGACGAGTTTTCATGTCTCGTTAGGTGATACGCTATCAGCGTATCACCTATTGTGATTGTCAAAATCTCTCTTTATTTTTTTTTTTTATTCTTCTTTCTTTCTGGACAATTTTGTGTCGTCAATATCTCAACAATGACATTACGGAATGACATGAAATTTTCAGTCAACATGTCTCATAACAATATCTAGCCACAATAAGGTTTTCATGACAGTAACATATCTATGACGTCATTTAGGCGCCATTTTGTGATTTTCGGACCTTGTCACATGATCGATCATAACTTCATAACTAGATGTCATTTCTGCATCATTTTCGGTGGACATAAAGTTCAGGTCACGCTCTATCTTACTTTTTAATGCTAGTTACCCAGGTCTTCATTACGCGCGCGTTTGCGCGCGTCAAAATTTTAAAAGGCTCAAAACGACTTCCCAATGGGAAATCTCGAAGTTTCAGACAATTTTAAGCGTTTCAAACAATTTTGCGCGTGCGCGTCCGTCCGCGCGTTTTCGCGCGCACAGCGTATCAGTAACATGAAAATGCACTTTTTTTGACTGATTTGGATTCCTGATACTTTGAGTAACAATATCCATTGATTTTTGATCGATTCTGACAAATAACAAAGCAATGCACTGGCGTCAAAGTTGAAATTTCACATGCGCATCTATGTGCAAATATAGTGAAAAAACATGTCTTTATTTATTTCGCCATAGCTCTTTAAAACGTCAGGTGACCCTATGTTTTTATTGCATATTACAAAAGCATATAAATTGGACATAACGTTTCAAGCATCATTATTTCCATAAATACATTATGACGTCATCATATCGTCATCTGAATTCAAAAAAGTGGAATTAATTTTTTTAAGGTACTGTTTCTGACATTCATTTGCTCGTATCTCTGTTGTTTAAGCTCAATATTTTCCCAAATTCAGATATGTTGTACTTTGAACATTTACCTTTTAAGTCCATGTCATGCTTTTGATATTTGATGACGTCATCATACCTTAAATTGTGATTAAAGGTAAAGACGCAAAATCGGACAAGTTTACGTGTATTGTCTATGGGAGGTGATTTTTTTTTAAACCATGCATTGACTTAACAACGTTTAAGCACCTTTATCTCAGCTGATTTTGCTTCATTTCCTCTGAAACTTTAGTATGTTGTAGCTGAGACAATAAGCTGCAGTAATCATGCATTTCATTCTTTGAAATCTTCTCATCAGATTGACAATTTTGCAGTTTAAAATGAAAATGAAAATGGAATGTGGACAAAACGATTCCTCATGTATCTTTCACATACATAAGTTTACGTTCCCCATATTTTCTCGTCGAGACGTATGGCCGAGTGGATAAAGTCGACGTCTCAGAGACGTGAGGTTGCGGGTTCGAACCCCACAAGATCACGAAACAAAATACTTAGCTATTTTACTTTTTTTTTCTTCAATTTTGTATTACATATTCGTCCATGTAGAAATCACGTTCGTATATAAACACACCTATACACACACACAGACACACACACACGCCATATCCCTCTTTTTTGTGTGTTGGAGACCACATTGCTTCGACTGCAGCAAAATTTTGCAGGTTGACTTTGTCAAACCAATCATAGTATGTAATGACGACAACTGAGGTGTTGTACTTTGAACTGTCTTTCAAGACGATGTCATTGTTTTGTAATTTGATGACGTCATTACACTGAAAATTGTGATTAAAGGCAAGGTATCAAAACCAGCCGATTATAGGTTTTATGTCTGCGGGACGTATTTTTCCCAAGTTGCCAGAAATGGCATAGCGAGCTCAGTCGTTACAAGGCCGCTTTTCCGTCTAGCAATGCAATAGATGTTCACACGGCCACGTTAGTTGAGTGGGCATTGACTTTCCCCCTGTTATATCTATACATTGTTGTTTTTTTTTTGTCTTACCATTTCCGTGGATGACCCGTGGCCGAGTGGTTAAAGAAACGGTTTCGCATGCACGCTCAATATAACTTCAAGGTGCCTATATCACATTCTTTTCTTGTCGATCACAGATGACCGTCATCTGATGACCACAAGCGTATCACCTAACTCGTCCTCAATGTGACGAGTTTTCATGTCTCGTTACTTATAGAACATTAGTTACCCCATTGCATTTGCCAAATAATATTTCGAACCTTAACTGGTCATTAATTTTCAAGGGATACCAACAGTGAAGCTGGTTGATGGATCCTCTCCCATTGAAGGCCTGTTGGTCATCGAATCAGACCGATACGTCTGCTTGAATGGATTTACCCCCAAAGCAGCTGAATTGGTCTGTGAAGAGCTCGGCTTCCCGACGGTAAAGAATTATACCGGTCAGAGTTTGGCGTCAATTGCGACGACAACACGAAAAAGACCTCAACTACTGTCATGTGAAGGTAACAGCAGAAATTTAATGCTTGCAGATTAGAAGCTAATGAGGTATTATAAAGGCCTTTTGTCATTGCGATGGTTCGTTTTCTGAACGTGCAACAGTTTTAATTTCCCGATATTTCAAAACTCCTTATATAATAAACTCTCTTTTTAAACTATAATAATAGGCCTACTGCCAGTTTTCTTGCTATACAGACATACACAATGATGAAAAATAATACTTACAAATGACTACGTTCTTTGACGTTGAAATGCAGAAATCAAACGTTCATTAGAATAAGATTCGTCACAAACTTATTAATGCCCAATTGCGTTCATTATTGATATTGTCGTTATGTTTTGTATGTAGCTATTTTCTTTTTACATACATATTACACATGAGAGCCGTTATCTGTGTATCAAACTTTTATGAGAAATGCCGCGTTCAAACTTTATCTATTTCATGAACGATTTGTACAATATCAATACACAGATTCGCTGCGTGTAATGGACTGCTTGACAGTAACCGAGTGTTTCTCAAACAGGATTGTTAGACTCCAATGCCGAGGTAAGAGATTCAAAATGTCATATGAAAACATTTATATATTCTGTATCATTCATAAAGTCCAGACGTTCGCAAACATATTGATACCTATTCTTATGCTTTTGTGTGACTCTATATTATATACGTCGCATGGAAAGAGTGAATTAGTGTGTTTGATGTATGCGAACATAGTGTTCTTTTAGTCGCTAATTGTGTATGGTGGAATGAAACTAGACAATGTTAAGAACCATAGATGACGCTGTCAACACACACACACACACACATATATATATATATATATATATGTATGTATGTATGTATGTATGTATGTATGTATGTGTTTGATATTCTCAGACGCTAAAGATGTAAAGTAATTAACCTGTATGCAAACAGAAACACTTATCAAACTGTAATTTCAGGGATGATTTGTGACTAGTGATAGATGTTGTTAAAATGTATTGGCTATAATGCACACTTCAAAGTATCAGGTATTGGAAGGTTGAAATAATCATAATATTCTGTCACTGCGTAGAGCCTGCATTTCTTGGGTGCTACAAAGACAACCAATCAAACTTTCAAACAGCATTTAACACCGGATTTGGCGTTGATTCGGAAAGCGAGTGCATGTCTACCTGTAGAAGACAGCCCGAAAGCAATGGCGTTGCTGTCATGCATGAAGGATTGTGCATTTGTTTTCAGTCTGAAACGTATGCGCAGATAATTTCTGGCGGAAACTTTTCTCACAATTGGGTATGTCCACTTGCGACAGAGGCTGACTCCAACCGACATCATTCATTTAACCGTGAGTAATCCGACAAGCAAAGATTTCTTGACATCAGAGAGTGAAATAAATGTAGGCAAGCATCAGTGATGATAATGACAACAGTATAATTTGTCAGCGACTGTTAATACCTGTAATATACTTTGTCAGGTTCATATCTTTGACATGTTTAATAACAAAAATAAACTCCTATATATTTACTGTTATCGTATACAATCAATGTTTATAATTATGTTTACGTTCTGTGCTTGTCAGCTAGTCTTTTAATTGGGCAGATGAACAGGCATCTGAACCTTACCAAAAGCGATACAAAAGTGAATCTGTTTACATAATTATAGTATCTTTCTTCATAATGATTATTCCATGTAATATATCGCAATGATATGATTATTTCAAGTTTTCCCTCATGGCTCATGGGAATTCACTGTATATGTCTCCTTTATTGAAAGTCTCTGTCGGATTTTGTGATCATCCTGGGGTTGTGCCCAATGGAAGTTGGGACTCGGATATCACGAGCTTCGGGTCGAAGATAACTCTCACCTGTGACAAAGGTTACAACGTCAACGGGAGTGCGATACTGCAGTGTGTGGGACTACCAGGATGGTCGACTTACTTCCCGGTTTGGAATGTTTCAGCCCCTTCTTGCCAAGCAGTCGAAAGTAAAACAAACGGCATCTCCTGAAATTGATTTGACAATATATTATCAGTGATTATGATTTTAAAAATCTCTGCTTTGTGCAATAGAAATAAAAAGACAGTATTTTACATTATACCTGAAAGGGAGGAACTGCAAATGATATTCTATTTTTTTTTTGCGGATTTTGTTGTTGTTGTTGTTGTAAGCATTTATACTTTCCGAGAGTTATCGTCATCTGTCATGAGTGCGGATGATAAAAATGTGTGCCATTTGAGCCTTCACCTAAAACACACCAGGTAGAACGCACCGGTGGGAATTAATACTGCCATATTTGATAGGCATGATAGGAGAAAAATTGAAAATGCCTAATTACTAGCAGTCATTCAAATGCATTGACATGAGACAATGCTTACCAACAAATTTCCCATTTCTCGGAATTATACACAATCGTGTTGTATCCCGTGAAGTAATTCAGGGAAATATCAATCTTTTTTTTTTTAAATAATCGGTCTATCTTCTTCGTGAGCATAATACGTGCTCTGAAATGCTCACTGCATGTCTTCCTTCTCTTAATTTGAAAATATGCCAAAGAGATGGACATTTTTACCACCTGATCACGTGAGATTACGACACCACAGGCACCACTGATTTGAACTCCATGAAGTTACTGAATTTCATCATTTCTTTGCTGTGATTTCACACATCTTTCCATAAGTTTGTCATTGTTTTTGTGGATGGGATTTTTTTTCACAGATGCAGAGTGGCAAGATGGCAATATCACCACAATGCCTACACAAAGTATAGAAAGCACTTCTCAGGGTATGTACTACATTAGAGATTACGGTGTAACTTTATAAGCAAAACTTTGTGTGTAATGATATAATGATCACATTAGGCGTTTTCACATCAGCCCGATGTTTCGAAATAGCGCGCTATTTTGCTGACTATTTTCTGCGAAAAATATCTCGAGCTTGGATTTTTATCGGGCTGATGTGAAAACGCCTAATGTTAACAATAATTGATATTTGGAATTTTCGTAGAGTGTAAGCTCGAAGGCACTTATGCGCTTGGAATAAACATCACCACCAACAAAAAAGATGGTAATTATGAAGTTCCCATGCAGACATTGAGAGAAATGACGACTAGCTGCTTAAATTTCTGTTATCTGCAAAGCCTATCACTTCATTTTGTTTTTACTATTAAATTAATTTGGGACATACAATTACAAGACAATGGCATGAATTCAATACAGTGCAGGGACCATGTGACTGTGTGAGTGTGTGTGTGTGTGTGTGTGTGTGTGTGTGTGTGTGTGTGTGTAGGGCGATGACCGCGCCAAAGAGGGTCGAGGGTCAATTTTCTGTGTAGTGTATATTTCCCTTTGAGGGGAAGAATCTCATGGCGGAATTTTGGATTTTTTCTGTTGATTTTTTTTTTTTGCTATCAGGATTTCTGAGTCCTCTTCCCCTTATTTTTGTTTAGGGAGAGCCAGATATATATGTATATATATATATTTTTTTTTTTTTTTGGGGGGGGGGTTGAGGGTCGGCGGCCTGTGTAATGTCAACATCTCCATTATCAGCATTCATGGTCTACAACTTTTCATACTTTTATCACCACGTACAAAAGTCTGATATCTTACAGATAAATAGATCTTTTATAAACGTATATTCCATCTTGAGAATAGGTGTTTAGGACATTATATCATCAGCATGTACACCATCAATAATTGCGGTGGGTTTATCTCATTGCACAGGGCAGACGCAAACTACCCAAGCAATTACGTCATTGCGAAAGACAACTGAAATGTCTCAGCCAGGTGAGTTTAGTAATTGATTCGACCCGCAGTAAAAAAGAAAAAAACATATATATATATATATATATATATATATATATACATTTGCTTCTACTGTTTCCACTTTTACCTCTTAACGCATTAATCATGCACACGCATAATTACATTAGGACTACTTCGCTACTATCGCCTAAAATGCATTATTGTTTCACCACTTTGTTTAGATGGAAACACACTAGATGTGGTTCTTCATCGTTTGTTCATAGTGAATTCATCATGAATCAATGAACTGGATTCAAGTTTTGAAGTTGTTACTGTGTCGGACAGAAGAAGTGTTCAATTCTTATGATACAAGAATAACAAAAATGTCTTTGAATAAATGGTGCAAAGCGCCGTTCTTCAACAGGAACTAAAAAGAAAACTCTTTCTCATCGATTATCAGATTTTCATGGTGATGTTAGTACCATAAAGCAAATATTCGTTGATCTGATGAAAAGGCATTTTCCTGAACAAAAAAAAGAAGCTTAATGAGGGAAAATGGTATACAAGTGCAATAGAATTACATCCATATCATTGTGCAAAAGGGCCAAGTAATTCTGTGAAGTATAAGGTAAGCAATATCATTGACGATATTTTGTTCCCCCGTTATTCTTTTATAATTTTGGAAATTCTAAACCCACTGCCTATAGATCAGATTTTGGTGTAATACACTTTACTACTTTACTCTCCAAAATATTTTCATAGTATGTATGTTTACATAATCTATAATTCATTTCAATATAGATGTTTTATTAAACATTATAATTACATGTATCTTTTAGTAATTGTATCGAAATAAAATGTGACATTAGGAATATACAGTTTATACATGTATATAAATATCGTGTATCCATATCTTAAATAAGTTAATGCTTTATCTTCCAGATCATGAGAGTGACGGGAAGGATATTATCACGTACATCCTGGGAACCCTTCTCGTTCTTTTTGCTGTAGTTGGCATACTGTCCATCGCTTGGTGCAGGCATCAACAGAAAAGGTGAATTTTTGTCAAAACTAGTTTGTAAATCTAGGGTGTGGAATCATTGTATGAAACACAGGACACAAGTAGAGCATATTCAGAAGTGAGTGTACATTGAATATGTTAAAGTAATTTAGCTGATTTGCATTCCTCTTACATAATTGGTGGGTGGACTTGTTATAACGAAAACCCGAGTTTCTGGTCGCCAGACATTTTATCATGTTATCATTCCATCTGTCGCTCAAAACTGTCATTAATACAGTATTTTTTCAACATATTTTACGAAAACCACCACCAAATCAATGGCAAGGAGACGCTTAGTGTATACACAGTCAAAAAACTAAAGACAAAATACGGACAACACAGAAAAACAAGTAAAGACAAAATTATGTGGAGTTGAATGTTGGAGGCTGTCAAGCGAGTGTGAGTGGTTAGACTGCCAATTTGTATATGCATGCTTATTATACCAGATGAGTATGTCTTCCAGTCCAAGTATTGAGTCAGCCTCGTGGTATTGTTTTAAAGACAATCAAAGACATTCATCTTGATTTGATTTGCTGATCTCGGAAAAAATAATTTATGATACTTATAATTTCTAGTAATAAAGAATTGTATCTTTTAAAGACCCCGTATCGTGGGGATACATGGATTCGGAAGGCGGGCCCGGTTCGAGTATATTCGAAAATTCCCGTAACAAATTGTGCACAGTTTTATCACTGATCACTGATGTGCAAGTACATACTCAGCCTAAAAAAAAAAAAAAAAAAAAAAAAAAAAAAGGGGGGGGGGGGGAGAAAATTTTTTGACTGGAATTGTCCCGTACAATTGACTGACGAGCACTATCCGTTGCTTCGAATATGCCTCGGTGGGCAGCGAATTAAGACCGATTCAATCGGACACCCACATATTCCCGTGCTATCGAGTCTTCAATTATTAAAAATTCTCACCAGTCGTCTGACTTGTGTGCGGGGAGAAAGCCCAGAATGATATAACAATAGGAAATCAAGTTTACTAGACTTTCAAATTGAAATTAACCTAATCAAAAATGAAGTTGCACTGGTGAACACAAAGAAAGGGCAAAATGAATATATATATATATATATATATATATATATATATATATTTATTTTTTTTTTGTCAGCCCTAGGATTTCCGACTTTATTACGCTAAACTACATGGTCACGCGTCAAGCGCTGTGGATACCACGACACTATACAATGTGAATGCGCACCATGATACCATGATTCTTTTGCAGTTTTTCAAACACTTTGTTTCGGTCTGATGTAGGCTTTCTCAGATTTACCGATTAAAAACACTAGAAACCCTTCAAACACTTTTTACCTCTAATAATTGAAACACACTGATATTGCATTTGAAGTTTATATTGGCCACAAATATAATGTACTCTAATGATGAGCAAACTTTCAGTTTAGTTTAATAACCACTTAATTGTGGTTTTCATGGAAATTTATATCTTTTTCTTTGTTTAATTCATTGCAGACAGCTGGGGGAAATTATGCATTTTCCTAGACCATAAACTTTCCAGCCTCTCTTATGAGTACACACTTTTGCAAAGTGTGTATACTGTCTTTCCATTATTTAAATGGGTTTGGCAAGTCTATTTGCCCTGAAGTATATATTTCATTTTAAATCTTAGATTCTGCTCTTCCACAATCTACTCTTAACTAAAAATCCATGTATGGTGACTTTTTGGTGGTTTTGCAATGTACGGTCACATAATGCTTAAAATTATAAATCCAATTTCCCATTGAATTACAGACGATGGAGATCCCAAACTTCGCATCAGTCGAATGTTCACCCAAATGGCGGACAGCTTCAGATGAATCCCATCGACACTTCCGTACAAGAGCCAATCACGACGAACCATGCCATTTTGTCGGACGCTACCAATCCTAATGCTACAACAGCTGGTAGCTTTTGGCCCCATAATCTGGGCATCACCGTCGGAGAAAGAGGGGGCCATCTAGCGCACACTAGTCACATCTACCAGGATGCTGAAGAGATAGACGAGGGGCTTTCTATCTTTACCAGCACAAATCATGGCTTCCCTTGTACAGTTCCTGAGGAAAGTCACTTAAATACCGGCATCGGCACTTCTTTGATTTCAATGAATATTCCTTCTGATAGTGAATATTGTGGCCTGCAGGAGACATCGCTGGACCAACCAGCGTGTGCTTATGGAGATGATAATGACTACCAGGATGTAGACCTTTGTAAGTTGGACAGGATGACGAATGGTGCCATTAGATCCACTGGTAAAGCGTGCTTGTTTGATGACAGTTATTACAATTCACTGACTTTATTTCACGATTCATCCGAAATGCCTACAGAAAGCGAGTACGATCGCCTCAATCATGCTTTCCCTGACGACAGAACAGGAAGTCGCAACCCTGGTCCGTCACCTATTGGACAAACTTCACAGCATAAGATCTACCCTGACAGAAAATATAATAAGCCCTGTTCCAGCAAGGATGCCATGACAGCCATGCCTTCTGAAGACGTCTTCTACTATCAACTGAATCCGGAGCAACAAAGTGACATTGATACCAACAAGCAACCGCGATGTCCTGAAGCTTTCGACTCTGGAGATTATAGTCTGTTGAATCCTGAAAGAGACTTCGCCAATCATCTTCGTCCTAAGATGATGGAAGAGAACGACTTCAATGACCATCACGACACCGAGATTCAGAACCCGGAAACTTTTACGTCAAGACCCCAAAGCTGTGAGGAAATGTACGCGACGGTGAACAAAACAGTAGGTAACATTTCGGTCGCAGAACCGCCACCGTGTGAGGAGCTGTATGCACAGGTGGATAAAACACGAGGAGCTTCTAGGGTTGAGTCAGAGCCAACGATGCAGGAAGAAATCTATATGAACTTCACTAATATGTAGGTGGCTGCTTGAAAGAGGACACTATGGGTTCTCACAGAATGTATATACCGAAACAGCACATATCATAAAGTTCTTAGAAAGTATCACATACTTGTGATTGTTATTTTGAAATATTTCATTTTATTGCTTAAATCAATATGCAAATTAAGTATATGAACGACATTTTGATAAAATAGACAAAATTGCAAAACAAACAAAATGATTTAAATAGCGAGGAATGTTTTTTTATGTATCATTATAGTATTGATGAATATCTTAAAGTTTGATGATGTATATAGTGTATAAATTCAACCAAGTAGCTTATTATTAACATTTTTTCTTTTTCCTCTAAGATTTCATGGTTTCTTCGGCAACTGCGCTTATTAAACATTGAGTCTCCCATATCCGGCCAAATCCCTTATCCGCATTAGCACAGGTCCCTACATGTCCGGATAGAGAGATCGGACTGTATACATGCACAGTTCAAATTGAAATGACATGAACGTTTTCCTATATTTTAGCATATATGTGATAGTGCATCACAAAACCAACACAAAGTTGCTACTTCCAGCTATACGTGAGAACTCAAAATAGGTGTCATAGGTCAACCTAGTCAGTCCTTAATTTGGCAAATTTCCTGAAAGAGTCATAACTTGCGGTCTAACAACAAATCACTTTTAATACCTCCTCCTGTTAATACACAATCTTATGGTTCTAGAGCTTTTCAGTAAGCATCACCTCAACTCTGGAACAGTTTACCTGAATGCTTGAAACAAACAGACTCAGTAGACAAATTTAAATCCATGTTAAAAACGTATTTGTTTATTGAGTAGTATTATGAATGTGTCTCATGTCTTATACCGTTTCTGAAACTGTACCCTCTTCTTCTTTCTTTCTTTCTTTACTTTCCTCTTCTTCCCTTTCTATTGTTTTCTTTTTTCCCATAGCGCTTAGAGACATTTTATGTAATAGTGCGCTGTATAAATGTTGTGAATTATCATTATTATTATAACAGAGTTAATCAGTTTCTGGATTTCTTTTCTATGGTCAAAATGTTGTACCATTCGTTACCCCAAACCCATCACGAGAACGGCAAAGAAATCGTAAATAATATATACACAGTTCGAACAGAAATGACATGAAAGTTTTGCTACATATGAGAGTTAGCATTCTAGCAAATGAAATAGAAAAGGTAATATGCTGCTCAAATACCAAACGGCTTTGGAACAAACACAGGTATGACATGTCTAAGTACAGATTTTGAATGAATGGTTTCTTAAGTTCTAGTTTGTGTGTCATCTAATTCACCTATTTGAAATGTGCTTGTTTAAATATCTGCAACATGGTGACGGATCAAAAAGATACGTGACGAATCTTTCATCATTTGCTTGGTTGTCCATACTTGCTTGAGATGTAAGATAGAGGAGGTCAGTTTGAATGACTCAAGAATCGCAAGTAATCTTAATGGACATTTTGTAGGCTAATTTCCTATGTAAAAATAGATGCACTTAACATTAACATCACATTATTATTGTATATTATAGCAAACAATTAATTAAAGCCGTTGTTTATCGCCTTTGTGCGGTGAATTTGCGTTCATGGAGGATTATTTCTATCTTGTTAAGACCTTCATCAGGGCTGTGAAATGATACACATTCTGTACACGGTCGGGAACCCCTTCTCGCACTTTAAAGCATGATGTTAACGTGGAGAGTATACCTTCTACAATTTTACTTTTTAACTCTTTTGGTGCCTAACACATTTTCAACAATGCGCAGTGAATAGACATGAGAGGCACGAGAGCCTCCAGATTTCTGCCTACTGGATGCAATCTTCAATAATACATCCATGCTTATTGCTGGACATTTTTTCTTTTTTGTTTTTCATTCGCAGTTCTGATTCAAATTCTATTGATTGTGGCTTGTGTGGTTGGCGTGTATGTAGAGAGCGTATACTAACATTGTTAAACGGGATCCCGTAATGCAACTGAATCAGCCGTTCAAAATATTTAAACAAGTTTATTCAGTTCAGTTCAGTTCAGTTCTATTTCCAAAAAAAGATCAGTTCTATTTCAAAAATTTTGGAAAAGCTTGTTCATAAAAGAACTCTTAGATTTCTTATTAATTGTAATATTCTTTCGAATTTTCAGTTCGGTTTCAGAAAGCAACACAGCACGACCCATGCTTTATTGGCTTTTATTGATAAAGTGGCACATGCTCTTGACGATGCTTCACACACTATCGGTGTTTTTATTGATTTCTCGAAGGCTTTTGACACGATAGACCATGATATTCTCCTTTATTACGGCATTCGCGGGACGGCTTTAGAATGGTTTAGAGATTATCTTACTGATAGAAAGCAGTATGTTTATCTTAATGGTCATGAGTCCTCAATGAAATCAATTACATGTGGTGTCCCCCAGGGTTCCCTACTCGGCCCGCTACTATTCATCTTGTACATAAATGACCTCCAAAATTCATCAGAAATTCTTTCTCTTATATGCTTTGCAGATGACACAAATTTATTTCTTTCACATCGTAATTCTAATACGCTTGTTCATATGTTAAACAACTAATTGAAACTTGTTCAGTCCTGGATTCATGCCAACAAGTTATCACTAAACATTGATAAAACATATTATATGCTGTTCAGTAACTCTTTGCAATTTATTCCTGGTCATGTCCAAATTAATGGCATTAATCTAACGAAGGTTGATAGTATTAAGTTTCTAGGACTGTATATTGATAGCGATTTATCTTGGAAGTCTCACATCAACTTTTTAACCAAATTTTTATCTAGGAATGCATGATTCTTATTCTAAATAAACTGAAAGATTATTTCCCCACCAATATATTGCAAATTATATACTCGACTATGATTTCCCCTTACCTCAACTACGAAATACTGGCATGGGGTAACACGTCCCAGTCTTTGCTTGACTCGCTCTTTCTCTTACAAAAGCGCGCTATTAGAATAATTAATAAGACTGGGTATTTATCTCATACAGATGAATTTTTCCATAAGAACAAAATTTTGAAATTGTCAGATTTGTTTTATTACAATTTGGGGATATTCATGTATAAATTATCCAAAAATGATCTTCCTGATATTTTTTTGCATATGTTTAAAAGAAATTACTCTATTCATAACTATCCCACCCGCCAACGTGACGATTATCACCTACCACGTACCCGAACCATTTTTGCGAAAAAAAAAACAATTATGTATACAGGGCCGAAATACTGGAACGATCTCCCCATAGAACTCGCAGGTTGCTTGTCTTTGTCGACCTTCAAATACAAACTAAGACATAATTTATTGAATAATTACATTGCGTAAGTCCATTGAAATTTCCTTCTTTCTTGTTTATGTGCCTTTTCCTGCTGTGTTGGTTGTTGTCATTCAAATCAGTTAAGCCTCTCTGTTTGCGCTCTTAAATTCCTTCACACCAGTACCCCTTTTGGTACCCTAAGACTTCGGAACGCGTGAACAGCTGGCTTGTTGTATTCCCCTCAGTGCTATACTGGCTGGTAATTCTAATTCTAATTCCAATTCTTCTTTGAATGTTAGTACTTGTATGTTCACTCTTTAGGTTTCCCGTATCTCCTCCGAGGACTCGCATGTCGAGTTGTTCTCTTTTCACCATTATTCAAATCATATTACTACACTATTGTCAACATTGTTAAATCAACTGTTCTTACATCTGCAGAATGTGGTTGTCTGTATATCACTATTAATGTATTGAGAAAATTCTGTTAGTGCACCAGGTATTTTTGCCTTTCATTTTTGTTTCTCTTTATTTTGGTCCTACGTTGCATCCGTGCTCCTCATCTATACACTCTGTTCAGAATTTGGGTCCTACGCTTAACAAGCCCGCTTTTAAGTAGGTTCCGTCATATTTCTTTAGCGTTATACATAGAACTAAACGTACGATGAGTGACCACTATATGTTTTATATTCTTACATTGATTTACTGTACATCCAAGCCGGATATTATGATTCACTATGTTTTTATTATATTTGATGTACATTCCTTCATTGAGAAGTATGAAAATAAATTGAATTGAATTGAATTGAATTTTATCGTCCACTTAGGAGTCTCCAGACTTGTTTGCGTGCATACGCATTATATTGTACATGAAGAAGAAGAAGATCTACATACTTGTCAGTATTTAATTATCATAACTGAAACAGTTTTTTTTACAGTTAACCTATTACAGCAGATAACAAGTATGTTACACAGTGGGGTTTGGGGTAATCTATGGTGCAGTGTATGCAATTTGCCTGTGAAAATGCATGCGGAAGTGATGTGAGTTATTTCTTGCATTATATGTATTATAAAGTGTTTTATTTTGTAATTATAGATATCACCTTTAAATAGGTGGTCAACTATGCTGTTCGAACATCAAGTAATATATGCACAAATGTTCTTTTGTTTGTTTGTTTGGTTTTTGGTTATTTTTTTTTCTTTTCTAAAGTGATTGTTGGGCTTATGAAGTGTCAATCTTTGAATGGCGAGGTAGGTGTGTGCGTGTGTTTGAGTGCTTATCGGTAAGGAAATGTTCTTGTTGCCCCCTTTTTAATGGCTCCGTTTGTTTTTTCACATAAAATTAAATGTTTCTAATTCTCCATAGAGTAATTTAGACACAGAAAGGGATGCTGCTTGACATTAAAGGGATCGTATAGTTTTCGCTGAGACCTTATTTCAGGTTTCTAACATTTCTGATGAGATAATGAGAAACCTCTTATTCAATTCAATTCAATTCAATTCATTCAATTATAAAATATGATTATAAAATTATAAAATATTCAATTATAGAATATGAAAGAGCATGTGATTCTGTGAGGAATTCAACGTTTATTTCATGAAAATTGGTTTTGAAATGGCTGAGATATCCAAAAAAGAGCGATGCTAATAAAGTGTTGGGCCCACACTTTATTAGAATCGTTATTAGAAATATTATTACACTTTGTTTTTGGATGTTTCAATCATTCCAAACCCGGTTTCCATCAACTAAACTTTGAATTCCTCTTGAAATGGTATATATCATAAGTGTTTCTTGGTATCTCGCAAAAATCTCATCTCTACCAATACTCTACCATCCCTTTAACCCTTAAAAGATTTAATGGCTTGTATCGCATCTCATTGAGCTGTTGGATCTCAGTGGATAAGCCCGTGAATTATCAATCAGGCTGTACTTGGTTTTAACCTCCTGCCTGCAGCGATTGTGCCCAATCAGCAAGGCACTTTATCCCATTGCCTAGTCCTTCGGATGGGAACCAAAGCAGTCGATTCCATGGTTGCTTGCAAATAACTATCATTGTTTCCTGGGCTGACGTCCACTACGGAGCGGACAAGCCCAGGAAGGGTTGCGGAAGAAAATTCTGTCATTGCGACATCCTGTCCGCGTCAGACGCGGAAAACATGTGCGAATCGGCTTGTGCTGGGACATTCCTAGGAATCTCTGCGAACTGACTGCAGACAAACATAGGTATGTCTTAGGAATGTCCTAGAATCGCTCAGGATAAGCGCGAAATTGCTGCTTCCATTTTTTCCTAGTTACTGTTGGCAAAATATCCACTGCCTTCTGCTTTGTTTTCTTCATTTAAAATTGGGTCTGGGAAATGTTGATATTTACCTGTTCCTAATCAGTGGAAGAGAGGTTTGGCTGTGGGACTAGCATGGGGACCTCGCCTCCCTTATTGGTCTTTTTGCGTTTCACTGACATGATGCTGCATTGATCTATCTTCTTAAGTTTCAAAATCCTTTCGAACATGGAACGTGTTGACTCTTTCATGTCTTGATCACAAAATGTCCGCATTGGCTCCGGACACTTGCATATAGATCCGCATCGGCACCGTGCTGTCCTGAAACATTCCGGTTGTCTTCCGCTTTCATTCGCGAAGATTCCCCACTCCGCGGGATTTTTTTTTTTCAGGAGCGTTTGCGGAAGGAGCGGAAGGGTTCGGACAGGCGGGATGTCCTGAAGATGTTCTCACGACAAGCTGCCGGAGGTGTCAGGAAGTTCATTTCCGGGTCCAAATGTTGGACACGATCAAAATTTGGACGCGGATTTTTTCTCTCTCCCGAAAGTGCGGAAACGCCCGGACATGTTTAAGACAGTGAACGGACTCTTTCAAGAACGTGCGAAGAGGCTGCCGAATGAGTGCGAAATTACTAAATTTGCTTTCCGGGTCTTGTCCGCGTCTTGTCCGCGCCCTAGTGGATGCCTGGTCGTAGAGGTCACGTAAAAGATAAGTTTGATTATTCAATGATTTTCCTGACAGAAAGTTTTGCTGAATAATAGTTTTCTTCAGTTCAAAAGTCCCTGCAGTGGTAAACCACTTCCGGGTTTGAATCAATCATCGCCATTTTGAGGTTAACCAAAATTAAGTCGTGGTATTCTGTTGTTTTTTAGTTGATAGTGACTATACATCCTTAGATATTTGCAGTTTAGTCGATGTTAATATTTTATGATCAAAAACTTAAAACAAAAACATCGGGTTACTAGATAATGGGAAAGAAAACAACGGACCAAAAAACAAACAAACAAACATACAAACGGAGACCCCGCTTTGTATACTTTTAATGAACGTTTATTCTTTTGATTCATAAGATTGAAAGGTAGAGTTATTCTTGAAATAATAACAAATATCACAAATTCATGTCAAACAGATAAAAAGAAGAAATTCGTTCTTTGGCTTGATAGGCAATGATGAGGCTTTCTGCGAAGGAAAGGAAAATTCACGGGTGCACGTCATGAGTTCGACACCCACGAGTCGTATAGCCTACGAGTCATAGACCTAACGAGCCATACTGCCCATGAACTCGACACTACACGAGGCAATTAAGGCCGATGAGTCATTAACTAGGCAAACACAGTCCACGAGTCCAACATTAGATAGTCAAAGTTCACTATAGCTCGACACTCATTACATCACGGGGCTTAAACCGCCCATTCCAAGATATTAAACATGAATAACATTTCGTGAAATTGCAAATAGAGTTTTAAAGCCTGCTCCAGATATTACAATTACCGACCAAACGGAAAAGATTTGAGCAACATAAAGCGAAGAGAATACCATTCTCCTGTCTATTTTGAAAAACCTAAGAATCTCGCAAAATACGCCTGATATTTGTGACGTCACTGAATGGAATCGGCACACAGGAGCAGACTACGTCCTATAGATAATGCACAGGCTGATGATGATGATGATTTTGTATAGTGTCAAATATCTGAGAAACATTCAAAGGCGCAGACTCCTGCAAGAAAGTTAGCAATTAAATGACTGGTTAAACAAACTGTGAGTCTCGAGTGAGGTTTGGAAGTGCTTTACCATGTCAATTTCACGGAAAAAAAAATATGGGATGAAGTTCCATAGGCGAGGAGCGATAGAAGAAAACGTCCGGTCTCAAAGGTGTAACTGTTTTCCTTGGTGAGCGTTTGATTGGTATCTAGCCGGAATAAATGCCATGACAATGCAAAGTGAATCTAACATTTCCAAAGTGAATCTTTCATTTGAATGATCTGCTTTTAAAACATCAATAGTAAGCATATCATAATCTTCAAATAGAAGGTAAAATTCCATGTCTCTCAGGCACTTACCTGCCCCGAACACTTCACCAAAAGTCATTGTCAGCATTCTCTGACCTTGCTCTGTTTGACGTCAGAAAAACCTTCGCCGAATTTTCCCGAATTCATCCACGAATGCTTGCATTACCGCAGACATCGTATGAATTTTACACTCTAGCATAAACACAGCTTATAAATCTGTGCCAAATTGTAATCTTCTTTGAACGTTCACTTGAATGTCTCGTGGGCCTTTTTGCCTAGAGTCAAACTCGCGGGCTTGTTTGCCTTGTGTCGGACTCATGGGCCTTATTTGCCTAGTGTCGAGTTCATGGGCTGTATGACCAGTGAACTTTCTTTCAATGTTTAACTCGTGGGTCGTATAACTCGTGCGTGTCGTTCTCTTGGGATGACCTTAAATGAACAACTGTATTGATACTTTCTGTTTTTAAATCACACTTGCCTAACAGATTTGAGTTTCATACAGGGGCTAATAGTGTTAAAACGTGCCTTTCTTTCTTCAAGATGCCTTGAGAGAAGGTCGGAAGAAGATCATCTTGACGTTCTAATCACCCCAAGCATCTCGAAGTTATGCTGATCATAACACGTATCCTACAATAATTACTTTGATGTTCAAAACTAACATCTGGCACGATGATTTGAATCACACGCAGTGAAGAGTGTAGATATCAGGCATGGAGATTGTTAAAGGACATGAGCCATTATTGCCCTATAAAGCAGAAAAAAAATTGCAGAAACAAAAGTAATTAAACTAATCATATCTATCGAGGGACGGAGTTTCTGTTGTAATGCAAAGAGAACATCTGATTGACATTTTCAAGTGCTTACTGCATTTCTTAATGCACTACTTCCTTGAAGGCCTTGGAAACATGAAGAGATATCACAATTCAACTTCGAAAGGTAAACGCAGGGAGTGGTCGTGCAGTTGCGCAGTCTCACTTGAGCAAATCTGATTCTACTTTTTGAATGGCATCAGCAGGCACAAAATAAGCAGAAGTGGACACTGCTCAATTCTACATTTTACAACAAAGGGAAGGAAAATAGAACAACAAATATATCGTATACCTTCATTATGCAGTAAATTAGACTGCCTTGGCGTGGGCATTCTTCTGAGAATTATCATAGTCAGATATCGTTTTTCCATATTGCTTTTCTTGCAATGGAAGGAAGAATGCAGTCCGGTTGGTTTTGGTTTGCCTGTTTCATCTTTTGCTGTCCTTTCGTGAATTCTTCAGCGCTAGACTTACAAACGACAGGTATGTATACCTAAAATTTTACTCAGACTTTCAAAAGTACTAAAAGCACTACAATTTTCATTGAGATACATTTGTTAAAGTCTACAACATGTTTGTCTTATGACATCTAAAAAGACGAAAGAACCACTAGAAATAGAAAGTGGGGTAGATTGTTTTTGAAGCTTTTGCTGAATACAGTATCCTTATTCCTATAAATATTTTCATTGTGCTTTTCTCTCTTTTTTACAAAACAAAATACCACAAGATCTGTTTATCATTGCGTTGTTGTTTTTTAATCTCCAGCTGAATTTCCTTTAAACTGTTCGGGAAAGCCACTGGAACGTGAGATATGGTGTGACAGAAGCTGCGTTAAAAATGGTAATAGTTGGATTCTACGGGCACCTCTTGGATGGCGAATTGTCTCTACCCTGGAGTCCATTAACAACAGAGTGACGATATTCAATATTATCGATGAAATATCAAACACGAAGACTTCTTTCCCAATTCTCGGTCAAAACCAGCTTTCCTCCACTTTATCTCTTACCCATCGAGTGAAGCTATGGATACAGTATATATACCTACCCAGTCAAATTCAAGATCAACGTGACTTGTTACGGGGGTAAGTACTGTGTATAGTTATAATGCCTTATTTGCATGAGTATATAAATACGAATATCTATATATTCTGCATGTGATTTTCACTACTGTCGCTTAATTACTTTCTCTTTTCTCTTATTCTTTTCATGGAATTTGATTTTTTTCTGTGTGTGTGTGTGTGTGTGTATGACATTGAACTTTCACTCACCAAAGACTTGCTCAGGGATCCAAACACTGTAACTTATGTCAGCAGTAACTGGCGAGATTCCACAATGAGAAGAAAAGATTATTCGATGGTTTGTACGCAGTGATCTAGATGCATCGCTATAAACGTCAATGCATAAATCAACTATAGGTAGGAATCCCGTAGCTTACCGGTTATGGCCGAAACAGATATTAACATGGAAAACAGGGCCCAAACCGAACAGGTCGATAGATATAATAATGTCTTGTCGTTTTTGTCACTTATCCAAATGATACGATGGTATTCCCCCCCCCCCCCCCCAGTGTGAAATGCGTATTCGGAATAATTATGTACATTGGGTGTGTTAAGAAGGACGGAAATCTTCGGGTTCGTAGTGTTCTGTGCACACTTTGAAGGGATTTGAGACCGTCATAGCAGTGGCTATTTCCCTTTGTAAAGTTCTTCCTTGGTGGCTACGTGAACTGTATTTCTGACTTTATGCATTTATAGTATCTGTGCCTACTTCAGTGAAAACTATTGTAGAGAGAATAATATTTCTCATGAATTGCTTGCAATATAAATATTATTCAATATTAATCCACAATAGCAGCCTGTGTTCACGACTTTGAAAACGGTTTTTTATATGTTTTTACCAGGGAGGTTGGATTTCCACCTGGCTAATAGTTATCAAAGCAGCTGTTAGTTTCCTATAGAGGCACAAGACCAGTTCACATGAATAATGTCATGCTTATGTCTTTAGTGTCAGAAGTTTGAAAGCACTATCTTTCTGAGCAATCTCAATTAAGATTCATTTCGAACTCTAGAATATTGTAGGAGATATATTGCTTATTATTCATTAACTGAAATGAGATTTCGCCTTTATGATAAAACGTATGATACGAAAGTAAATTCCGTCCAGAAATATGCGCAAAAGTATAGATCAAAGCTGTGTGTGATGTGAAAGACGAGTGTTTGAAAACCGATTTCATCACTTTTCCGCTTAATTCCGACAAATTCAACTAATATGGCATGGTCTCCAAGTACAGTTCTTTATAGATTAGTATGTTAAGTAATTGCCTGGAAGTGCCCAGTCGAGTGATGTTTATTTTCATTTCACCAATCTTTGCGCAATTTCTGTTCGCGCATTCCCGTGTCTTTATACCATTGTGTGTCGCTCATTTTTTATACCAAGGGATGACGAAAAGTTATTACCATCATTAAAACAAATATCTTCCATAGAGAGACGGTGGCCGGTGACTGAGGTGTATCAGGGCCATTACCCCCCCCCCCCCCCCCCTTAGGCTAGATACTGGTTAGTGATAGGGTTAGAGTAAAGATTAGGGTTAGGGTATGGATTTAGGGTTAGAGTTTGGATTAGGGTTAGGATTAGGTTCAGGATTAGGATTGGGGTTAGGGTCGGGGAAGGGTCCTGCATGGGTAAGTGCCCAGGGGATAATCGCCCTAGACCCGGTTGAGGTTTATCCAGCTTGGAACATACTCCGACTTTTACTTTAATGGCTTCATATAGACATGGGTTCAAAGGGAATTAGACAGTTGGACTCCTCTTGATCCTCCTAGGTTTTATAAAATTCAAGTCGCGTAAAGGGGACAATGTTTTGTATTCAGGCATCCATTTGCCACTTTGCAGAGTGGATGTAGTAAGAATAGAGTGTGACTTACAAAACAAGTCATTTGCATGAATTAATTTTGTATTAAAGCTTTGTTGACAGATCTAGAAACCTAGCAAAAAAAGTTTTCTGTAAGACATTTTTTTGTGTTGATATGCTATCTGGACAAATAGGCATTCTGGGTACCATAAGTAGGTCTTCAGCTATTACACTATATAATTATAATATTTATTAGTGTGTTCTTTCATTTCCGATTAGCATTTTCAGGTTACACGCACAGTGTCCCCGGGGTAAAGTTCATCGGTCTTGATTATATCACAAATAGAATTGACAGCGACGACTCTTTTGATGAATTGATGTAAATAAAACATTTGTCAAAGTAGGCATGGTAGGGAGAATTTCATTTAATGACTTTGTGTAACAATACGCGTAGTCATCATTCTCCGTGGATACCCTGCAACACGTTGTGCTCATTCAATACAATTGTGTTCGTTCAATATTCATACCATGATAGAATAGAGCATTCCATTTAATACTATACCAATAAACAGAAGCAATAGAGCATGAAACTACTGTTCATTAATCTTCAAGGAATACCGTCGGTGAAGCTGGTTGACGGACCCTCTCACCTGGACGGCCTACTAGTCACCGGATCAGACCGATATGTCTGCTTTGATGGATTTAACAACGCAACTGCAAAACTGGTCTGCAGAGAGATCGGCTTTCCAGCGGCAAAGGAGTTCTCTGGTCAGATTTTGACCAGTAATCATACAGCAACAGGGAGGAGGGTTGAACGCCTATCGTGTTCGAACGGTGACTACAGAATTTGACAATGAAATTAATACTCGTAGTACTCGATGCGTACTCGAGTGTACAATACCTCACTGAAAGATCAAGATTATTTCGATTAAAAACACATGGTAAATTCATCACTCAATATTTGCCAAATAGTGCAATTTATTTTCATTGTCATAAATTGATTTCTTTTAAAATTCCCGTGTTATTCGGTTAATACTGTTAAAATTATTGCAATTTTCCATTACATGCATGGGTCATTTCTTGCTGACTGTTAGTAACATCGTGAATTCTTGAAAATGACTGACAGATCGTCCTATACATAAACGTTGATAACTACCTAATGAATCAGTGTTTAGTAGTAACCACGATATTCACATCGATGTGTGTCAATCAGTCGCACAAGAAAAAAAAAATCGACTCAAGAATTTCATTCATTTGAATAAATACGCAGTATCCGTTACATGCTATAGAATACAACCAGCACTGTCGGGCGGAAGCTCGGTGGTCTAGTGCATAAGGCGCCTGTACGGTGATCAGAAGGTCGTAATTTCAAATCCTGCCGAAGTATGTATGCCCATGAATTCTTTCGTGGCTACTACTAAAAACTGACGAATTCCGTGCATATATTTACGTCGATGTACATTATAGGGCAATTTGTCAATCAGTTGCAATAAAAACAACTCTTCCCAATTAAGAATTTCATTAATTTGAATAAATCGTGAGCTCTAAATTAAGAAACTATTGAATATCTCAGTTGTCCTCGATACCAATGTACAGGATCTCTACGTTTGGATGAATGCATATCAACAACCACCGAGTGTTCTTCAGTCAGAGCTGTTAGGCTAAAATGCCGAGGTAAGACATACCGTATACAGAATCCATTAATAATTATATACACCCTTGACTTGTGAAATACACTTTTGGCCCTTGTTTTGAAAAAGAGATCGAAAAGATCGAAAAAAATCACAATAGGCCTATTCATGACTTTCAGAGGATTACGTCCAGAGATTCAAGTTGTAAAGTACCATTGACACTCGAACCCCCCTGTGCGCAGGTCCCCACTAAATATTATATTAAAGTTGATGTTGCAAAATATTGGAAGGAAAAGATAGACACAATTTTCAGAATTATTTCTGTTTAAGAAAGAAAACCTCACATGGAGACCCTTAATGTTTAATCCCCCTTTAAATGTTTTAAAGTCTGCATGATTGTATGAATATATATTTGTTTATGGAATTGATATAATTGTATAACGATTGTTAGTGTAAAATATTATATTGATGAAATCGGCGCATAATTTTCACGGATGTCATCTGTATTATATGTTCTTTAAATTGTGATTTGTACAGCTTTCGATGTATACCTGAAATTATCTAAATAATTGACCTTGTTATGTGTGTTAAACATTTCCTTGAATAAAGAAATGATTCCACCCCCCCCCAAAAAAAAAAAAATTTCCTAATATAATCAAACATGTTTACCTTGCATGTCATGAACTTGATTTTTTTTTAAACTGAGAAAAAACCCTTATCATTATGCCAGCAAGCAGTGACAAAATACCACTTCTTGGATGATTCCCTGTCCCTTAAATTGAATATGCTCTTTATTTCCATTGACTGTATGTTTTCTATCTCTATTTTAATCATCTAAAGTCATTGACACCTACATGAAAAATGATAACTATGATATCATATAAGCCACACTTGCTGGTTTTCATCATTATATTCTGTAACTGCGTAGAACCCGGATTTCTCGGATGCTACAAGGATAACGAACATGAATTTCAGGCCGTTTCTAACTTTGGATTTGGCGTTCATTCGGACGAAGAGTGTATATCTACCTGTTTGCAAAACCCCGTAGATTGTAGCGTTGCTGTCATGCATCAAGAGGGATGCATGTGTTTCCAGTCGGAAGTGTATACAACAGCCGTTTCTGGGGGAAGCTTTTCCCACAATTGGACATGTCCTCTCAGGACACAGCTTGAATCCGACCAATTTTATTCATTCAACCGTGAGTATCAGAAGTATTTTTTAAAATATATTTGTAATGTCCATATTACTCCGAAATGTGTATAACTTATCAAAAATGATCTTCATTATATATATATATATATATATATTTCGGTGGCTACTGTATTTGCTGCTTCTTCAATGATCATCATAAAAACACAAATTTGTCCTCACTGATGGCATAAAATGTAGTTTGTTATTGCACGTAGTTGCTCTTAATTGAAATAACAAGTTATTCCAAACCTCCTGGTAAATAATACAAGATTCTTTTAATAATGTTATTTTTCAAGTATTCACTGATCAATTGATTATCACTGATTTTTTTTATTATCTTCGTTGATGGCATCATACATTAAGAATACAGAAACTACAAGGATTGATTATCATGTATAATATATGGGTAAATATATTATTCATATTTCTTAGTGATTCTATACATGGCTTGGAAAGACTAGATTTAGTCATACATTTCCTTGTACGTGTAATAAAAGTGTGTGTGTGTGTGTGTGTGTGTTAGTGTGTGTTAGTGTGTGTGTGTGCATGTGTGTGTGTGTGCTGGTCTTTCTGATCTGAGATCCGGGGGTACTTCATTGTGAATAATTATGTTGTAGGAAAAAGATATATTGAAATAAATTTCCCTTTATTATTATTATGATTGCAAATAAATGAAATGAAATGAAATATTAACATATATTACTACTAGTATATAATTGTTCATTATGGCACGTTAATCCCTGCCTTCTTCACTCATTGAAAGTCTCCGTCGGGTTTTGTGATTATCCGGGGATTGTGCCTAACGGTCTTTGGGACTCGAATATCACACGCTTCGGGTCCAAGATAACTCTCACTTGTGGCAAAGAATTCGTCGTGAACGGGAGTGCGACAATGCAGTGTGTAGGACTACCAGGGCGGTCGACCTACTTCCCTGTTTGGAACACTTCAACACCGTCTTGCCGTGAACATGGTGAAGCCAGAAAGGGAACTAACGGTGTGACGTGCAAATACATCCTTCAGTATAATCTTGTCTAATCTTTGATTACCACTGGAGTATTTCAAACCGATCTCCCATCAATTAGTGTGGAACAATGACAGATGATTGTACCGACATTGAATTAGTACTTCCACATCTGATTGAAGAATTGAACTAAGTAAATCAAATGCGTTTGTATCTTTCAAGACTTATTAAATTAAAATCATACAACTCGGAATGCACAGAATCTTATACCCTAACATGTAAACCATTGGGAAAGATTAGTCTTATTTCGGTCTTTTATGTTCATGAGAATGATACGTTTTTGAAAATGCCCCTGGATATTTTCCCGCCTTTATTAGAAAACATACAAAAAGAGGATGAATGTATTTTAACATTAACAAGTGATTCATGACAGATTACTACAGCACTTTCATCACTACGTTTCAATAAGACAACATTTTAAGTCTAAGTGGTATTTTATGCTATGCTGTGGGACGAATTCTGTTTATGTTGTTGTCACTATTTTTGTGTGGGGGTCTTTTGTTCACAGACGATGAGTGGGAGGATGTCAACATCAGCATAAAGCCCACACAAAGTATGCAAAACACGTCTAATGGTAAGTACCAAGGCTTGCAATTACAGCGCATCATATCCGCATGAACAAAATTTTTGTGTAATAACAAATGTCCTAAAGATTATTATGATAATAATAATAGATAATGATAGCATGCTCATGAAGCACAATCTCGACCAGCCTCAAAGCGCTTTTGAAAAACCGTGACAATAACAGCAGCGATGACGTCAAAGATAATGTCAATCACTATCGAAAATATTAATTTAAAAAAATGCTCATCTTCCTCGAAATTCAGTTGTTGTTAATGTAGAATTATTTCATTTGACTGCAACGGTTAATTTGATACATGTTAGAAAACAAGGACAATCTCATGAATTCAATAAAATGCCGACTTCTCCTTTGTGAGCACTCTTACATTACAAACAGTTACTGTTGTACTTTGATCACCATGCAAATAAGTCTGATATCTGACAGATACAAGAATTGTTCTGTATATGCATGTACGTATTGTCGATCTGGAAAGTGTGAAAACTGTAATATTGCCCAGAAAAGTGCTGTCACAAAAAGTACAAACTGATTAGGAGATTTCCCATCAACATGTACTAGTATATACTGTCAGTATTGCCTGTGTTTTGATTAAAATGCACAGGGCATAGACCGACTATTCAAGTTCTGACGTCATTTGGAGAGACAACAGTTACTGTAACTTCTTCGTCACGTGAGTTTAGTAATTAATTCAACCCATATAGCAAGTGGGTTTTTTTTACTGCATTTTCCCCTTCTCACTGGCAGTAATTTCGTCAAAACTATTTTGCTGCAATTGATCTACAATTTAGGGTAATCCTTTTGTTAACATGTTTTTATGGCAAAAGCGAACCACGGGTGACAATTTATGGTAAATTCGACATCATTTTATTTGAATTTAAATTCAAGGTATGAAAGTGCTACTGCTTTATTTATGATGACAAAAAAGTCTGATACTAAAATAATATTGGAATCAATAAAGCGTTGGCCCAGTTCTTTTTTTTATATGAAAGTTTGTGAGTTGAGTTCATATCTCAATGAACACATTATAAGACGAAAGTCGCAGACAGTAAAGCAAGACAGACAGAAAGACGATGCATATTCAAAAGTCAGAATACCCATTGTCCATGAAGAAATGGCAAGTTGTAATGTGCTTTTTTTCAACAGGGACTGAAGAAAACATATTATGTCTGGCGACTTTATCAGGTCTTCGTAGTATCGTTACTGTCATAGAACACATTGCGTTGGTCGAACAGAAATGCATTTTCTTGAACAGTTGAAAAAGCTCCAATCGTGAATATGGCCTACAAAAGCGATCAAGTACATTACGTCTGCCTATGCAAAGTAAACATTTACAGAAAATTTTGTTAATCCCTTATTCGTTTACAGTTTTGGTCAGGTTTGAATGCTCTGCCTGAATGTAAATCAGGGACTTGGGAACTGTTGTGATAAACATTTCGACTACAGTAATCACTTCAGAATCTGCTTATACGAATTTGTGTAATAATTCCCATAATTATGCTCTTTCCGTCAAGTGTGTGAACTTCTATGAGTACAACACTTCAAACCGGGCACGAATAATCTGATTTTCTGAAGTCTCTCATCTCATGCTATCTTAACAGTCACTCGTCAACAGCAAAAACAATTAATTTTTTTATGTTAGTATACTGCGATAATTCAGCAAAGTGAGAAATCTTGCCAGGTTACGGGATAGAACTATTTCTCTTCATAATGATTTGATCTGATTATGAAAAACAAAAACAAACGTCATTTCTGCCTATAGTCATCATTAAAGAGAAAAAAAAACTGCGAGAGCAAATTCTTCCTCCATTGGCTTTCGAGGTGACGATGGAATAACTAGATGATTTATCTTCCAGATACCGAACCAGATACCGAACTTTGTGGGATGAATTTCATTACGTACATCTTGGGAACCCTTCTCGGCGTTGTTTTCGCCGTTCTTGTCATGCTGTCCATGATAATGGCTTGGTGGAAACATCAAAAGAAAAGGTGACTTTTTTTAATACAAACTATTATATGGGGAAAGGGAATAGGGGTGGTTTATTTATTTAGTGGTAACAGGTCATCACAACAGTATGATTAAAGTCAATGGGAATCGAATTTCTGATTTTGTAATTCTGTCATTATAACGATATTTTTGTTACTTATTTCGCAAAATCTCACCACCAATACAACGGTGAACACTGAATAAACATACCTTATCAAGGGATCAAATAGAGGAGAAAACATCTCAGCTAGAATTTGCTGTTTTACCTATCATTGCATTCTCCTGATGATGTTTTGTAACATACTGATAATGACAATAATCAAATCTAAACTGAAAATAAAGAGGAAAGCTACATCTCAATGGAATTCTAATCACATCAAAACTTTCAACAAAAAGTTAAAACTTTCTTTTGTATTAAACTATACTAGCTAATTTATGGTTACGTAGTAATAATGTCTCATAACTCTTTTATTTTTATTTTATTTTTTTAAGCGGTCTATAATTACATCTCCTCCAGTTTGACAGTATGGATTCACTCCTTAACGTTTTTCCTCTTTATTTTACATAATGTAATACAGGCGTACAGAGGCTTCTGGTCAGTCAAATGTCAACTCAAGTGAAGAGCAGTCGCAGCTGAATCCTCTGAACACTTCGACACCAGGCTCAACAGACGGCGTTGTTTTATTGCACTCTACCAGTATCGACACTTATGTTTTGCCTCAACATCCAGACAACAAATCTGGTGGCGCCATCGGTCACCGAGAAAACACGTATGAGAACTCAGCAGAGGTGATTAACGACACATAAATTCGGGTTCGCAGGTTGTGGTTTTACATGTGAAAGTGTTATATATATATATATATATATATATATATATATATATCTTAAGGGGGTGAGCATTCTTCAAAAAGGAACAGAAAGCAAGAAACCCCTCAACTTGTGTGTGTGTGTGTGTGTGTGTGTGCGTGTGTATGCGTGTGTGTGTGTGAGTGTATTTCAATTCAGAGCGTGTTGCGGGCTTTGATATAGAGCAAATTCTTTTATCTCATTCCATCGAGCAAACGTAGGTGATTACAGTGCACTGCACTCTCGTTATATCGAACACGATTATGATACAATTCCGCAAAATTATCCACTATATGTTTTGTTTTGTTTTTTAATTGTTTAACACTGTTCATTTACAACGAAATTTCGATATTACGAAAGAAAACTGCCGGTCCCGAGGACTTCGTTATAACGGGAGTCCACTGTATATTTCAGTCAGCGGTACCTTTGATATTTTGATATGATCATGCTAAACTAATGCAACTAAGTGCCCCGAGATCTACGTCTATCTGACAATCTGTACCTGTAGTTGCTTTTTAGTTTTGAATGTCGACTTAGTCCACACACAAATCGTCGACATAAGTTGACTCATTGCACTAGAATAGACGGTATTTTTCGGATCTCCTTTTCTCTAAAGCATCATTCCTGTTTGTTTTGATTTCCAATCATGTATTTTGATGATGAGGAAACATGAAAGTTTGCTGAGTAATTATATTTCCCTTTTCAGAAGCTATCCTCATATAGATATGCCTCCTGGCGATTTTTTTTTGTGGGTTTCCTGATACAGGGTCATACGTCATCTTCAACGGACCGATCTCGTGAAACTAGACAGAGGAGCGGGAGAGGTTCAGCATACACTAGATCATGTCCTCATGACGTCATACACCAGGGTGGTAAACACGAGTGTAATAATGAGGCAGCGGATAACACGAAAGCACTATACATGGACATGTCAGGTTCAGAGAAGAAAGGGAAGAAGAAGGTAATATTTCTTCAATCCAGGCATTTTAATAAAGAGGAAGAAGATATTGATGAAGACGGCTACCTCCTTTCCAATGTCAGTCTGCACAGAGCTACTAGATTTCAACCTAAAGCAAGTGTGTCACCATGTGGTAAAGAAATCAGCATAGCGTCATCTATTCAGGCCAGAGGTGTAGATGACAAATGTGGGAAATGCCAATCGTCAATTTACCACGAAATTCCCTCAGCTTCCGAACAATCCGCGCCTATTCCAGAACCGCAGTGCTGTCCTACCTACTGGAATATTGAAGGAAATGCCGAATTTGGCCATTATGCAATGACCCGAGGGTCACGAGTGGAGCATGAGATGGATGAACATGGCTATCTCGTTTTAGAAGCAGATCCTGGTGAAAGCGTCAATGATGGCTGTGAGAGCCACAACAGCTTGTCTTCCACAAAGATAGATTTGTACGAAAACGAAATTTCCCCCCAAACAGAAGATCACTTCAATTCAACAGTGTATGAGAGTATTCCTCGCGAACCAGAACTGTAAAGATGCCTTTATACTTATTTTGGAAACTGGTATTAAAATAATTTCACAACAGCGACGAATATAGTTGGGGATTACGATGGGTAATGTTCGTCATTCCGGATGTTCGTTATTCCGTAACACACAAATTCCCTTTAAATACATGTTTGTTATTTTAAAAATTAAATTGGGTTCCTTAATTCGAAAATTTGCGGAGTAATTCAGAAGGTTCGTTGGTCTAAAAATGATATGAAATTTGGAATTTGGAAGGTTCGTTAATCCTAACATAATAAATAATAGATTCGAATATCCGAAAATTAAATAAAGTTCAGATTTCCAATGGCTTGTTGATCATAAGGTTCGTTCGTCCGGAAATTCTTCAATCTGAAATTGAAAAACAGTTCGATATTCCAAAGGTTCGTTAATCCAAAAATAATGTAAGGTTTGTTATTCCGAAGGTTTGTTAATCCGAAAATAGTAAGAAGGTGCGCACTAACAAAACTTCTAATATATCAACTTATATTTTGGCTAAATTATCTGTGAACTATTCGTCATGGAGCGTTAGGGAATCATTTAAGCTTTATAAACCTTAATTACAACCATGCAGTATAACCCGGAAGTATGAGAACAAATGCCTTTTTGAAGAGAGCCTTCAAAGAGGATTCGACCTTCGTCCTTAACAGGTTGAATTCAAGTGAAAAGCAAAAGTAATATTTATGAACGAACGCAAAGCAAAATAATTATAACCTGTGATGTTTATCATTATCCACTGATGAAAATTATACATAAAGCATCATTGTCATCATTCAAAACTCATTCTTTGCAATATTCGTGTTAGTGACACATTAACTCCATTTGTGAAAACTCATATTGGTATCGTTACTATAAGATGAATGTAAGATAAACTTGATTTGTAAATACACTAAGGACTTATAGCAACAAGTGGGATCCTTGACAGGACAAATCACATTCATGTTTATACACTGTATTAATGGATGTTATTTTGGAGTGTTTTCTCGATACGCTGCAAAGGTACATGATCTATCTGTATACCTCATTGAAGATACCTGTTTCCTACCATGACGTTTGTGTATGCACGATGATCAGGTGTGTTGGGTTATAATTACCGAAGTACATTGGTAAATGAATGCAATTTAAAATTATAGGAACGCAAGAACTTCATCATGTTTCTAGCTTGGACTAGGACATGTCATCATTTAAATAGTCTCATTTTCCCACCCTACTATTAAAAAATATATATAATACAATCTAAGGTAAATTACGTCGTCAGACTTTAGTGGTATCAATGTAGACGGCACACGTATTTGCTCGTGAATTATAAAAAGGTTTTCTGGCATTTCATTCTTCGTGCCAGGCTGGACTAAACAGATATCGCAAGTGCCTTGCTATATTTCTGAATAAGCTGGTTTTGTGTATTAAAAAAACAAAACAAAACAAAAAAAAAACAAAAACGAAAAAAAACAACAACAACCAAAAATGAGAAATATGCTTGAGAACATAAAATGTGTCATAATATTTTATAATAATGGATGGTCTTTCGGATAATTCCAATGTTTAGTAATGTTTACTATAAGTTGTCATCATTACGGTGATATCTGTGAAACAAGTTACAAGTCAATAAGTTTCAGTGAAAGTGAACAAGTGAGCTGACGTAAGAAACGCGAGAAAGCAACGAACACTATTCAGAGCTTTAGTAGGACCTGCGAGGGACGTTTGATAACTCAACTAACCCAGAATGTTGTATACACAATGTTCATAACTATGGTAATCTCAATGGGACATTGTATAAAGTAATTTCAGGTATGGATTTCACATGTAATATTGTCAAATTGAATTAAGGGCAAAGAAGTCATCGTTCTTTAGATTGAAAACAGAGGAAATAATAGTTTGTCTGATGTTATGCAGTACCGGAATTCGTGTTATCAGGAAATACCTGGCACAATTTCATTCATGATCAGAAGACATCCAGAGCTAAAATTCCGGACTTTGAATAATGAAAGCAACGCTGGTAATAAGTAATCATTAGATGATATTGTAACAAAGATAATTAGTGTCTGCAGTGCTACTTCTTAATGTCCTATAAAGACACTGAAAATACATTGTATCATATTCGTACAATTACAAGAAGCTTAATAACAAGAAACATTAGTTACTGATGCCGTTATTTAGTGGAGGTACACTGTATCAAGAAGAAAAGAAAATAGTGCAGTTTAGTGTGTAACTTCTTAGTGTAACTTAGTGGCATTTTTTGAGTTGTTGACATTGTCAGTTTTCATAGTGTTGTCTGTGCGCGTAAAGTAATTTGTGCCAAAATTAGCCCGTCTGATAGTGTTTCATTAAGAGTTGTATAGATGATGTAGTGTAGATTTTTTTCCCCTCTAATCTCAAGTGTGAGAAGTTGTCTAGCAAATGCTTGGACTTTAAAGGTTATTGAATGTGCAACACTGAACAGTATTCCGAACTAACTTATTTTTGATATATTGGAACATGATATCCAAATGAACTTTTGGTCAGAGGACTGCTACAAGCTTCCTGCTTCTATTAAAAACTATGTGTCTTTACATCCACAGCCATGGTGTATTGGCGAATCTTATTAGTTTATCAAATGTGTCTTTCCTCTTGATCTGTAACTGATGCATACATATGTTTTTATTTGCATCCAGATGCGTGGATGTACAGCATTTGAAGCTGTATGGATGTGTATATGCATGCTACGCCTGTGTGTGTGTGTGTGTGTGTGAGTATGTTTGAATGTGTGTACACATACACTGTACATGGTATTGAAGGGACCTTTGAAAGAATTAACATGTTTAATAAGGTCAGAATCAGCTACACTGTATTCAGTTATTGCAAGAGGTTAGAACAGCAATTCAATTATGGGGAAGGGAAACAAAATGCTGTCAAAAAAGGTAGGAAATGGGAAGGTTTATGATATGGTTCATTGACATTTGCTCCTATGACAATTGTCGCCATGAAATATTTGCACGCTAAGCTAAACATAAATTCTACCCACAAACATAACCCTAACCCTAATCCTAATCCTCACATCAAACTAAACCTAAAACACTAATATCACAACCCAAACCTGAGCCCTAAGTCCTGGGAGATAATGAGACGGGAACAATTGTCGCAGGAGCAAATTTCGTGTCACCTCATAATTTACATAAGGAGGCATATACCATATTTTCCTTCAGATTCTAAAGACAATATACATTTATATATATATATATATATATATATATATATATATATATATATGTATATATATATATACATATATATATATATATATATATATATAATATGTATGTATTTTTTGTGTGTAAATAAAGCTGTCATAATCTCAATGTAAGCAGGAAGGTTTGATAAATATCAAGTATTAACTGAAGTGTAATAGATGTACGTGTGTGCATTCGTGTATTGATAGGTACAGGACGAGGGTGTGTGTGTTTGTGTGTGTGTGTGTGTGAGTTGTGGTAAAAATGAATTGAAAGATGATCGACAATGTAAGTACTCGCTCGTGCCACTTTCCTAAAAGCCTTGGGAATCGGCTAGTACGCTTTCGATTGGACATCTACGCACGCGCAGGGAGTGGCCGATTAGCTGAAGAGGTCTCATGACGTGTACTCGAGCCCTTTTCTTCCTCAGCACTGACAGAGTAGGGATATTATGTGTTCACATAACTCTACAGAGCAGGAAAGATCTCCTGGAAACGTCATCCGTTCTGCAGACATTTTCCATATCGAGGGGGAACGGGCCTGACTATCCATATCATAATATCATAAATTCAACATAATCATGCTAAAAATAAAATAACTTAAAACAAACTGGTACTACATGCATTCTGAATCTTGAATATCTCATAATTCTCAAGGATGCAAAAGTTGCTACATCCAGATACAGGTTCAGCTAACTCGAGATTAAAAATGTAAAGAAAATCTTTAATTTTTGTTTCTCCCTTTTCAACAATTTAAAAGAAAATGTGGCAAGACGTCATTTTATGCGCCAATTTTGGCTACCATCTGTAAAGGACAAGTCCACCTTCATAGGCATGTGACAGGGGCGGATCCAGGAATTCCGTAAAGGGGGGGGGGGCGCAAACAATATGTCTGGTGCTACTTCCGGGTTTCATCTCATTTTTCCTTTTTATTTCTTTTGTTTTAACTACAAATAAAGAGGTGGCGGGCGCCCGGTACGCCCCCCCTCTGGATCTGCCACTGTGTGAATTGAGTGAACGCAGCAATATTAGTAGAGAGCATTAGTGAAAGTTTTGGGAAAATCGGGCAATTCGTTCAAAAGTTTAGAATTACCAGTTTCAATTTCATTTATAGGAATACAACTTTCAAAAAAAAATCAAATTCAATCAACATAAGAAGTTCCCATGCATTTCTGCGAGTCCTTTCTGGTTTCTCTCTGCAATACATTGGATTGCTGTACACAATTACATTTTAATTTCAAAGTTTCATTTATTCAGTTTTAGTCTACTGTATTTTGTGAATAATTTTGTCTTCCACGTTCAAATTACTTCCTTACAGTATCGATGTAACATTAAGAGAATGGCTATATCTCAAAATTTGTCTACATTCAAATTTACATTTTGATTCCATTCACACCTTCCCCGTGTCCATATCATAAGTTGCCACAGTCGGTTCAACTGTAGACCTGTTTCACCCAATGGTTTCTCCAGTGATATAGTCTTGCTATAGTTGTCAAAAGCTTCGCCCATAAATTCTGTCCGTATTCGAGATATTCATGTATACGTGTACTCTTCTCTAGCAGCGTCAGGGTCGTGTATGAATGTAATGTACATAATAAGTGTTTCAAAGAGTTAAACGAGCTTTCATAGGCCCTACACAAGGCAAAAGTCCCATTTTCAGAATACATTAAGTGTGCATATTCAAATAGACGAGTAACTACAAAGAATATAAGAAACAACGAAAAAGACTGTCCATATGTTGTAAAAATTTTGCCTTATTGCTTATCGTAAATTTGAATTCCTTAACCTTCTTCTAACGCCCTTTTTACATGTTTATTTGAGAAACTCATGAAATTGTATGCTGATTATACATTGAATAAACCAGTTACTTTCTTGAATGCTGATCTCCGTGATCATTCAAAAATTCACTCGAACTTGAATGATCACATTTTTAAATGGAATGAAAATCTGATGAAATTAGGCGGGAAAACCTGTATTATCCCCCTGCCTTCTGAAAGAGGCAAATCAAGTGTTTTGGGTTTTTTTTTTAACGATGCGAGAAAAGTGAAAATATGTTGAAATGTCTTTATATTTTCATTACATTGTTCTATACATGTGACATCACAAGCTGTAATAGTCTTCTCATCCTGCAGTGACAGAGCAGAAACTTTAAAAAATCAAAACTTCTGAACTGACTGTCCGATTTTCCCAAAACTTTCACTGATGTAATATTACTGCATTCACTCAATCCACATGAAGGTGGACTTGTCCTTTGATATTTCAAAGCCCTCAATTGTAAAAGAGCTTTATCATCCAGATTTGAATCCAGTACTCACAAAAGAAAAAAAAGAAGCAAAACAGGCGGGTTCAGCTTCTTGCACCAAGACTATCATACATTTAAAATAATCTAAAATGCATAGGCCAAAGAAATGGAAAGACAGAGAGAGAGAGAGAGAGAGGGGGGGGGAGGTAAAGAAAAAGAGATAATGCTTTGTGAATTTGTTTAAGTGTCGAAAGTAGTTTTCCACCTTCAAGAATTTTGTTTATCACTTTGTTTTACATATTTCATGTTCAAAACATGCACAATTCTTTATGGAGTCGTTCAGCTTGCTGGAAGCACTTAGCCAGTAATAATGTAGTCCAAAAGTATCCCATGAATTTCAGTAACTATCACAGAAATATGATAATAGATCTGTAATAATAACGTGACACAATACAATATCTCAAACGACAGCGTGGGCGTTACATTACTGAAACTAATGATTGGCGTTCTCGAGTGACTGTATGCTGTGGATCCTCCTGTATCGCTTCCTTGAAAGCCCAGACAACTTTATGAGATAATTGCAATTTCATTCTGCTCGAACGCAGTCTCATGCGCACTCAGACTTTTTAATACTCCAACGTCATCAATCAGCTCAGTACCATCAACAGTAATTATCGTTCATTCTTATTCCACGTACCGGTTGCATGTAGGGTTTGAAGGGAACATTACACCGACTTTCAGTCTTTTGAATAACAGCGTGCTGGTATTTCGGAGTTATCTGCAGTGGCTGTGCTATGATTCCCCCTTTTTCGCAATGGAGGAAAGAATGATATTCCTTGTATGGATTTCTGCTCATTTCATGTTTTGCAATCCTTCTATGAAGTCCTCAGCATTGGAAACTAATACATGTAGGTATACCTTTCAATTTTCATTCCATCATTGACATACCTCGCACATTTCTCTCTTTCTCAGTTCTTATTGTTTGTTTGTTTGTTTGTTTGTTCATTTTCCATCTGAGAAGATGGCTGGATAGCCCATATTCAACTACGTTAAGCTGGTCTTCCATGGGGTCCAGTTGGATGTGAGGTGGGACCACTTCACCGGGTTAAGCATGTCAGTCTTTACACAAGAATGGGATGTTATATCAGATATGCTTGAACCTCTGTTCTAAAAATTCCCACGAGTAATTAGGTTCTATTAAGTTAACCTTTATCATTTTTTTTTCATCTGCTACGCTTTTGAAAGAAAAACGATATATAACTTAACTAATGGGCTATTACCTCCAGGAAGACGAATGCGTTCAAAGAATTTGGTAAGAAATAGTACATGATTCGGTGCTTTAAATCATGTCACCGAACTGACATCAGCTCGAATACTTGAGGAATGTTTCATTGTTCCTTTTATTACTATTCTCATAATTCATTGATTTACGTGAACCCTTTGTTATCCTTATCATCACGCAGATTTCAGTCTAAATTGTTCGGGGATTCCAGAACGGGAGATACGGTGTGACCGAACCTGCGCTGACAACCATGATAGTTGGGTTCTGCAGGCACCCCGTGGAAGGAGAATCCTCTATACCCTCAATTCCATCAACAATATTGTGGTGGGATTCGAAAGACTTGATGAAATAGCAAACATGACCTCTCGGAATGTGATAGTGAAAGACAAAGAGTATTCTCCCTTTTTATCACTTACCCATCGGACGAAGCTACGGTTATGGTATATATATCTACCCTGTGAGATTCAACATGAACGTGAAGTGTTACGAAGGTAAGTGTAGTTTCCATAGCATGAATACAACTGTTCACTGACTGTTACTCCCTCCAACCCTTTTTTCCCTCCATCATTCGAAACATGATGTTTCCATCTGCATGACAGGACATAAGACTAGGAATGAGTTGACAATAATTGTACAAATAGCCGTGTGATTTCAAAATGGCTGACATCGTGTTTTTAAAAGAGTGAAACATGAAGATCTACAGTGAGGACGCACTCCGTTGACACACATTACTATTAAAAACAATAGATTTAAGTCTTAAAATGTAAAAGACGCGATGAAACAGTGACATAAAATAGAAGTAAAATGAAAGTATACAAGGTAATTGAATGTCTTGTCATAAGCCCCATTTTTATCGAAGCCATAATACTGTACAATTAATGTATCAAACTGTCATTTTATGTACAGTATACAAATATATAGCGATTGACAAACAATTGTATACAGGACCGAAATACTGGAATGCTCTCCCAGTACAAATTAAAATTAAATTGCGTACGATCATTAAAATTTCTTTCTACCTTGTTTATGCGCGTTTTGCTGCCGTGCTTGGTTGTTGTCATTCAAATTTGTTGAGCCTTGCTGTTTGCGCTCTTAAATTCCACCAAATCATTATACGTCTTCCTAGTGTATAGACTTTGGAACTCGTTAACAACTGGCTTTGTTGCACTCACGTCGTTGCTACTGGCTGGTAAATCTTTTTTGAAGTGTTAGTACATGCAAGTTCTCTCTCCCTTATTAAGGCTTCCCATGTCTCTTCTGCACGAGGACCTGCATGTTGAGTGTTTGCAGCATTATTCAAATCTTATTATCACACCATACTGTTAACATTGCTAAAACAACTGTTCATACCTCTGCAGAATGTGGTTATTTGTTTGTTTTCACTATATGCATTTGAGAAGAATCTGTGATTTCCACGGATATCCTTGCCTTTCAGTTTTGTTTTCTATATTTTAGTCCTATGTTGCACCCGTGCTCCTCATTTGTTTTTGTACCCTCTGTTCAGAATTTGGGACCTACGCTTAACAGGCTTGCATTTAAGTAGGTTCCATCATTTTCTCTAGCATTTATACAGAGAGCCAAATTTACGAAGAGGGACCGCCATGTTTTCTTTTTTTTATATGTTTCTTTTTTTAATATGTTTCCGGAATATGCGTCATTCAAGTTCGACGAGAGTCACACAATGAAACTCAAAGACCAGATAAAAGAAGTCCTTTGTGCTGAGCCAATTCTTTCAAAGTTGGTTGACCTCCTCGCAGCGGCTCTGATAGACCCGCGGGTATCTCAAAGTGTGTATGCGGCAGTCAACCTGGACGTCGAGAAAAAGCAACAAGAAGTGAATGAACTCGAGAAAAAAGTCAAACAACTGGAGAAAAAGCTCTCTGACAGCGAAAACTACCAGGAGGAACAAGAGCAGTACTCAAGGCGAAACTGCCTTCGAATATACGGCGTGCCGGAGAAGAAGGACGAAATCAGCGATGACGTTGTGCTCGATCTTCTCAACTCCAAACTCGACCTCGGTTTCAACGTGGGGGAAGGCGACCTCGACAGAACACACCGGATTCAACCGAAAAGACCTCAGACATGAAGAGCTGATCACCCACGGCCACTGATCATCAAGTTTGCGCGGTACAATGTTCGTCAAAAAGTGTAACATGCCGCTAGAATGAAGCTGAAGAGAACCCCGATATATATTCGCGAAGACCTGACATCATCTAGGCAAGAACTCGTCCGTGAGGCTCTGAGATGTGACTCGATCACCAGAGTATGGACCAATGACGGCAGAATTCGTGCACTGACAAGGGATAGCAAGATAGTGAACATTCGACATCTGGTAGATCTTGAAAGAATCAGAACACTTTTACATATTAGTTTTGTATATTATCATATACACTAGTCTTGTAGATGGCTGTTAAATTTCCGTGTTTATCATGTGACAAGTCAGTCAGGTCTAATCAGAAAGGTGTACTTTGCGTCTCCTGTTTAAAATGGGCACACTTCCGCTGCTCGGGAGCTTCTCATGAACTTTTCAATTCTGATGTAGATTGGATGTGCAATGCGTGTTTGATGAATGAACTACCTCGAAACATAGATAAGTTGAATGATAATGATGATGAATATGTAACTATCAGTCAGGAAAGTGTTGATAAACTGTAACAGATAGATTTATCAGTCATCAAAACCCTGAAGTTATATTTCAGCATGTAAACTCGCATCCTGGTTTTAACATTGCACAGTTGAATGTATGCTCTCTTTTGAAAATTTTTTGATGAAATAACACACATAGTGAAAACAAATAAAATCCATGTGTTGCGTCTTTCTGAAGCAAAACTAGACCAATCTATTACTGATAATGAATTTTCTATTGAAGGATATGCAAGCATCAGAATGGACAGAAACAGAAATGGTGGAGGTATCTTGATATATATATTCACGAGTCTGTAATATATAAAAAGAGACAGGATATCTCTTATGATAAACTGGAGTTATTGTGTATCGAAATTTGTTTACCAAAACAAAAGCTATTTCTTGTGCTTTACTATTATAGACCCCCATATTCTTATATCGATATGTTTGATAAAGTAGAAAATCTCTTAGAGAATATTGAAACCCAGAGCATTGATTATGTTTCTTTTGGGTGACATGAACTTTGATCTTAACAAAGTGCCATCAGCACATCACACCAAACGTTTATTGCAAATAGCGGAAGAGCACGAGCTGAAACAATTCGTTGAATTGCCTACTCGGACTGTCGGATTACATCTAAAACCTCAACTCTAATTGATGTTTTGTTTTCCTCAAATCATGAGAAAATATCATTTTGTGATGTAATACCCCTGAGTTTAAGCGATCACTTTATGGTCATGGCTACTTGGGGTAATACCAAACCACAGCCAGGTAACCATAGATATGTAGTCAGCCGAAGTGTTAAGAAGTTACGTGAAGACGAATTCATTGAAGACCTGCAGCAGGTGTCTTGGAGTGACGTGCTTGCGGAAAGTGATGTAGAAAAAGCATAATGAACTATTGGTCTCAAAATTCAATTTCATTCTCGACAAACATGTTTCACTTCGGAAAAGGCGAGTCAAACTAAAAGAGACACACCATGGATGAATAATGATGTATTAAGTAAGATTCGAGAAAGGGACCAGATGAAAAAGCAAGCCAAAAAGTCTGGATCTGAGCTTCATTGGGACATGTATAAACAACTTCGAAATAGAGTTACATCCATGATACGAATGGCCAAACAATTATACGTCTCTAAAATGATCGGAGATAACAAGGGTAACCCCTCCGCTATGTGGAAATCTTTGCGTTGTGTTTTTCCGAACAAAAAAAAAAGAATATTTCTATTAATAAGTTGGTTGTCTCAGGCGAAGATGTCAGTGGATATAGAAATATTGCATCTCATCTGAATGACCATTTCACAGGTATTGCAAAAAAAAAAAACGTAAAGAAGCGCAACTGTTTGGTAATAACATGGAACAATTTATGGAAAAAGCATCGTCTGTGTTTAGTTTTCAGGAGATCTCAGAACAAGACATTCTAAAGCATGTCAATACAATACCTTTGAACAAGGCAACTGGTCTTCATCATATTCCTGCAAGCATACTCAAAATATCAGTAAGTCATATGTTACGGCCTTTAGCACATTTGATCAATTCATCTCTGGTGAAAGGTGTAGTACCAAGCGCATGGAGATTAGCACGTATCACGCCACTTTATAAAGATGGTGATCCAACCAATGTAATCAATTACAGGCCAATTTCTGTTTTACCTGTGCTTTTTAAGGTATTGGAAAAAAAATAGTGTTTCAGCAGGTCACTGCGTATCTAACGGAAAATCGTCTTTTATGTTCACAATAACAACACGGTTTTCGACCAAAACATTCCACTTCGACTGCTGTAATGAATGTCATTGAAGACCTTGTGTGTGCCATAGACAAAGGTTATGTTGTTGGTTTGATCTCATTAGATCTTGAAAAAGCGTTTGATCTTATTTCGCATGACATTCTATCAAAGAAATTAGTTTACTATGGTTTTGATGAGAATGTGACCAGATGGTTTAGACATTACCTTAGTCAAAGGAGACAGATAACTGTGGTCAATGGAAACGAATCATCCTGTTCTTTTGTACATTGTGGTGTACCGCAGGGCAGCATATTCGGTCCCCTCTTATTTATATCGTTCTCAAACGATCTCGCAAAAGTTGTTGAAAAGTGTCGCCTGTCTTTGTATGCGGATGACACCTGTGTGTATTTTGCATCCAAAACCCCCCAAGAATTACAGCACGTCTTGAACAATGATCTTTCGCTGATGGCCAATTGGTTTTCGCATAACCACCTGATATTAAATGTACAGAAATGTAATTACATTCAATTCAATTCAATTCATTTTATTTCCATACTTCTCATTCATGGACATTATAACAGAAATCAAACAAGTTCTTTCACCTTGCAAAACACAACAATATACATGGTGATAACACTGTAATTATATGTAATAACTGGTCAAATTCGAAATCGAGATGGGGTTGATCAAAGAAAAGTATGGCGGGACCTACATGAAAGCAAACTTGTTTGGCTGTAAGCCCCGAGTAATCAGTGTTTGTGAAAAAGAAACGGAGAACGGATAGTAGATAAGACCAGATGATGTAAGGGTGCCAAATAAGAAAAAAAAAACTAAAATGTGAACTATTACTGTGACCGAGCTATCATTGGTTTCAGGAGTACAACATGATTTGCATAATCATAAAGCCTACTTTGGTATATACACTATACACTGTTGTTGCATTAAAGCTATCGCCAGGGTATGATCAGGGTATGATACATGATCTTAGGATCTAAAGTAAATTTTCAATTTTTGTATTGGTAATGCAGAACTTGAAAGAGTTTATCAAAGTAAATACCTCGGTGTAATTATTGATTGTAATCTAACTTGGTCTCAGCAAATTGAAAGTGTAAGAGTTAAGGCCATACGCAATCTTACTCAGAAGGGCAAGGGGTTTTATTGACAAAGCAACAGCTCTTACGCTGTACCACACTTTAATCCAAAGTCACTTTGACTACTGTTGTACTCTGTGGATGAGTGGCAATTCAGTGCACTTAAGGCGATTGCAGATAATACAAAACAGAGCGCTGAGAATCGTGTTGCAAGTTGATAATCGTTTTAACCGCCAAACAGTATATAGTACACTTAAGATTGACTGTTTAATTGATCGTTGGAAAAAGCAAGCATTAATTTTCATCTTCAAACTGCTGAATAATTTTCTACCAGAAAGTCTATGTTAATGTCTCGAGAAAAGAGTAAGCCACTACGATCTACGTAATCATGGAAATATTCTTAACCTCCCTAAGCCCAAATCAACTATTCTTAAAAATAGTACTTTATATTCGGCATCGAGATTATTCAATACACTACCAACAGAAACAAGATCCTTGACTTCAATTACGGCATTTTCAAGAGCAATTTCCTACATTTCCTTTGCTAAGTATACCTGATTATATCAAATTCATCAAAGTACACAATGCTTATGTAATTACCATCTCCCAATATTTTGTCACATGTTTGATTTTCCTTTTCTTTTCTTTTTTTGTCTGTATCTACACAATGTATTCTCTGTGACTTTTTTTTTCATTTGTTCTGGCGTTTGTTTGTAATGATTATTTTGTGTTTCTTGTGTGCATTCTCTTCAATGTATGATTTCTATGTTTGTTATCATTTCACGGCCTTGCTGAAAAACAGCTTATAGCTGATAGCAGGCTTTTACCGTGGTTAAATAAATAAATTGAATTCAATTCAATACAATAATTTACTGTGTGTCCTGGTCGGATATTTGGATTCACTTTATCTTATTATATTTGATGTACATTCCTTCATTGATAAATATGAAAATAAATTGAATTAAATGAAATTGAATTATTTCATGGGAATGTTGTGACTCAGGGGATAGAAACATACGGCATAGAATTTGCGACAGTATTTTTCTTCCCGGCCAGGACTGTGTGTCCTGGCCGGATATTTGGATTCACTTTATCTTATTATATTTGATGTACATTCCTTCATTGATAAATATGAAAATAAATTGAATTAAATCAAATTGACTTATTTCATGGGAATGTTGTGACTCAGGGGAGAGAAACATACGGCATAGAATTTGCGACAGTATTTTTTTTTTCCTGGAAGATACTCGATGGCAATTGCAATGGGGAGTATCCGGCAAATTTGACTTTTTTTTTTGGATACTTCGTTGGTAGGTATCCTTGCCATTATTCTTTAAAAAAAACTGCAAAAACAGAAAGAGTTTATTAATGTCGTTGTACATGTGTTGTGTTGTTGCCCATGAGTGTTGTTGTGAAAATCAATTCACGTAATAGCCATCATTCTGTACCCGTATCTGTCATAATGTATGATTGTACTGTATATTGTACTCAAATTGATGCAAATGTTTATTCAAATCCTGGAGGAACAGAAAGTCGTCAAGTACGCTTACCGACTATTAAAATATCTCGACATTCGCTAATAATCTCTATAATAATAAGTGTTATCACTGATCTTTACGTAACGTGTGAATTGCATTTATGGATTCCATTGATGTCAGTTGACTCAGAAAAGTTTATTCAGTTTTGTCATATTGTTCCCGAAATAATGTGGGGAGGATAGAGTATAGTATAGAGTGCGATCTGCATTAAAAACAACGACAAAAATATAAATCGCATTGCTTCTTCTGTTCCTTTTGAGAAACTGTTAAGGGGAAACTATACAGTGTATATCTCGAAGAAGGATTTAGACCATCATTCTGATAATCGTCTTCACCTCGAATGAGCTACGACGTGAATGATTGCTTATAGATTATCAATTACCCCAAACCATTTGCCAAATAATATTTCGAACTTTGGTCATTAATTTTCAAGGGATACCAACAGTGAAGCTGGTTGATGGATCCTCTCCCCTTGAAGGCCTGTTGGTCATCGAATCAGACCGATACGTCTGCTTGGATGAATTTACCCCCAAAGCAGCTGAATTGGTCTGTGAAGAGCTCGGCTTCCCGACGGCAAAAAATTATACCGGTCAGAGTTTGGCCTCAATTGCGACGACAACACGAAAAAAACCTCAAGTGCTGTCATGTCGTGAAGGTATAACAGCAGAATAATATGCTTGCAGATTAGAAGCTAATGAGGTATTATAATGGCCTTTTGTCATTGCGATGGTTCGTTTTCTGAACGTGCTATGCAACAGTTTTAATTTCCCGATATTTCAAAACTCCTTGTATAATAAACTCTCTTTTTAAACTAAATAGGCCTACTGCCAGTTTTCTTGCTACAGACATACACAATGATGAAAAATAATACTTACAAATGACTACGTTCTTTGACGTTGAAATGCAGAAATCAAACGTTCATTCGAATAAGATTCGTCACAAACTTGTTAATGCCCAATTGCGTTCATTACTGATATTGTCGTTATGTTTTGTATGTAGCTAGTTTCTTTTTACATACATATTACACATGAGAGCCGTTATCTGTGTATCAAACTTTTATGAGAAATGCGGCGTTCAAACTTTATCTATTTCATGAACGATTTGTACAATATCAATACACAGATTCGCTGCGTGTAATGGACTGCTTGACAGTAACCGAGTGTTTCTCAAACAGGATTGTTAGACTCCAATGCCGAGGTAAGAGATTCAAAATGTCTTATGAAAACATTTATATATTCTTATCATTCATAAAGTCCAGACGTTCGCGAACATATTGATACCTATTCTTATGCTTTTGTGTGACTCTATATTATTCAATTCAATTCAATTCAATTCAATTCAATTTATTTTCATAGTTCTCAGTGGAGGAATGTACATCAAATGTAATAAAAACATAGTGAATCATAATATCCGGCTTGGATGTACAGTAAATTAATGTAAGCATGTAAAACATATAGCGGTCAACCATCGTACGTTTGGTTCTATGTATAACGCTAAACGTCGCATATTATACGTCGCATGGAAAGAGTGAATTAGTGTGTTTGATGTATGCGAACATAGTGTTCTTTTAGTCGCTAATTGTGTTTGGTGGAATGAAACTAGACACTGTTAAGAACCATAGATTCCGCTGTCAACACACACACACATATATGTATGTATGTATGTATGTATGTATGTGTTTGATATTTTCAGGCGCTACAGATGTAAAGTAATTAACCTGTATTCAAACAGAAACACTTATCAAACTGTAATTTCAGGGATGATTTGTGACTAGTGATAGCTGTTGTTAAAATGTATTGGCCATAATGCACACTTCAAAGTACATGTATCAGGTATTGGAAGGCTGAAATAATCATAATATTCTGTCACTGCGTAGAGCCTGCATTTCTTGGATGCTACAAAGACAACCAACTAAACTTTCAAACAGAGTTTAACACCGGATTTGGCGTTGATTCGGAAAGCGAGTGCATGTCTACATGTAGAAGACAGCCCGAAAGCAATGGCGTTGCTGTCATGCATGAAGGATTGTGCATTTGCTTTCAGTCCGAGACGTATGCGCAGATCATTTCTGGCGGAAACTTTTCTCACAATTGGACATGTCCACTTGCGATAGAATTAGGGTACAACCGACATCATTCATTTAACCGTGAGTAATCCGACAAGCAAAGATTTCTTGACATCAGAGAGTGAAATAAATGTAGGCAAGCATCAGTGATGATAATGACGACAGTATAATTTGTCAGCGACTGTTAATACCTGTAATATGCTTTGTCAGGTTCATATCTTTGACATGTTTAATAACAAAATTAAACTCCTACATATTTACTGTTATCGTATACAATCAATGTTTATAATTACGTTTACGTTCTGTGCTAGGCGGCTAGTCTTTTAATTTGGCAGATGAACAGGCATCTGAACCTTACCAAAAGCGATACAAAAGTGAATCTGTTTACATAACTATAGTATATTTCTTCATAATGATTATTCCATGTAACATATCGCAATGATATGATTATTTCAAGTTTTCCCTCATGGCTCATGGGAATTCCCTATACATGTCTCCTTTATTGAAGTCTCTGTCGGATTTTGTGATCATCCTGGGGTTGTGCCCAATGGAAGTTGGGACTCGGATATCACGAGCTTCGGGTCGAAGATAACTCTCACCTGTGACGAAGGTTACACCGTCAACGGGAGTGCGATACTGCAGTGTGTGGGACTACCAGGATGGTCGACTTACTTCCCGGTTTGGAACGCTTCGGTCCCTTCTTGCCGAGCAGTCGAAAGTAAAAACAAACGGCATCTCCTGAAATCAATTTGACTATTTTATCGGTGATTATGATCTTAAAAGTCTCTGCTTTGTGCAATAGTGTAAGAGAAATAAAAAGACAGCATTTTACATTATACCTGAAAGGGAGGAACTGCAAATTATACTCTAACTTTTTTTTGCGGATTTTTTTTGTTGTTGTTGTTGTAAGCATCTATACTTTCCGAGAGTTATCGTCATCTGAGTGCGGATGATAAAAATGTGTGCCATTTGAGCCTTCACATGAAACACACCACGTAGAGCGCACCAGTGGGAATTAATACTGCCATATTTGATAGGCATGATAGGAGAAAAATTGAAATTACTAGCAGTCATTCAAATGCATTGACATGAGACAATGCTTACCGACAAATTTCCCATTTCTCAGAATTATGCACAATCGTATTGTATCCCGTGAAGTAATTCATTGGGAAATATCAATCTTTTTTCTTTCTTTTTTTTATAATCGGTCTATCTTCTTCGTGAGCATGATACGTGCTCTGAAATGCTCACTGCATGTTTTCCTTCTCTTAATTTGAAAATATGCCAAAGAGATGGGCATTTTTACCACCTGATCACGTGAGATTACGACACCACAGGCACCACTGATTTGAACTCCATGAAGTTACTAATATTCATCCTTTCTTTGCTGTACTTTCACACATTTTTTCATGAGTTTGTCATTGTTTTTGTGGATGGGAATGTTTGTTCACAGACGCAGAGTGGCAAGATGGCAATATCACCACGATGCCTACACAAAGTATAGAAAGCACTGCTCAGGGTATGTACTACATTGGCAAGTACGGTGTAACAATAATATGAACAAAACTTTGTGTGCAATAATAAAGTGATCGCAATGTTAACAGTAATTGATATTTGGAATTTTTCTAGAGTGTGATAAGCTTGAAGGCCCCTATGCGCTTGAATAAACATCACCACCAACAAAAAAAGATGGTAATTCACTAATATGAAGTTCGCAGGCATCGAGAGTAATGACGACTATCTGCTTAAATTTCTGTTTTCTGCAAAGCCTATCACTTCATTTTTTTTATTTTTTTTTACTATTACAATTAATTTGGGACATACAATTACAAGACAATGACATGAATTCAATACAGTGCAGGGGCCATGTGACTGTGTGTGTGTGCGTGTGTGTGTGTGTGTGTGTTTGGTAGGGCGATGACTGCGCCAAAGAGGGTCGAGGGTCAATTTTCTGTGTAGTGTATAATTCCCTTTGAGGGGAAGAATCTCATGGCGGAATTTTGGATTTTTTTCTTTTGATTTTTGCTATCAGGATTTCTGAGTCTTCTTCCCCTTATTTTTGTTTCGGGAGAGCCAGATTTTTTTTTTTTTTTTTTTTTTTTTTTTTAGGGGGGGGGGATGAGGGTCGGCGACCTGTGCAATGCCAACATCTCCATTATGAGCCTTCATGGTCTACAAATTTCATACTTTTATCATCACCACGTACAAAAGTCTGATATCTTACAGATGAATGAATTTATATTATGAACGTATTTTCCATCTTGAGAATAGGAGTTTAGGACATTATATCATCAGCATGTATACCATCAATAATTGCAGTGGGTTTATCTCGATGCACAGAGCAGACGCAGACTACCCAAGCCATTACGTCATTGCGAGATACAACTGAGACGTCTCAGCCAGGTGAGTGAAGTAATATGATTCGACCCGTAGTAAAAAAAAAAAAAAAAAAAAAATATATATATATATATATATATATATATATATATATATTTCTGCTTCTAGTGTTTCCACTTTTACCTCTTAACGCATTAATTGCATACGCATAATTACTTCGCTACTATTGCCTAAAATGCATCATTTGTTTCACCACTTTGTTTAAATGGAAACACACTAGATTTGGTTCTTCATCGTTTGTTCATAGTGAATTCATCATGAATCAATGAACTGGATTCAAATTTTGAAGTTGTTACTGTCTCAGACAGAAGAAGTGTTTCATTCTTTTGATACAAGAATAACAAAAATGTCTATGAAGAAATGCTGCAAAGCGCCGTTCTTCAACAGGAACTATTCATCGATTATCAGATTTTCGTGGTGATGTGACTATATCGTAACGCAAATATTCGCTGATCTAATGAAAAAACATTTTCCTGAAAAAAAAAAAAGAAGCTTAATGAGGGAAAATAGGTTACAAGTGCAATGAAATTACATCTTTGTCATTGTGCAAAAGGGCCAAGTGATACTGTGAAGTATAAAGTAAGCAATATCAATGACCATAATTATTTTGTTCCCCCGTTATTCTTTTATAAGTTTGGAAATTCTAAACCCACTGCCTATAGATCAGATTTTGGTGTAATACACTTAAATTACTACTTTACTATCCAAACTATTTTCATAGTATGTATGTTTACATAATCTATAATTCATTTCAATATAGATGTTTTATCAAACATTATAATTACATCATGTTTTTTAGTAATTGTATCGAAATAAAATGTGACATTAGGAATATATATAAATATTATGAATTTGTGAGCACTCATACACTACAAACTGTTACTGTTGTACTTTGATCACCATGCAAATAAGTCTGATATCTGACAGATACAAGAATTTTTCTGCATATGCATGTACGTATTGTCAACCTGGAAAGTGTTACTGTAATATTGCACAGAAAAGTGCTGTCACAAAAAAGTAGAAACTGATTAGGAGATTTTCCATCAACATGTACTAGTATACTGTCAGTATTGCCTGTGTTCTGATTAAAATACACAGGGCACAGACGGACTATTCAGGTTCTGACGTCATTTGGAGAGACAACAGTTACTGTAAATTCTTCGTCACCTGAGTTTAGTAATTGATTCAACCCATATAGCAAGTGCTTTTTTGTGTACTGCATTTTCCCCTTCTCACTGGCAGTAATTACGTCAAAACTATTTTGCTGCAATTAATCTACATTTTAGGGTAACCCTTTTGTTAACGTTTTTTATGGCAAAAGCAAACCATAGGTGACTATTCATGGTAAATTTGAAATCATTTTATTTGAAATTAAATTCAAGGTATGAAAGTGCTACCGGTTTATGATGACAAAAAAAGTCTGATATTAAAATAACATGGGAATCAATAAAGCGTTTGCCCAGTTCTTTTCTAATGAAAGTTTGTGAGTTGCGTTCATGTTGTTACCACCAAAATCACACTGAGAATGATCGCACAAAAGAAACAATCAACTAATGTTCAGGCGGTTTATTAACAGTGATATTGTGGGTACAGACTCGTAATCGGTTTTCACATCAGTTCAATAATGATCAATAGAAACAATCATAAACCAGTAATAGAATCACTTACACGCATTACAGCCAAATCTTAAATCACAATGTCCATGTAATCCCCTGGAAATGTCCAAATACGATGTTTGATGCACAGATGAATGATCCTTGATGCACCGATGAATGATTCCTCCGACGTAAATCCAGAGGCACCGGTTACAATAATCCACGATATAGATCCAGGGCAAAGATCCAGGGTATATGTCCACAGCGAAACGTGCAGAATCCAAATGTTATGACGACTGCGTCCAGTCGATGCGTTGAATGATGATTTGCTCAATAATGTTCAGCTAGAAATCCAGCCCGTCACAGCTTTGCCGTAGCAATGTCCATTGACATTAAAGTATGGAGTCTATCTCCAATCTGGCAAATTAATTCTCTGCAGGCAAAATGTCTCCCAGGCCTTATCTCCACAAACATAACAGGTCAGCAGGTAACACAGGACTGATTATAACAAGTCGCTTCAGAGCCAGGAGTGACGTAACTCTCAGAGCAGAGGTGTTGGGTACTCTGCCTACTGCAGAATTTCTCCGGCTTATATATGTCCATTCACCCCTTTCTTGAATATTCTGTAATTTGCTCCAACCCGGGGCTACACACTTGTATAACTAGCAAGTCCAAGACTGTTCCAGAAATCCTAGCTGACTCACTGCCTAACTATGTGCATAAACTTCCTACCAAAAATAACCACCAATCACATTGGGCTATACAGGGACAGTGCATCACTCAGCCAAATATGTAAGCACCCGCGGTATTTACGCTGTAACTACGCTCTCCCCGCTTGCCGTACGATTCAAAATAGGTCAATTTTGATCGGGGAGATCGGGAAGAAATTTTGAACAGGTTCAAAATTTCTTCTCGACCTGAAAAAACGCCCGCTCCAACCCCGACTTCCAAACGCTGCTACTGCGATGCTTCCGATCCCCGTACGCTTTTGCCGCTCTCTCCCGATCTGCTCGATCGGGACAGATCGGGGTCGAAATCGTGATAGTGGAACGGGGGCTTTACGTAGATGGAGTGGCAACTCTTCATAATTCATGCAAACACATGCTCGGGTTCAAAGCGTTGACGATGGGAAGTCTAACATTCCACTACGCTTTTAAGTCATGCTCATCACCGCTCTAGCTGCAAGACGAAGTTTGGAGACAACGAATGCATTTCACTTTTCATCGAATTACGAGCTATATTTCATCGTAAAATCTAAAGTGAAATGCTCGAATTGACTGAGAAGAGTTTAGGAAAGAATTCGATATTATAAACATATATTTCTAGTTTCTTCGTGATGTGCAAATCGACATGAAATGAAAATTTGGTCCTCTTAAAAACCTATGATGCGCACATTTGCGCATTTTATTTTTTAATCTTTCAATCTGGGATATTTTGATCTTTCAAATAAAGTCCTCTGCTAAAGCGTGTTCCAGCGTGCTTTTAAACTTGTTACTGTTAAAATTGTCACTTTACGCTGCATTTTGATTCGCTGCTCCAATTCAAGGCACACAAATTCATTGTTGCCATCACATTGAGAGAGAGAGCGAACCGCAGTAGGGGTAATTCTTTCCTGGTGTGAGAGCCCTAGTTCCGATTATTGCATGCTCTCTTTTGTCAAAGCACCTGGTTCCCACCTGTAGTTAAGCACATAACTTCTCGGCGGTGCCGCGCATGACTTCAAAGGAGAGCGGGAGTTGCATCTCCTTCTCTCACACTTTCGTACGTATTACAATAATCGGTCATCTGCTTTTTCACATTGTATGGACTAGGCAAATTTATCCTATCGATGGCGTGGAAAATATGATCGTTCAATCGTTTGGTATCGTTTGTCATTTGTTACGTGAAAATGTTTTCCCATGGGAGAACATTACAAAAATGTTCTGCCCATGGGCGAACATAACCAATGTGCCTCTATCACGTGACTGTATTTAGCCATTCACTAACCGGTATTTGACTAACCCATCTAATATAACATTTTGTTAATCCCTTATTCGTTTACAGTTTTGGTCAGGTCTGAATGCTCTGCCTTAAATCAGGGACTTAGGAACTGTTGTGAAAAACATTATATTATTTTGTACTACAGTAATCACTACAAAATCTGCTTACGAATTTGTGTAATAATTCCCATATGCTCTTTCCGTCAAGTGCGTGAACTTCTATGAGTACAACCCTTCAAACCGGGCACGAATAATCTGATTTTCTGAAGTCTCTCATCTCATGCTATCTTAACAGTCACTCGTCAACAGCAAAAACAATTCATTTCTTTTATGTTAGTATACTGCGATAATTCAGCAAAGTGAGAAATCTTGCCAGGTTACAAAATAGAACTATTTCTCTTCATAATGATTTGATCTGATTATGAAAAACAAAAACAAACGTCATTTCTGCCTATAGTCATCATTAAAGAGAAAAAAAAAACTGCGAGAGAAAATTCTTCCTCCATTGACTTTCGAGGTGACGATGGAATAACTAGATGATTTATCTTCCAGATACCGAACCAGATACCGAACTTTGTGGGATGAATTTCATTACGTACATCTTGGGAACCCTTCTCGGCGTTGTTTTCGCCGTTCTTGTCATACTGTCCATGATAATGGCTTGGTGGAAACATCAAAAGAAAAGGTGACTTTTTTTAATACAAACTATTATATGGGGAAAGGGAATAGGGGTGGTTTATTTATTTAGTGGTAACAGGTCATCACAACAGTATGATTAAAGTCAATGGGAATCGAATTTCTGATTTTGTAATTCTGTCATTATAACGATATTTTTGTTACTTATTTCGCAAAATCTCACCACCAATACAACGGTGAACACTGAATAAACATACCTTATCAAGGGATCAAATAGAGGAGAAAACATCTCAGCTAGAATTTGCTGTTTTACCTATCAGTGCATTCTCCTGATGATGTTTTGTAACATACTGATAATGAAAATAATCAAATCTAAACTGAAAATAAAAAGAGGAAAGCTACATCTCAATGGAATTCTAATCACATCAAAACTTTCAACAAAAAGTTAAAACTTTCTTTTGTATTAAACTATACTAGCTAATTTATGGTTACGTAGTAATAATGTCTCATAACTCTTTTATTTTTATTTTATTTTTTTAAGCGGTCTATAATTACATCTCCAGTTTGACAGTATGGATTCACTTCTTAACGTTTTTCCTCTTTATTTTACATAATGTAATACAGGCGTCCAGAGGCTTCTGGTCAGTCAAATGTCAACTCAAGTGAAGAGCAGTCGCAGCTGAATCCTCTAAACACTTCGACACCAGGCTCAACAGACGGTGTTGTTTCATTGCACTCTACCACTATCGACACTTATGTTTTGCCTCAACATCCAGACAACAAATCTGGTGGCGCCATCGGTCACCGAGAAAACACGTATGAGAACTCAGCAGAGGTGATTAACGACACATAAATTCGGGTTCGCAGGTTGTGGTTTTACATGTGAAAGTGTTATATATATATATATATTATATATATATATATATATATATATATATATATATATATATATATCTTAAGGGGGTGAGCATTCTTCAAAAAGGAACAGAAAGCAAGAAACCCCTCAACTTGTGTGTGTGTGTATGTGTGTGTATGTGCGTATGCGTGTGTGTTTGTGAGTGTATTTCAATTCAGAGCGTGTTGCGGGCTTTGATATAGAGCAAATTCTTTTATCTCATTCCATCGAGCAAACGTAGGTGATTACAGTGCACTGCACTCTCGTTATATCGAACACGGTTATGATACAATTCCGCAAAATTATCCACTATATGTTTTGTTTTGTTTTTTAATTGTTTAACACTGTTCGTTTACAACGAAATTTCGATATAAAGAAAGAAAACTGCCGGTCCCGAGGACTTCGTTATAACGGGAGTCCACTGTATATTTCAGTCAGCGGTACCTTTGATATTTTGATATGATCATGCTAAACTAATGCAACTAAGTGCCCCGAGATCTACGTCTATCTGACAATCTGACAATCTGTACCTGTATTTGCTTTTTAGTTTTGAATGTCAACTTAGTCCACACACAAATCGTCGACATAAGTTGACTCATTGCACTAGAATAGACGGTATTTTTCGGATCTCCTTTTCTCTAAAGCATCATTCCTGTTTGTTTTGATTTCCAATCATGTATTTTGATGATGAGGAAACATGAAAGTTTGCTGAGTAATGATATTTTCCTTTTCAGAAGCTATCCTCATATAGATATGCCTCCTGGCGATTTTTTGTGGGTTTCCTGATACAGGGTCATACGTCATCTTCAACGGACCGATCTCGTGAAACTAGACAGAGGAGCGGGAGAGGTTCAGCATACACTAGATCATGTCCTCATGACGTCATACACCAGGGTGGTAAACACGAGTGTAATAATGAGGCAGCGGATAACACGAAAGCACTATACATGGACATGTCAGGTTCAGAGAAGAAAGGGAAGAAGAAGGTAATATTTCTTCAATCCAGGCATTTTGATAAAGAGGAAGAAGATGTTGATGAAGACGGCTACCTCCTTTCCAATGTCAGTCTGCACAGAGCTACTAGATTTCAACCTGAAGCAAGTGTCTCACCATGTGGTAAAGAAATCAGCATAGCGTCATCTATTCAGTCCAGAGGTGTAGATGACGCTAGTCAATGTGGGAAATGCCAATCGTCAATTTACCACGAAATTCCCTCAGCTTCCGAACAATCCGCGCCTATTCCAGAACCGCAGTACTGTACTACCTACTGGAATATCGAGGGAAATGCCGAATTTGGCCCTTATGCAATGACCCGAAACGATCCTTTATATGCGGTATCTATCTGTCCTAGCAGGTCACGAGTGGAGCATGAGATGGATGAACATGGCTATCTCGTTTTAGAAGCAGATCCTGGTGAAAGCGTCAATGATGGTTGTGAGAGCCACAACAGCTTGTCTTCCACAAAGATAGATTTGTACGAAAACGAAATTTCCCCCCAAACAGAAGATCACTTCAATTCAACAGTGTATGAGAGTATTCCTCGCGAACCAGAACTGTAAAGATGCCTTTATACTTATTTTGCAAACAGGTAAATAATTTCACAACAACGACGAATATACGATGTTGGTCATTCCGGATGTTCGTTATTCCATAACACGCAAATTCCCTATAAATACATGTTTGTTATTCTAAAAATTAAATTGGGTTCCTTAAGTCGAAAATAAGCGGAGTAATTGAGAAGGTTCGTTGGTCTAAAAATGATATGAAATTTGGAATTTGGAAGGTTCGTTAATCCTAACATATAATAGATTCGAATATCCGAAAATTAAATAAAGTTCAGATTTCCGAAGGCTTGTTGATCATAAGGTTCGTTCGTCCGGAAATTCGTCAATCTGAAAGTGAAAAACAGTTCGATATTCCAAAGGTTCGTTAATCCAAAAATAATGTAAGGTTTGTTGTTCCGAAGGTTTGTTAATCCGAAAATAGTAAGAAGGTGCGCACTAACAAAACTTCTAATATATCAACTTATATTTTGGCTAAATTATCTGTGAACTATTCGTCATGGAGCGTTAGGGAATCATTTAAGCTTTATAAACCTAATTACAACCATGCAGTATAACCCGGAAGTATGAGAACAAATGACTTTTTGCCTTCAAAGAGGATTTGACCTTCGTCCTTAACAGGTTGAATTCAAGTGAAACGCAAAAGTAATATTTATGAACGAACGCAAAGCAAAATAATTATAACCTGTGATGTTTATCATAATCCACTGATGAAAATTATACATGAAGCATCATTGTCATCATTCAAAACTCATTCTTTGCAATATTCGTGTTAGTGAAACATTAACTCCATTTTGTGAAAACTCATATTGGTTGCGTTACTATAAGATGAATGTAAGATAAACTTGATTTGTAAATACACTAAGGACTTATAGCAACAAGTGGAATCCTTGACAGGACAAATCACATTCATGTTTGTACACTGAATTAATGGATGTTATTTTGGAGTGTTTTCTCGATACGCTGCAAAGGTACATGATCTATCAGTATACCTCATTGAAGATACCTGTTTCCTACCAGGACGTTTGTGTATGCACGATGATCAGGTGTGTTGGGTTATAATTACCGAAGTACATTGGTAAATGAATGCAATTTAAAATTATAGGAACGCAAGAACTTCATCATGTTTCTAGCTTGGACTAAGACATGTCATCATTTAAATAGTCTCATTTTTCCACCCTACTATTTGTCACAGGGGACTTTCCTCTGAATGTGGGGAGCGAAAGTCCTCCCTGCGACTGGGATCTTTTCTTTAGTCAAAGGTTGACTTTCTCTAAATGCAGCAGATTGTTAGCAGACCATTCATTCATTCAACTCTTTCGACTTGTGCAACTACTGTGCCTCGAAATAAGTAGCCAATCACACAGTATTCTTACAATATAACAATCAATAAGATTCATTATACTGGTCTCAAATTGTGGTCGTTTACAACAATAACATAGTACAAACTTGAATACAGATATCCAATTCCACTCGATCTTGAGCTTGGTTGCTCTGCTCGTTGGTTTATTCTGGAAGCTCCCGTGCTTGGTTGCTCTAGGTTGTCGACGATGCCCTGCCTGAAGTAGCGGGTCGTCTCCCCTTTCTTCTGGTCCTCTCTGGAACCCCAAACTGTAGCCCTCTCTGGAACCCTAAACTTGGTCCTCGCTGGAACCCTAAACGGTGGCTCTCTCTCTGGAACCCTAAACGGTGGCTCTCTCCCTGGAACCCTAAACACCCTGTTAATTTAATAACATGATACCTCTCTTATAATTTGTGGTCTTTAGTTATTCCTGATTCTATTCATATAACTTCAACAAAACATATAATTATATATTCCATTATATTAACATTGATTAGCCACACATAATCTTCATAATAATGTTTCACCATGGATCTTTATCTTTCAATGTTGAATAGGGTGATTAATCAGCCCATTAGAATCTAAGCGTTGTTCTAATTCTCTATTTCTTTCACGACGCAATTAAAATTTGGTTTGACATAAAAACATCACACATACAATGCAATATCGGGAATTACATAGAAACTTACAAGGCACAAACAACTTCAATTGAATGATCGTGTACTTACAACAGTTGTTGGTGTTTAAACTCGAATCCTCCTAGATTCTCTGCTGGACGGTCAGGCTGTCCAAGCCGAAATGCAACAATCCCTGAATCAAACTGATTCCAAATAACACTCTGCTACTCTCTAACTTCGCAATTCTCGAAGTACCGTAGCCTGGTCCTGAGTGTTCCGCAAATTATGTGGTATCTGAATTTTGTGCCCAAACATTGCATATTTATACGTTTGTTGGACCATAGTTCTCCATGTAAAATTAATTAAATGAAGTGACTTCCTAGAAAGTTTTCATAGAAGTCCTGCCCCCTTTTCTTATTGGATGGAGTTTTCTGTCTGTCAAAACTTTCCTGAGTATCTCATTTTGCATTGGTCAAGCCCCTGCTTGACGTCATCACTTCCTGTCCACGGAAACCAAAATTCTTTGAAGTGGTCCTGTTTTGTCCTAGCTAGAAACTTGTGTTTGACGTCGTGAATGACGTCCACATATCAGATAGTATGAGGCATACTACCAGGGATACCCTTTCCTCGTATTTTGACGTCGTGTAGGGTTTACTCATCCCCAAAACATTTAATTCCAAATCACTCTCTTTTACTTTGATTGTGCATCGCAACATCTCCTTATATGGTTATTTTGATGCAAGCTTTTGTCTTTAAAGCTGCACTTCTTTTGTAACCATTGCGATAACATCAATTTCTTACATGAGCTACCTAATAAACAGTAGTACAATGAGACAAATTATTACGTGACAAATACAAAATATGTCATATCATGACACTATTAAAAATATATATATAATACAATCTAAGGTAAATTACGTCGTCAGACTTTAGTGGTATCAATGTAGACGGCACACGTATTTGCTCGTGAATTATAAAAAGGTTTTCTGGCATTTCATTTTTCGTGCCAGGCTGGACTAAACAGATATCGCAAGTGCCTTGCTACATTTCTGAATAAGCTGGTTTTGTGTATTAAAAAAAAACAAACGAAAAAAAAAACGAAAAAAAAACAACAACAACCAAAAATGAGAAATATGCTTGAGAACATAAAATGTGTCATATTTTATAATAATGGATGGTCTTTCGGATAATTCCAATGTTTATTAATGTTTACTATAAGTTATCGTCATTACGGTAATATCTGTGAAACAAGTTACAAGTCAATAAGTTTCAGTGAAAGTGAACAAGTGAGCTGACGTAAGAAACGCGAGAAAGCAACGAACACTATTCAGAGCTTTAGTAGGACCTGCGAGGGACGTTTGATAACTCAACTAACCCAGAATGTTGTATACACAATGTTCATAACTATGGTAATCTCAATGGGACATTGTAGAAAGTAATTTCAGGTATGGATTTCACATGTAATATTGTCAAATTGAATTAAGGGCAAAGAAGTCATCGTTCTTTAGATTGAAAACAGAGGAAATAATAGTTTGGCTGATGTTATGCAGTACCGGAATTCGTGTTATCAGGAAATACCTGGCACAATTTCATTCATGACCAGAAGACATCCAGAGCTAAAATTCCGGACTTTGAATAATGAAAGCAACGCTGGTAATAAGTAACCATTAGATGATATTGTAACAAAGATAATTAGTGTATGCAGTGCTACTTCTTAATGTCCTATAAAGACACTGAAAATACATTGTATCATATTCGTACAATTACAAGATGCTTAATAACAAGAAACATTAGTTACTGATGCCGTTATTTAGTGGAAGTACACTGTATCAAGAAGAAGAAGAAAATAGTGCAGTTTAGTGTGTAACTTCTTAGTGTAACTTAGTGGCATTTTTTGAGTTGTTGACATTGTCAGTTTTCATAGCGTTGTCTGTGCGCGTAAAGTAATTTGTGCCAAAATTAGCCCGTCCGATAGTGTTTCATCAATAGTTGTACAGATGATGTAGTGTAGATTTTTTTCCCCTCTAATCTCAAGTGTGAGAAGTTGTCTAGCAAATGCTTGGACTTTAAAGGTTATTAAATGTGCGACACTGAACAGTATTCCGAACTAACTTATTTTTGATATATTGGAACATGATATCCAAATGAACTTTTGGTCAGAGGACTGCTACAAGCTTCCTGCTTCTATTAAAAACTATGTGTCTTTACATCCACAGCCATGGTGTACTGGTGAATCTTATTAGTTTATCAAATGTGTCTTTCCTCTTGATCTGTAACTGATGCATACATATGTTTTTATTTGCATCCAGATGCGTGGATGTACAGCATTTGAAGCTGTATGGATGTGTATATGCATGCTACGCCTGTGTGTGTGTGTGTGTGTGTGTGTGTGTGTGTGTGTGTGTGAGTATGTTTGAATGTGTGTACACATACACTGTACATGGTATTGAAGGGACCTTTGAAAGAAGCAACATGTTTAATAAGGTCAGAATCAGCTACACTGTATTCAGTTATTGCAAGAGGTTATAGAACAGCAATTCAATTATGGGGAAGAGAAACAAAATGCTGTCAAAAAAGGTAGGAAATGGGAAGGTTTATAATTTGGTTCATTGACATTTGCTCCTGTGACAATTGCCGCCATGAAATATTTGCACGCTAAGCTAAACATAAATTCTACCCACAAACATAACCCTAACCCTAATCCTAATCCTCACATCAAACTAAACCTAAAATACGATCACAACCCAAACCTGAACCCTAAGTCCTGGGAGATATGAGACGGGAACAGTTGTCGCAGGAGCGAATTTCGTGTCACCTCATAATTTACATAAGGAGGCATATACCATATTTTCCTTCAGATTCTAAAGACAATATACATATATATATATATATATATATATATATATATATATAATATATATATATATGTAATATATATATATATATATATATAATATGTATGTATTTTTTTTGTGTGTGAATACAGCTGTCATAATCTCAATGTAAGCAGGAAGGTTTGATGAATATCAAGTATTAACTGAAGTGTAATACAGGACGAGGGTGTGTGTGTTTGTGTGTGTGTGTGTGTGTGTGTGTGAGTCGTGGTAAAAACGAATTGAAAGATGATCGACAATGTAAGTACTCGCTCGTGCCACTTTCCTAAAAGCCTTGGGAATCGGCTAGTACGCTTTCGATTGGACATCTACGCACGCGCAGGGAGTGGCCGATTAGCTGAAGAGGTCTCATGACGTGTATACACTCGAGCCCTTTTTTTCCTCAACACTGACAGAGTAGGGATATTATGTGTTCACATAACTCTACAGAGCAGGAAAGATCTCCTGGAAACGTCATCCGTTCTGCAGACATTTTCCATATCGAGGGGGAACGGGCCTGACTATCCATATCAAAATATCATAAATTCAACATAATCACGCTAAAAATAAAATAACTTAAAACAAACTGGGACTACATGCATTCTGAATCTTGAATATCTCATAATTCTCAAGGATGCAAAAGTTGCTACATCCAGATGCAGGTTCAGCTAACTCGAGATTAAAAATGTAAAGAAAATCTTTAATTTTTGTTTCTCCCTTTTCAACAATTTAAAAGAAAATGTGGCAAGACGTCATTTTATGCGGCAATTTTGGCTACCATCTTTAAAGGACAAGTCCACCTTCATAGGCATGTGGCAGGGGCGGATCCAGGAATTCTGTAAAGGGGGAGGGGCGCAAACAATATTTTTGGTGCTACTTCCGGGTTTCATCTCATTTTTCCTTTTTATTTCTTTTGTTTTAACAACAAATGAAGAGGTAGCGCGCACCCGGTGCAACCCCCTCTGGATTTGCCACTGTGTGAATCGGGTGAATGCAGCAATATTAGTAGAGAGCATCTGAAAGTTTGGGGAAAATCGGGCAATTCGTTCAAAAGTTAAGAATTACCAGTTTCAATTTCATTTCACCAGGAATACAACTTCGCACTTTGAAATTTCAAATTCAATCAACATAAGAAGTTCCCATGCGTTTCTACGGGTCCTTTCTTGTTGCTATTGGATTGCTGTATACATACAATTACATTTTAATTTCAAAGTTTCGTTTATTCAGTTTTAGTCTACTGTATTGCGTGAATAATCTCGTCTCCCACGTTCAAATTACAATATGTACTTCCTTACAGTGTTGATGTAACATTAAGGGAATGGCTATATCTCAAAATTTTGTCTACATTCAAATTTACATTTTGATTCCATTCCCATCTTCCCCGTGTCCATACCATAAGTTGCCACAGTCGGCTCAACTGTAGACCTGTTTCACCCAATGGTTTCGCCAGTGATATAGTCTTGCTAGTTGTCAAAAGCTTCGCCCTTGAATTCTGTCCGTATTCGAGATATTTATGTATACTCTTCTTTATAGCAGTGTTAGGGTCGTGTATGAATGTAATGTACATAATAAGTGATTCAAAGAAGAGTTGTACGAGCTTTCATAGGCCCTATACAAGGCAAGTCTCATTTCAGAATACATTAAGTGTGCATATTCAAATAGATGAGTAACTACAAGGAATATGAGAAACAACGAAAAAGACTGTCCATATGTTGCAAATGTTTGCCTTATTGCTTATCGTGAATTTGAATTCCTTAACCTTCTTCTAACGCCCTTTTTACATGTTTATTTGAGAAACTCATGAAATTGTATGTTGATTAAATCAAATTTAATAAACCAGTTACTTTCTTGAATGCTGATCTCTGTGATCATTCAAAAATTCACTCGAACTTGAATGATCACATTTTAAATCTATTACTATTACTATCACTATTACTATTATTTATAGTGCGCTTTTCCCGCAAGGCCCAAAGCGCTTACAATCAATTCAAAACATGTACGACAGTATGTGTAATTGGATTAAAATAAAACAGCTACGAACTAGTTGCTACTAAAAAGATGTGTTTTCAAGGCTTTTTTGAAAACACTGACAGATGGAGACTGTCTAACGGTAAGTGGTAACTTGTTCCAGTGCTTTCCTATCACCGACTAAGGTGCGAGTAACAGAGTATGTGAGACGAAGCGGATCACTAGATGACCTCAAATTTCTAGTAGGTGTATATAAAGTCAAACAGGCGTCTATATATTTCGGAGCTTGATTGTTGAGGATTTTATAGACAAACAAAACTAGTTTGAAAATTATCCGTTGCTTCAAAGGAAGCCAGTGCAACGACTTCAGAAGTGGCTGAGATGGGTAGTCCCTAGAAACCTGAAACACTAATCGGGCTGCCCAATTTTGAAGTCGCTGCACACGATCCAATTGAGTTGAAGGAATGGAAGAGAGAAGCCCGTTACAATAATCTATACGGGATAGAACTAAAGAACGCACTGCGATATGACATGCAGATTGATCAATAAATCTCCTAATTCTAGCAATATTTCTTAAATAAAACGTAACAGTACTACAAATTTGAGAAATATGTTGAGACATTAACATTCGACGATCAAAAATAACACCAAGATTTCTTATTGTTTCTGAGGGCCTAATTAGTGTGCAACCAACATTGAGCTGAATGTTTGGAAGACCGCGCAGATTGTGGGCTGAAGCCACAACAAAAAAATCAGTCTTCGAATCATTCAGTTTCAACTTATTTGCTACCATCCATTTCTTAATATCTAAAATACACGTTTGAAGTTTAGTAATGGTATTACAAGAAGCTCCTACAATCTTCGGGTCATAAGAAATATATAACTGTATGTCATCAGCATAAAGATGGCAATTAACATCGTGATGTTGGGCTATCTCGCCAACTGGAAGAGTATAAATTGAGTATCCTATGGGTCCTACTATTGATCCCTGGGGAAGTCCAAACTCTAACATTGTGGGGTTTGACAAATTGCCGGCAATGTCAACTTGAGAAGACCATCCCAAAAGGTATGAAACCAGGACAAGACTGTTGACCTAACACCTGTTCGTTTATATAAACGGGAAAGAAAAAAATGATGGTCAATCGTGTCAAATGCGGCTGACAGATCTAAAAGTACAGCAAAAACAACCTTGTTTGAATCAATGGCAAACATAATATTATTTTTCACTTTTACTAAAGCTGACTCAGTACTGTGCCGAGACCTGTAAGCAGATTGAAAAGAATCAAAAAGATTATTAGACTCAATGTGATGAACTAACTGTTTACAAACTGCTTTCTCGATAAGTTTACTTAGAAATGTTAAATTTAACACTGGTCTATAATTTTTAAGTTCGTTTTGGTCCAGGCTGGGTTTCTTCAAAAGTGGTTTTACTATTGCCGATTGTGCTCCTTTGGGAAAAACACCTGTGGAAAGAGATTGATTGACTATATTTGTAAGCAATGGTAATACATGATTGAGGTTCTCTTTCAGGAGCCATGTTGGAATGGGATCAAGTTGACAAGATTTAGTAGCAGATGACATAATGATTCTGGACAAATCTGATTGTGTAAGCAACTGAAAATTCTCAAAAAGAGGAATATTTACGTTTACAGTATCACAAAACTGGTTTACAGTTATTCTGTTGCACGCATCTACTTCATCTCTAATTTTTCTTATCTTTCCGACAAAAAAACAAAGAAAATTGATTAGCTAATATGGATGCAGAATCATACAAGGGGAGATGACTTGCTTTCTTATTCAAAAGTGAGTGGATAATGCGATATACCTCCTTGACAGTGCATGAACTCAACTTGTCTTTCAAAAATTTCTCTTTAGAGACATTAATAACCCGACATGCATTTCTGTTTGCTGCAATGAACAGTTTACGATCTGAGTCAAGTCTTGTTTTCCACCATTTTCGTTCTGCTTTACGACGAAGTTGGCGAGCTACAAGTGTGGACTCATTAAACCAAGGCATACGTAATTTCAAAGGGCGAGATTTTGTCTCAGATGGAGCATAGGTATCGAGTACCTTAGTAACTCCAGAAACATACCAATCAAACAAGAACTCGCTATCTAATCCTGCGGGTTGAGACGACACTAAATCCTGCAAAGCATTAGCAAATTGAACTTTATCAATTTTGCGATAATTGCGTAATGAAGAAGTAATAGAAATTAACTCTGATTTCTGTTTAGCCAGTGAGAAACGGATCATATGATGATCAGAGATACATGTTTCAACTGTATTACAATCTGATATTACTAAATCATCTCGGGTAAAAACTAAATCTAAGGTGTGACCCAGATTATGAGTTGGACCTTGGACGTGTTGGATAAGCCCAGCAGATGCTATACTATTATTCATATGGAGCACATCGCTTTTAGACATGTCTTCCCAATGGATATTGAAGTCTCCTAATAACACCAATTTCCCCGGATACAAGGATATCTCACTTACAAATTCATCGAATTCGTTCAGAAACTTAGAAGATGTGAGTCTATTTACTGAAGAGGGTGGTGATCTATCACAATGAAAAAATTGACCGAACATGACAAATCAGTAATGTGTGCATACTCAAAAGTGGAAAAAGACAAAACAGAATTTTTCATCATCAACTTAAGAGTAGACTTGTACAATACACCAATTCCACCCCCACGTGTACTTGTATTTCGTGGTGAATTTATAAAAGAATACCCTCTAGGAGTCAACTCCCCAATTATCACATCGTCCTTGGAGTTAAGCCAGGTTTCTGTGATAAACATGATATCGAAGTCATGTTCGTGAACATATTCAGCAATGCATATAGTTTTGTTTCTGACAGAATGTGCATTCCATAAACAGACATTACGATTGGACTCTACAAAAGAATTACTTAAATTTGGCACGACTTTAAGATTGTCGACGTTCATCCCTCTCAGTTTCTTGTAGGTCAGTTTCCTACTTGATGAGGTGATCACTGGTATATGTGACGATGAAGGGGCACTTAGAATTGTGCTCACTCGTGTCCGTGGTGCTCACTCATGTCCGTGAAATCGAATGCAAATCTGATGAAATAAGGCGGGAAAACCTATATTATCCCCCTGCCTTCTGAAAGAGGCAAGTCAAGTGGTCTTTTTAATGATGCGAGAAAAGTGAAAATATGTTGAAATGTCTTTATACTTTCTTAACATTGTTCTATACATGTAACATGACTAGCTGTAATAGTCTTCTCACCCTGTAGTGACAGAGCAGAAACTTAAGAAATTCAAAACTTTTGAACTGACTGTCCGATTTCCCCCAAACTTTCACTGATATGCTGTACTGCATGCATTCACTCAATCCTCATGAAGGTGGATTTGTCCTTTGATATTTCAAAGCCCTCAATTGTAAAAGAGCTTTATCATCAAGATTTGAATCCAGCACTCACAAAAGAAAAAAGCAAAACAGGCGGGTTCAGCTTCTTGCACCAATACTATCAAACATTTAAAATGATATATAATGCACAGGCCAAAGAGATAGATAGATAGATAGAGAGAGAGAGAGAGAGAGAGAGAGAGAGAGAGAGAGAGAGAGAGGAGAAAAAGAGATAATGCTTTGTGACTTTGTTAAGGGTCGAAAGTAGTTTTCCACCCTCAAGAGTTTTGCTTATCACTTTGGTTTACATATTTCGTGTTCAAAACATGCATCATAGTACAGCACAATTCTTTATGGAGTCATTCAGTCGTTGTTGGAAGCACTTATCCAGTATAAATGTAGTCCGAAAGTATCTCATGAAAGTCTGTAACTATCACAGAAATATGATAATAGATCTATGATAGTAACATGACAATACAATATCTCAAACGATAGCGTGGGCGTTATATTACTGAAACTAAAGATTGGCGTTCTCGAGTGACTGTATGCTGTGGATCCTCCTGTATCGCTTCCTTGAAAGCCCAGACAACTTTATGAGATAATTGCAATTTCATTCTGCTCGAACGCAGTCTCATGCGCACTCAGACTTTTTAATACTCCAACGTGATCAATCAGCTCAGTATACCATCAACAGTAATTATCGTTCATTCTTATTCCACGTACCGGTTGCATGTAGGGTTTGAAGGGAACATTACACCGACTTTCAGTCTTTCGTATAATAGCGTGCTGGTATTTCGGAGTTATCTGCAGTGGCTGTGCTATGATTCCCCCTTTTTCGCGATGGAGGAAAGAATGATATTCCTGGTATGGATTTCTGCTCATTTCATGTTTTGCAATCCTTCTATGAGGTCCTCAGCATTGGGAACTAATACATGTAGGTATACCTTTCAATTTTCATTCCATCATTGACATACCTCGCACATTTCTCTCTTTCTCAGTTCTTATTGTTTGTTTGGTTGTTTGTTCATTTTCCATCTGAGAAGATGGCTGGATAGCCCATATTCAGCTACGTTAAGCTGGTCTTCCATGGGGTCCAGTTGGATGTGAGGTGGGACCACTTCACCGGGTTAAGCATGTCAGTCTTTACACAAGAATGGGATGTTATATCAGATATGCTTGATCCTCTGTTCTAAAAATTCCCACGAGTAATTAGGTTCTATTAAGTTAACCTTTATCATTTTTTTTTTATCTGCTACGCTTTTGAAAGAAAAACGATATATAACTTAACTAATGGGCTATTACCTCCAGGAAGACGAATGCGTTCAAAGAATTTGGTAAGAAATAGTACATGATTCGGTGCTTTAAATCATGTCACCGAACTGACATCAGCTCGAATACTTGAGGAATGTTTCATTGTTCCTTTTATTACTATTCTCATAATTCATTGATTTACGTGAACCCTTTGTTATCCTTATCATCACGCAGATTTCAGTCTAAATTGTTCGGGGATTCCAGAACGGGAGATACGGTGTGACCGAACCTGCGCTGACAACCGTGATAGTTGGGTTCTGCAGGCACCCCGTGGAAGGAGAATCCTCTATACCCTCAATCCCATCAACAATGGAGTGGTGGGATTCGTAAGACTTGACGAAATAGCAAACAAGAAATCTCGGAATCTGATAGTGAAAGACTCAGAGTATTCTCCCTTTTTATCGCTCACCCATCAGACGAAGCTACAGTTATTGTATATATGTCTACCCTGTGAGATTCAACATGAGCGTGAAGTGTTACGAAGGTAAGTGTAGTTTCCACATCATGAACACAACTGTTCACTGACTGTTACTTACTCCAACTCTTGTTTTTCCCTCCGTTATTTGAAACCTGATGTTTCCATTTGCATGACAGGGCATGAGATCTAGGAATGAGTTGACAATAATTGTTAAAAAGCTGTGTGATTTCAAAATGGCTGACATCGTGTTTTTAAAAGAGTGAAACATGAAGATCTACAGCGAGGACGCACTCCGTTGACACACATTACTATTAAAAACAATAAATTATACAAGTCTTAAAACGTAAAAGACGAGGTGAAAAAGTGACATAAAATAGAAGTAAAGTGAAAGTATACAAAGTAATTGAATGCCGTGTCATATGCCTCATTTTCATCGAAGCCATACTACAATGTATCAAAATGTCATTTTATGTACAGTATACAAATATTCAGTGATTGACAAACAATTATGTGTACAACCAAAATACTGGAACGATCTCCCAGTACAAATTAAGGCACAATTTATTGAATAATTACATTGCGTATGTTCATTGAAATTTCTCTCTATCTTGTTTATTCGCGTTTTGCTGCTGTGCTTGGTTGTTGTCATTCAAATCAGTTGAGCCTCGCTGTTTGCGCTCTTTAATTTCTCCACATCAGTATACTTCTTCCTAGTGTATAGACATTGTAACTCGTTAACAGCTGGCTTTGTTGTATTCACTTCATTACTACTAGCTGGTAAATCGTTTTTGAATTGTTAGTACATGCATGTTCTCTCTCCCTTTATAAGGCTTCCCATGTCTCTTCTGAGGACCCACATGTCGAGTGTCTGCAGTATTGTTCAAATCGTATTATCACACCATGTTGTTAACATCTCTAGAACAACTGTTCATATACGTCTGCAGAATGTGGTTATTTTTGTTCGTTTTCACTATACATTGCATGTATTTGAGAAGAATCTGTTATTTCCCCGGGTATCCTTGCCTTTCAGTTTTGTTTTCTATATTTTGGTGCTATGTTGCACCCGTGCTCCTTATGCGTTTTTGTACCCTCTGTTCAGAATTTGGGACCTATAACGCTTGCTTTTAAGTAGGTTCCATCATTTTTCTCTAGCATTTATACAGAGAGCCAAATTTACGAAGAGTGACCGTCATTTTTTTAATATGTTTACAATAATTTACTGTGCATCCTAGCCGGATAATTTGATTCACTTTATCTTATCATATTTGATGTACATTCCTTCATTGAAAAATATGAAAATGAATTGACTTAAATTGAATCAAATTATTTCATGGGATTGATATGGCTCAGGGAAGAGAAACATACGAAATAAAATTTGCGACAGTACTTTGTCCTGGAAGATACTCGATGGCAATTGCAATGGGGAGTATCCCGCAAATTTGACATTTTATTTTTTTAATACTTCGTTGGTAGATATCCTGGCCATTATTCTTTAAAAAATGCAAAACAGAAAGAGTTTATTAATGTCCTTGACCATGTGTTGTGTCGTTGCCCATGAGTGTTGTTGTGAAAGTCAATTCACATAATAGCCATTATTCTGTATCCTTATCTGTCATAATGTATTATTGTACTGTATATTGTACTCAAATTGGTGCAAATTAATGTTTATTCCAATACCGGATGAACAGAAAGCCGTCAAGTAGGCTTACCAACTATTAGTTAATAGATTGATATCTCGACATTCGCTAATAATCTCTAGAATAATAAGCGTTATTATTGATCTTTAGGTCACGTATATGAATTGCATGATAATGCCAGTTGACTCACGAAAGTTTATTCAGTTTCGTCATATTGTTCCCAAAATAATGTGGGGAGGAGAAATAAAGTAGAGTGCGATCTGCGTTAAAAACAACAACAGAAAATTATAAATCGCATTGCTTCTTCTGTTCCTTTTGAGAAACCGTTAAGGGGAAACAGCGTATAACTCGAAGAAGGGTTTAGACCATAATTCTGATAATCGTCTTCACCTTGGATGAGCTACGACGTGAACATGGTGAATGATTGCTTATAGATTATTAGTTACCCCCAAACCATTTGCCAAGTAATATTTCGAACCTGGGTAATTAATTTTCAAGGGATACCAACAGTGAAGCTGGTTGATGGATCCTCTCCCCTTGAAGGCCTGTTGGTCATCGAATCAGACCGATACGTCTGCTTGGATGGATTTACCCCCAAAGCAGCTGAACTTGTCTGTGAAGAGCTCGGCTTCCCGACGGCAAAGGATTATACCGGTCAGAGTTTGGCCTCAATTGCGACGACAACACGAAAAAAAGCTCAAGTGCTGTCATGTCGTGAAGGTAACAGCAGAATAATATGCATGCAGATTAGAAGCTAATTACCAATTGGAAAGGCCTATTGTCATTGCGATGGTTCGTTTTCTGAACGTGCAACAGTTTTAATTTCCCGATATTTCAAAACTCCTTAGGCTATATAATAAACTCTCTTTTTAAACTATACGCAAGTTTTCTTGCTACAGACATACACAATGATGGAAAATAATACTTACAAATGACTACGTTCTTTGACGTTGGATGACAGAACTTAATGGTATAAATGCCGCAATCAAACGTTCATTAGAATAAGATTCGTTTTCTCTACACACAAACTTATTAATGCCCAAATCATTACTGATGTTGTCGATATTGTTTTGTTACTTTGTAGCTATTTTCTTTTTACATACATATTACACATGAGAACCGTTATCTGTGTATCAAACTTTTATGAGAAATACGGCGTTCAAACTTTATCGATTTCATGAACGATTTGTACAATATCAATGCACAGATTCGCTGCGTGTAATGGACTGTTCAATGACAGCAACCGAGTGTTTCTCAAACAGAATTGTTAGACTCCAATGCCGAGGTAAGAGATTCCAAATGTCATATGAAAACATTTATATATTCTTTATCATTCATAAATCATAAAGTTCAGACATTCGCAAACATATTGATATCTATTCTTATGCTTTTGCGTGACTCTACATAATTATACGTCGCATAGAAACAGTGAATTAGTGTGTTTGATGTATACGAACATAGTGTTCTTTTATACGCTAATTGTGTACGGTGGACTGAAACTCGACACTGTTAAAAACCATAGATTCCGCTGTCAACACACACACACACACACACACACACACACACACACACACACACACACAGACATATGCACACATATATGTATGTATGTATGCATGTATGTATGTGTTTGATATTTTCAGGCGCTACATATATGTAAAGTGATTAACATGTATTCAAACAGAAACACTTATCATTTATCAAACTGTAGTTTCAGGGATGATTTGTGACTAGCTGTTGTTAAAATATATTGGCCATAATGCACACTTCAAAGTATCAGGCATTGGAAGGTTGAAATAATCACAATATTCTGTCACTGCGTAGAGCCTGCATTTCTTGGATGCTACAAAGACAACCAACTAAACGTTCAAACAGCATTTAACACCGGACTTGGCGTTGATTCGGACGGCGAGTGCATGTCTACCTGTAGAAGAAAGCCCGAAAACAATAGCGTTGCTGTCATGCATCAAGAATTGTGCACTTGTTTTCAGTCTGAAACGTATGCGCAGATCATTTCTGGCGGAAACTTTTCTCACAGATGGGCATGTCCACTTGCGACAGAATTTAACTCCATCAACCGACATCATTCATTTAACCGTGAGTAATTCGACAAGCAAAGATTTCTTGACATCAGAGAGTGAAATAAATATAGGCAAGCATCGGTGATGATAATGACGACAGTATAATTTGTCAGCGACTGTTAATACCTGTAATATGCTTTGTCAGGTTCAAACCTTTAACATGTTTTATAACCAAAAAAAAAAAAAAAAACTTCATCATATATATTTACTGTTATCGTATACAATCAATGTTTATTATTATGTTTACGTTCTATGCTAGTCAGCTAGTCTTTTAATTTGGCATATGAACAGGCATCTGAACCTTACCAAAAGAGATACAAAAGTGAATCTGTTTACATAATTATAGTATCTTTCTTCATAATGATTATTCCATGTAACATATCGTAATGATATGATTATTTCAAGTTTTCCCTCATGGCTCATGGGAATTCTCTATACGTGTCTCCTTTACTGAAAGTCTCTGTCGGATTTTGTGATCATCCTGGGGTTGTGCCCAATGGGAGTTGGGACTCGGATATCACGAGCTTCGGGTCGAAGATAACTCTCATCTGTGACAAAGGTTACAACGTCAACGGGAATTCGACACTGCAGTGTGTGGGACTACCAGGATGGTCGACTTACTTCCCGGTTTGGAATGCTTCAGTCCCTTCTTGCCAAGCAGTCGAAAGTAAAACAAACGGCATCTCCTGAAATTAATTTGACAATATATTATCAGTGATTATGATTCTAAAAATCTCTGCTTTGTGCAATAGTTTAAGAGAAATAAAAAGACAGCATTTTACATTATACCTGAAAGGGAGGAACTGCAAATGATATTCTATTTTTTTTTTGCGGATTTTGTTGTTGTTGTTGTTGTAAGCATTTATACTTTCCGAGAGTTATCGTCATCTGAGTGCGGATGATAAAAATGTGTGCCATTTGAGCCTTCACCTAAAACACACCACGTAGAACGCACCAGTGGGAATTAATACTGCCATATTTGATAGGCATGATAGGAGAAAAATTGAAATTGCTAACAGTCATTCAAATGCATTGACATGAGACAATGCTTACCAACAAATTTCCCATTTCTCGGAATTATATACGATCGTGTTGTATCCCGTGAAGTAATTCATTGGGAAATATCAATCTTTTTTTTTAATAATCGGTCTATCTTCTTCGTGAGCATGATACGCGCTCTGAAATGCTCACTGCATGTCTTCCTTCCCTTAATTTAATATGACAAAGAGATGGGCATTTTTACCACCTGATCACGTGAGATTACGACACCGGCCACAGGCACCACTGATTTGAACTATATGAAGTTACTGAAATTCATCCTTTCTTTGCCGTACTTTCACATATTTTTTCATGAGTTTTTCATTGTTTTTGTGGATGGGAATGTTTGTTCACAGACGCAGAGTGGCAAGATGGCAATATCACCACGATGCCTACACAAAGTATAGAAAGCACTGCTCAGGGTATGTACTACATTGGCAAGTACGGTGTAACAATAATATGAACAAAACTTTGTGTGCAATAATAAAGTGATCGCAATGTTAACAGTAATTGATATTTGGAATTTTTCTAGAGTGTGATAAGCTTGAAGGCCCCTATGCGCTTGAATAAACATCACCACCAACAAAAAAAGATGGTAATTTACTAAAATGAAGTTCGCAGGCATCGAGAGTAATGACGACTAGCTGCTTAATTTTCTGTTATCTACAAAGCCTATCACTTCATTTTTTTTTTACTATTACAATTAATTTGGGACATACAATTACAAGACAATGACATGAATTCAATACAGTGCAGGGGCCATGTGACTGTGTGTGTGTCCGTGCGTGCGTGTGTGTGTGTGTGTGTGTGTGTGTGTGTGTGTGTTTGATAGGGCGATGACTGCGCCAAAGAGGGTCGAGGGTCAATTTTCTGTGTAGTGTATAATTCCCTTTCAGGGGAAGAATCTCATGGCGGAATTTTGGATTTTTTCTTTTGATTTTTGCTATCAGGATTTCTGAGTCCTCTTCCCCTTATTTTTGTTCAGGGAGAGCCAGATTTTTTTTTTTTTTTTGGGGGGGGGGGGGATGAGGGTCGGCGGCCTGTGCAATGCCAACATCTCCTTTATGAACATTCATGGTCTACAAATTTTCATACTTTTATTATCACCACGTACAAAAAGTCAGATATGTTACAGATAAAAAAAATTATATGATGAACGTATTTTCCGTGCAGGAGTTCAGGACATTATATCATCAGCATGTATACCATCAATAATTGCAATGGGTTTATCTCAATGTACAGGGCAGACGCAGACTACCCAAGACATTACGCCATTGCGAGCGACAACTGAAACGTCTCAGTCAGGTGAGTTTAGCAATTGATTCGACCCGTAGTAAAAAAAAAAAAAAAAAAAAAAATATATATATATATATATATATATATCTATATATATATATATATATATATATTTCTGCTTCTAGTGTTTCCACCTTACCTCTTAACGCATTAATTGCATACGCATAATTACATTAGGACTACTTCGCTACTATTGCCTAAAAGCATCATTTGTTTCACCACTTTGTTTAAATGGAAACACACTAGATTTGGTTCTTCATCGTTTGTTCATAGTGAATTCATCATGAATCAATGAACTGGATTCAAGTTTTGAAGTTGTTACTGTCTCAGAGAGAAGAAGTGTTTAATTCTTATACAAGAATAACAAAAATGTCCATGAAGAAATTTTGCAAAGCGCCGTTCTTCAACAGGATCAAAGAACTCTTATTCATCGATTATCAGATTTTCATGGTGATGTAACTGTCATTTAAGCAAATATTCGTTGATATAATGAACATGCATTTTCCTGAAAATAAAGCTTACTGAGGGAAAATGGGTTACAAGTGCAATGAAATTACATCCATATCATTGTGCAAAAGGGTCAATAATACTGTGAAGTATAAAGTAAGCAATATCAATGACCATATTTTTTTCCCCCGTTATTCTTTTATAATTTTGGAAATTCTAAACCCACTGCCTATAATAGATCAGATTTTGATGTAATACACTTTACTACTTTACTATCCAAAATATTTTCATAGTATGTTTACATTATCTATAATTCATTTCAATATAGATGTTTTTATTAAACATTTTAATTACATTTGTTTTTTAGCAATTGTATCGAAATAAAATGTGACATTAGGAATATACAGTTTATACATGTATATAAATATCGTGTATCCATATCTTAAATAAGTTAATGCTTTATCTTCCAGATAATGAGAGTGACGGGAAGGATATCATTACGTACATCCTGGGAATCCTTCTCGTTCTTTTTGCTGTAGTTGGCATACTGTCCATCGCTTGGTGTAGGCATCAACAGAAAAGGTAAATTTTTGTCAAAACTAGTTTGTAAATCTAGGGTGTGGAATCATTGTATGAAACACAGGACACAAGTAGAGCATATTCAGAAGTGAGTGTACATTGAATATGTTAAAGTAATTTAGCTGATTTGCATTCCTCTTACATAATTGGTGGGTGGACTTGTTATCACGAAAACCCGAGTTTCTGGTCGCCAGACATTTTATCATGTTATCATTCCATCTGTCGCCCAAAACTGTCATTAATACAGTATTTTTTCAACGTATTTTACGAAAACCACCACCAAATCAATGGCAAGGAGACGCTTATGTATACACAGTCAAAAACTAAAGACAAAATACGGACAACACAGAAAAACAAGCAAAGACAAAATTATGTGGAGTTGAATGTTGGAGGCTGTCAAGCGAGTGTGAGTGGTTAGACTGCCAATTTGTAAATGCAGGCTTATCATACGAGATGAGTATGTCTTCCAGTCCAAGTATTGAGTCAGCCTCGTGGTATTGTTTTAAAGACAATCAAAGACATTCATCTTGATTTGATTTGCTGATCTCGGAAAAAATATGATATTTATAATTTTTAGTAATGAAAAATGGTATCTTTTAAAGACCCCGTATCGTGGGGATACATGGATTCGGAAGGCGGGCCCGGTTCGGGTATATTCGAAAATTTCCGTAACAAATTGTGCACAGTTTTATCACTGATCACTGATGTGCAAGTACATACTCAACCTAAAAAATGAAATTAAAAAAAAGAAAGGGGGGGGGGGGAGAAAAATTTTTGACTGGAATTGTCCCGTACAATTGGCTGACGAGCACTATCCGTTGCTTTGAATATGCCTCGGTGGGCAGCGAATTAAGACCGATTCAATCGGACACCCACATTTTCCCGTGCTATCGAGTCTTCAGTTATTAAAAATTCTCACCAGTCGTCTGACTTGTGTGCGGGGAGAAAGCCGAGAATGATATAACAATAGGAAATCAAGCTTACTAGACTTTCAAATTGAAATTAACCTAATCAAAAGTAAAGTTGCACTGGTGAACACAAAGAAAGGGCAAAATAAATATATATGCATATTTTTTTTTGTCAGCCCTAGGATTTCCGACTTTATTACGCTAAACTACATGGTCACGCGTCAAGCGCTGTCGATACCACGACACTATACAATGTGAATGCGCACCATGATACCATGATGCTTTTGCAGTTTTTCAAACACTTTGTTTCGGTCTGATGTAGGCTTTCTCAGATTTACCGATTAAAAACACTAGAAACCCTTCAAATACTTTTTACCTCTAATAATTGAAACACGCTGATATTGCATTTGAAGTTTATATTGGCCACAAATATAATGTGCTTTAATGATGAGCAAACTTTCAGTTTACTTTAATAACCACTTAATTGTGGTTTTCATTGAAATTTATATCTTTTTCTTTGTTTAATTCATTGCAGACAGCTGGGGGAAATTATGCATTTTCCTAGACAATAAAGTTTCCAGCCTGTCTTATGAGTACACACTTTTGCAAAGTGTGTATACTGTCTTTCCATTATTTAAATGGGTTTGACAAGTTTATTTGCACTGAAGTATATACTTCATTTTAAATCTTAGATTCTGCTCTTCCACAGTCTACTCTTAACTAAATATCCATGTATGGCGACTTTTTGGTGGTTTTGCAATGCACGGTCACATATGCTTAAAATTATAAATTCAATTTCCCATTGAATTACAGACGATGGAGATCCCAAACTTCGCATCAGTCGAATGTTCACCCAAATGGCGGGCAGCTTCAGATGAATCCCATCGACACTTCCGTACAAGAACCAGTCACGACGAATCATGCCATTTTGTCGGACGCTACCAATCCTAATGCTACAACAGCTGGTCGCTTTTTGCCCCACATTCTGGGCAACACCGTCGGAGATAGAGGGGGCCATCTAGCGCACACTAGTCACATCTACCAGGATGCCGAAGAGATAGACGAGGGGCTTTCTACCTTTATCAACATAAATCGTGGCTTCCCTTGTACAGTTCATGGAGAAAGTAACATAGAAACCCGCGTCGGCACTTCTTTGACCTCAATGAATATTCCTTCTGATAATGAATATTGTGGCCTGCAGGAGACATCGCTGGACCAACCAGCGTGTGCTTATGGAGATGATAATGACTACCAGGCTGTAGACCGTTGTAAGTTGGACAGGATGACGAATAGTGGCATTAGATCCACTGGTAAAGCGTGCTTGCTTGATGACAGTTATTACAATTCACTGACGTTATTTCCCAATTCATCCGAAATGACTACAGAAAGCGAGTACGATCGCCTCAATCATGCTTTCCCTGACGACAGAACAGGAAGTCGCAACCCTGGTCTGTCACCTATTGGTCAAACTTCACAGCATAAGATCTACCCTGACAGAAAATATAATAAGCCCTGTTCCAGCAAGGATGCCATGACAGCCATGCCTTTTGAAGACGTCTTCTACTATCAACTGAATCCGGAGCAACAACGTGACATCGATACCAACAAGCAACCGCGATGTCCTGAAGCTTTCGACTCTGGAGATTATAGTCTGTTGAATCCTGAAAGAGACTTCGCCAATTATCTTCGTCCTAAGATGATGGAAGAGAACGACTTCAATGACCATCACGACACCGAGATTCAGAACCCGGAAACTTTTACGTCAAGACCCCAAAGCTGTGAGGAAATGTACGCGACGGTGAACAAAACAGTAGGTAACATTTCGGTCGCAGAACCGCCACCGTGTGAGGAGCTGTATGCACAGGTGGATAAAACACGAGGAGCTTCTAGGGTTGAGTCAGAGCCAACGATGCAGGAAGAAATCTATATGAACTTCACTAATATGTAGGTGGCTGCTTGAAAGAGGACACTATGGGTTCTCACAGAGTGTATATACCGAAACAGCACATATCATAAAGTTGTTAGAAAGTATCACATACTTGTGATTGTTATTTTGAAATATTTCATTTTATTGCTTAAATCAATATGCAAATTAAGTATATGAACGACATTTTGATAAAATAGACAAAATTGCAAAACAAACAAAATGATTTAAATAGCGAGGAATGTTTTTTTTATGTATCATTATAGTATTGATGAATATCTTAAAGTTTGATGATGTATATAGTGTATAAATTCAACCAAGTAGCTTATTATTAACATTTTTTCTTTTTCCTCTAAGATTTCATGGTTTCTTCGGCAACTGCGCTTATTAAACATTGAGTCTCCCATATCCGGCCAAATCCCTTATCCGCATTAGCACAGGTCCCTACATGTCCGGATAGAGAGATCGGACTGTATATGCACAGTTCAAATTGAAATGACATGAACGTTTTCCATATTTTAGCATATATGTGATAGTGCATCACAAAACCAACACAAAGTTGCTACTTCCAGCTATACGTGAGAACTCAAAATAGGTGTCATAGGTCAACCTAGTCAGTCCTTAATTTGGCAAATTTCCTGAAAGAGTCATAACTTGCGGTCTAACAACAAATCACTTTTAATACCTCCTCCTGTTAATACACAATCTTATGGTTCTAGAGCTTTTCAGTAAGCATCACCTCAACTCTGGAACAGTTTACCTGAATGCTTGAAACAAACAGACTCAGTAGACAAATTTAAATCCATGTTAAAAACGTATTTGTTTATTGAGTAGTATTATGAATGTGTCTCATGTCTTATACCGTTTCTGAAACTGTACCCTCTTCTTCTTTCTTTCTTTCTTTACTTTCCTCTTCTTCCCTTTCTATTGTTTTCTTTTTTCCCATAGCGCTTAGAGACATTTTATGTAATAGTGCGCTGTATAAATGTTGTGAATTATCATTATTATTATAACAGAGTTAATCAGTTTCTGGATTTCTTTTCTATGGTCAAAATGTTGTACCATTCGTTACCCCAAACCCATCACGAGAACGGCAAAGAAATCGTAAATAATATATACACAGTTCGAACAGAAATGACATGAAAGTTTTGCTACATATGAGAGTTAGCATTCTAGCAAATGAAATAGAAAAGGTAATATGCTGCTCAAATACCAAACGGCTTTGGAACAAACACAGGTATGACATGTCGAAGTACAGATTTTGAATGAATGGTTTCTTAAGTTCTAGTTTGTGTGTCATCTAATTCACCTATTTGAAATGTGCTTGTTTAAATATCTGCAACATGGTGACGGATCAAAAAGATACGTGACGAATCTTTCATCATTTGCTTGGTTATCCATACTTGCTTGAGATGTAAGATAGAGGAGGTCAGTTTGAATGACTCAAGAATCGCAAGTAATCTTAATGGACATTTTGTAGGCTAATTTCCTATGTAAAAATAGATGCACTTAACATGAACATCACATTATTATTGTATATTATAGCAAACAATTAATTAAAGCCGTTGTTTATCGCCTTTGTGCGGTGAATTTGCGTTCATGGAGGATTATTTCTATCTTGTTAAGACCTTCATCAGGGCTGTGAAATGATACACATTGTACACGGTCGGGAACCCCTTCTCGCACTTTAAAGCATGATGTTAACGTGGAGAGTATACCTTCTACAATTTTACTTTTTAACTCTTTTGGTGCCTAACACATTTTCAACAATGCGCAGTGAATAGACATGAGAGGCACGAGAGCCTCCAGATTTCTGCCTACTGGATGCAATCTTCAATAATACATCCATGCTTATTGCTGGACATTTTTTCTTTTTTGTTTTTCATTCGCAGTTCTGATTCAAATTCTATTGATTGTGGCTTGTGTGGTTGGCGTGTATGTAGAGAGCGTATACTAACATTGTTAAACGGGATCCCGTAATGCAACTGAATCAGCCGTTCAAAATATTTAAACAAGTTTATTCAGTTCAGTTCAGTTCAGTTCTATTTCCAAAAAAAGATCAGTTCTATTTCAAAAATTTTGGAAAAGCTTGTTCATAAAAGAACTCTTAGATTTCTTATTAATTGTAATATTCTTTCGAATTTTCAGTTCGGTTTCAGAAAGCAACACAGCACGACCCATGCTTTATTGGCTTTTATTGATAAAGTGGCACATGCTCTTGACGATGCTTCACACACTATCGGTGTTTTTATTGATTTCTCGAAGGCTTTTGACACGATAGACCATGATATTCTCCTTTATTACGGCATTCGCGGGACGGCTTTAGAATGGTTTAGAGATTATCTTACTGATAGAAAGCAGTATGTTTATCTTAATGGTCATGAGTCCTCAATGAAATCAATTACATGTGGTGTCCCCCAGGGTTCCCTACTCGGCCCGCTACTATTCATCTTGTACATAAATGACCTCCAAAATTCATCAGAAATTCTTTCTCTTATATGCTTTGCAGATGACACAAATTTATTTCTTTCACATCGTAATTCTAATACGCTTGTTCATATGTTAAACAACTAATTGAAACTTGTTCAGTCCTGGATTCATGCCAACAAGTTATCACTAAACATTGATAAAACATATTATATGCTGTTCAGTAACTCTTTGCAATTTATTCCTGGTCATGTCCAAATTAATGGCATTAATCTAACGAAGGTTGATAGTATTAAGTTTCTAGGACTGTATATTGATAGCGATTTATCTTGGAAGTCTCACATCAACTTTTTAACCAAATTTTTATCTAGGAATGCATGATTCTTATTCTAAATAAACTGAAAGATTATTTCCCCACCAATATATTGCAAATTATATACTCGACTATGATTTCCCCTTACCTCAACTACGAAATACTGGCATGGGGTAACACGTCCCAGTCTTTGCTTGACTCGCTCTTTCTCTTACAAAAGCGCGCTATTAGAATAATTAATAAGACTGGGTATTTATCTCATACAGATGAATTTTTCCATAAGAACAAAATTTTGAAATTGTCAGATTTGTTTTATTACAATTTGGGGATATTCATGTATAAATTATCCAAAAATGATCTTCCTGATATTTTTTTGCATATGTTTAAAAGAAATTACTCTATTCATAACTATCCCACCCGCCAACGTGACGATTATCACCTACCACGTACCCGAACCATTTTTGCGAAAAAAAAAACAATTATGTATACAGGGCCGAAATACTGGAACGATCTCCCCATAGAACTCGCAGGTTGCTTGTCTTTGTCGACCTTCAAATACAAACTAAGACATAATTTATTGAATAATTACATTGCGTAAGTCCATTGAAATTTCCTTCTTTCTTGTTTATGTGCCTTTTCCTGCTGTGTTGGTTGTTGTCATTCAAATCAGTTAAGCCTCTCTGTTTGCGCTCTTAAATTCCTTCACACCAGTACCCCTTTTGGTACCCTAATTTTACACTTGTAAAATTTTGCTTAGCCCCGGACCAACGGTGGGGCTAAGGGGGGGGGGGGGGGGGGGGCCTTAGCCCCACCGTTGGTACGGGACTATCCTTAGCCCACTTTCTGTTTACACTCGTTTTTGCCAAAGTGGGCTAGCCCCACCGATAGTACGGTACTATCTGGCCCTGCAAAATAGCAGGGGTTAGCACCGCAATTGCGGTGCTAGCACCGCAATTGCGGTGCCAAGCAAGTGAGTGTAAACAGAACGAAAAAATAATCCTGGGCTAAGCGACGGAGACGAAGTCCGACCCTCACTGACCAATCAGAAACGAGGTAATCAAGTGCTGCCGGTGCGTGCGTGTACATGTACAGTACACAGCGTAATTATGAATATTCATGTGGTTTGGAAAGTCCGGGGCTAAGAAATACGAGTGTAAAAAGGTCAGTTTTATCCTTAGCCCCGGACAAGAGATAGTACGGGACTAATTGGCGAGTGTAAAAAGCTGAAAAAAGACTTCGGAACGCGTGAACAGCTGGCTTGTTGTATTCCCCTCAGTGCTATACTGGCTGGTAATTCTAATTCTAATTCCAATTCTTCTTTGAATGTTAGTACTTGTATGTTCACTCTTTAGGTTTCCCGTATCTCCTCCGAGGACTCGCATGTCGAGTTGTTCTCTTTTCACCATTATTCAAATCATATTACTACACTATTGTCAACATTGTTAAATCAACTGTTCTTACATCTGCAGAATGTGGTTGTCTGTATATCACTATTAATGTATCGAGAAGATTCTGTTAGTGCACCAGGTATTTTTGCCTTTCATTTTTGTTTCTCTTTATTTTGGTCCTACGTTGCATCCGTGCTCCTCATCTATACACTCTGTTCAGAATTTGGGACCTACGCTTAACAAGCCCGCTTTTAAGTAGGTTCCGTCATATTTCTTTAGCGTTATACATAGAACTAAACGTACGATGAGTGACCACTATATGTTTTATATTCTTACATTAATTTACTGTACATCCAAGCCGGATATTATGATTCACTATGTTTTTATTATATTTGATGTACATTCCTTCATTGAGAAGTATGAAAATAAATTGAATTGAATTGAATTGAATTTTATCGTCCACTTAGGAGTCTCCAGACTTGTTTGCGTGCATACGCGTTATATTGTACATGAAGAAGAAGAAGATCTACATACTTGTCAGTATTTAATTATCATAACTGAAACAGTTTTTTTTACAGTTAACCTATTACATCAGATAACAAGTATGTTACACAGTGGGGTTTGGGGTAATCTATGGTGCAGTGTATGCAATTTGCCTGTGAAAATGCATGCGGAAGTGATGTGAGTTATTTCTTGCATTATATGTATTATAAAGTGTTTTATTTTGTAATTATAGATATCACCTTTAAATAGGTGGTCAACTATGCTGTTCGAACATCAAGTAATATATGCACAAATGTTCTTTTGTTTCTTTGTTTGGTTTTTGGTTATTTTTTTTTCTTTTCTAAAGTGATTGCTGGGCTTATGAAGTGTCAATCTTTGAATGGCGAGGTAGGTGTGTGCGTGTGTTTGAGTGCTTATCGGTAAGGAAATGTTCTTGTTGCCCCCTTTTTAATGGCTCCGTTTGTTTTTTCACATAAAATTAAATGTTTCTAATTCTCCATAGAGTAATTTAGACACAGAAAGGGATGCTGCTTGACATTAAAGGGATCGTATAGTTTTCGCTGAGACCTTATTTCAGGTTTCTAACATTTCTGGTGAGATAATGAGAAACCTCTTATTCAATTCAATTCAATTCATTCAATTATAAAATATGATTATAAAATTATAAAGTATTCAATTATAGAATATGAAAGAGCATGTAATTCTGTGAGGAATTCAACGTTTATTTCATGAAAATTGGTTTTGAAATGGCTGAGATATCCAAAAAAGAGCGATGCTAATAAAGTGTTGGGCCCACACTTTATTAGAATCGTTATTAGAAATATTATTACACTTTGTTTTTGGATGTTTCAATCATTCCAAACCCGGTTTCCATCAACTAAACTTTGAATTTCTCTTGAAATGGTATATATCATAAGTGTTTCTTGGTATCTCGCAAAAAGTTAAAAGCCCAATTCTCATCTCCACCAATACTGTACCATCCCTTTAACCCTTCAAAGATTTAATGGCTTGTATCGCATCTTAACGTGCTAATGTCAGTGAAATCAATTGAGCTGTTGGATCTCAGTGGATAAGCCCGTGAATTATCAATCAGGCTGTACTTGGTTTTAACCTCCTGCCTGCAGCGATTGTGCCCAATCAGCAAGGCACTTTATCCCATTGCCTAGTCCTTCGGAGGGGAACCAAAGCAGTCAATCCCGTGGTTGCTTGCTAATAACGATCATTGCTTCCAGGGCTGACGTCCACTACGGAGCGGACAAGCCCAGGAAGGGTTGCGGAAGAAAATTCTGTCATTTCGACATCCTGTCCGCGTCAGACGCGGAAAACATGAGCGAATCGGCTTGTGCTGGGACATTCCTAGGAATCTCTGCGGACTGACTGCAAACAAACATAGGTATGTCTTAGGAATGTCCTAGAATCGCTCAGGAAAAGCGCGAAATTGCTGCTTCCACTTTTTCCTAGTTACTGTTGGCAAAATATCCACTGCCTTCTGCTTTGTTTTCTTCATTTAAAATTGGGACTGGGAAATGTTGATATTTACCTGTTCCTAATCAGTGGAAGAGAGGTTTGGCTGTGGGACTAGCATGGGGACCTCGCCTCCCTTTTTGGTCTTTTTGCGTTTCATTGACATGGTGCTGCATTGATCTATCTTCTTAACTTTCAAAATCCTTTCGATCGTAGAACGTGTTGACTCTTTCATGTCTTGATCACAAAATGTCTGCATTGGCTCCGGACACTTGCATATAGATCCGCATCGGCACCGTGCTGTCCTGAAACATTCCGGGTGTCTTCCGCTTTCATTCGCGAAGCTTCCCCACTCCGCGGGATTTTTTTTTTTCAGGAGCGTTTGCGGAAGGAGCGGAAGGGTTCGGACAGGCGGGATGTCCTGAAGATGTTCTCACGACTAGCTGCCGGAGGTGTCAGGAAGTTCATTTCCGGGTCCAAATTTTGGACACGATCAAAATTTGGACGCGGAATTTTTTCTCTCTCCCGAAAGTGCGGAAACGCCCGAACATGTTTAGGACAGTGAACGGACTCTTTGAAGAACGTGCGGAGAGGCTGCCGAATGAGTGCGAAATTACTAAATTTGCTTTCCGGGTCTTGTCCGCGTCTTGTCCGCGCCCTAGTGGATGTCTGGTGTTAGAGGTCACGTAAAAGATAAGTTTGATTATTCAATGATTTTCCTGACAGAAAGTTTTGCTGAATAATAGTTTTCTTCAGTTCAAAAGTCCCTGCAGTGGTAAACCGCTTCCGGGTTTGAATCAATCATCGCCATTTTGAGGTTAACCAAAATTAAGTCGTGGTATTCTGTTGTTTTTTAGTTGATAGTGACTATACATCTTTAGATATTTGCAGTTTAGTCGATGTGAATATTTTATGACCAAAAACTTTAAACAAAAACATCGGGTTACTAGATAATGGGAAAGAAAAGAACGGACCAAAAAACAAACAAACAAACGGAGACCCCGCTTTGTATACTTTTAATGAACGTTTATTCTTTTGATTCATAAGATTGAAAGGTAGAGTTATTCTTGAAATAATAACAAATATCACAAATTCATGTCAAACAGATAAAAAGAAGAAATTCGTTCTTTGGCTTGATAGGCGATGATGAGGCTTTCTGCGAAGGAAGGAAAATTCACGGGTGCACGTCACGAGTTCGACACCCACGAGTCGTATAGCCTACGAGTCATAGACCTAACGAGCCATGCTGCCCACGAACTCGACACTACACGAGGCAATTAAGGCCGATGAGTCATTAACTAGGCAAACACAGTCCACGAGTCCAACACTAGATAACCAAAGTTCACTATAGCTCGACACTCATTACATCATGGGGCTTGAACCGCCCATTCCAAGATATTAAACATGAATAACATTTCGTGAAATTGCAAATAGAGTTTTAAAGCCTGCTCCAGATATTACAATTACCGACCAAAAGATTTGAGCAACATAAAGCGAAGAGAATACCATTCTCCTGTCTATTTTGAAAAACCTAAGAATGTCGCAAAATACGCCTGATATTTGTGACGTCACTGAATGGAATCGGCACACAGGAGCAGACTACGTCCTATAGATAATGCACAGGCTGATGATGATGATGATTTTGTATAGTGTCAAATATCTGTTGTAGAAACATTCAAAGGCGCAAACTCCTGCAAGAAAGTTAGCAATTGAATGACTGATTAAACAAAATGTGAGTCTCGAGTGAGGTTTGGAAGTGCTTTACCATGTCAATTTCACGGAAAAAAAATATGGGATGAAGTTCCATAGGCGAGGAGCGATAGAAGAAAACGTCCGGTCTCAAAGGTGTAACTGTTTTCCTTGGTGAGCGTTTGATTGGTATCTAGTCGGAATAAATGCCATGACAATGCAAAGTGAATCTAACATTTCCAAAGTGAATCTTTCATTTGAATGATCTGCTTTTAAAACATCAATAGTAAGCATATTATAATCTCCAAATAGAAGGTAAAATTCCATGTCTCTCAGGCACTTACCTGCCCCGAACGCTTCGCCAAAAGTCATTGTCAGCATTCTCTGGCCTTGCTCTGTTTGACGTCAGAAAAACCTTCGCCGAATTTTCCCGAATTCATCCATAAGAGTGCTTGCATTACCGCAGACATCGTATGAATTTTACACTCTAGCATAAACACAGCTTATAAATCTGTGCCAAATTGTAATCTTCTTTGAACGTTCACTTGAATGTCTCGTGGGCCTTTATGCCTAGAGTCAAACTCGCGGGCTTGTTTGCCTTGTGTCGGACTCATGGGCCTTATTTGCCTAGTGTCGAGTTCATGGGCTGTATGACCAGTGAACTTTCTTTCAATGTTTAACTCGTGGGTCGTATAACTCGTGCGTGTCGTTCTCTTGGGATGACCTTAAATGAACAACTGTATTGATACTTTCTGTTTTTAAATCACACTTGCCTAACAGATTTGAGTTTCATACAGGGGCTAATAGTGTTAAAACGTGCCTTTCTTTCTTCAAGATGCCTTGAGAGAAGGTCGGAAGAAGATCATCTTGACGTTCTAATCACCCCAAGCATCTCGAAGTTATGCTGATCATAACACGTATCCTACATTAATTACTTTGATGTTCAAAACTAACATCTGGCACGATGATTTGAATCACACGCAGTGAAGAGTGTAGATATCAGGCATGCAGATTGTTAAAGGACATGAGCCATTATTGCCCTATAAAGCAGAAAAAAATTGCAGAAACAAAAGTAATTAAACTAATCATATCTATCGAGGGACGGAGTTTCTGTTGTAATGCAAAGAGAACATCTGATTGACATTTTCAAGTGCTTACTGCATTTCTTAATGCACTACTTCCTTGAAGGCCTTGGAAACATGAAGAGATATCACAATTCAACTTCGATAGGTAAACGCAGGGAGTGGTCGTGCAGTTGCGCAGTCTCACTTGAGCAAATCTGATTCTACTTTTTGAATGTCATCAGCAGGCACAAAATAAGCAGAAGTGGACACTGCTCAATTCTACATTTTACAACAAAGGGAAGGATAATAGAACAACAAATATATTGTATACCTTCATTATGCTGTAAATTAGACTGCCTTGGCGTGGGCATTAGTATTCTGAGAATTACCATAGTCAGATATCGTTTTTCCATATTGCTTTTCTCGCAATGGAAGGAAGAATGCAGTCCGGTTGGTTTTGGTTTGCCTGTTTCATCTTTTGCTGTCCTTTCGTGAATTCTTCAGCGCTAGACTTACAAACGACAGGTATGTATACCTAACATTTTATTCAGACTTTCAAAAGTACTAAAAGCACTACAATTTTCATTGAGATACACTGGTTAAAGTCTACAACATTTTTGTCTTATGACATCTAAAAAGACGAAAGAACCACTAGAAATAGAACGTAGGTTAGATTGTTTTTAAAGCTTTTGCTGAATATCCGTATTCCTATAAATATTTTCATAGTGCTTTTTTCTCTCTTTTTTTTTTTTACAAAACAAAATACCACAAGATCTGTTTATCATTGCGTTGTTGTTTTTTAATCTCCAGCTGAATTTACTTTTAACTGTTCGGGAAAGCCGCTGGAACATGAGATATGGTGTGACAGAAGCTGCGTTAAAAACGGTAATAGCTGGGTTCTACGGGCACCTCTTGGACGGCGAATTGTCTCTACCTTGGAGTCCATTAACAATAGATTCACGGCATTCAACATGATCGATGAAATGTCAAACACGAAGACTTCTGTCCTAATTCTCGGTCAAAACCAGCCTTCCTCCACTTTATCTCTTACCCATCGAGTGAAGCTATTGTTACGGTATATATACCTACCCAGTTAAATTCAAGATCAACGTAACTTGTTACGGGGGTAAGTACTGTATATTGTTATAGCGTTATTTGCATGAGTATATAAATATGAATATCTATATAATCTGTATATGATTTTTACTACTGTCGCAAATTACTTTCTCTTTTCTCTTATTCTTTTCTTGGAACGTGATCTTTCTCTCTTGTGTGTGTGTGTGTGTGTGTGTGTGTGACATTGAACTTTCACTCACCAAAGACCGTCATATATAGCAGTGGCTATTTCCTTTTGTAAAGTTCTTCCTTGGTGGCTACGTGAACTAAACAAATTTTGACTTTATGCATTCAATAGTATCTGTGCCTACTTCAGTGAAAAACTACTGTAGAGAGAATGATATTTCTCATGAATTGCTTGCAATATAGATATTATTCAATCTTAATCCACGTTAGCAGCCTGTGTTCACGACTTTGAAAAAGTTTCTTTCAATGTTTTAACAAGGAGGTTAGATTTCCACCTGGCTAATAGTTATTAAAGCAGCTGTAAGTTTCCGAGAATAGAGGCACAAGAGCAGTTCACATGAATAAAATCATGCTTATGCCTTTCCTGTCAGAGGTTTGAAACCATTATCTTTCTGAGCAATCTCAATTAAGATTCATCTCGAACTCTAAAATATTGTAGGAGATATATTGCTTATTACTCATTAACTGAAATGAGATTTCGCCTTTATGATAAAACCGTATGATACGAAAGTAAATTCCGTCCAGAAATATACGCAAAAGTATGGATCAAAGCTGTGTGTGTTGTGAAAGACGAGTGTTTGAAAGTGCAACCTCCTGGAAAACCGATTTCATCACTTTTCCGCTTAATTCCGACGAATAAAACTAATATGGCATAGTCTCCAAGTACAGTTCTTTATAGAGTAGTATGTTAAGTGATTGCCCGGAAGTGCCCAGTCGAGTGATGTTTATTTTTATTTCATCAATCTTTGCGCAATTTCTGTTAGCGCATTCCCTGGTCTTTATACCATTGTGTGTCGCTAATTTTTTATACCAAGGGATGGCGAAAAGTTATTACCATCATTAAAACTTATAAAGAGCTTCCATAGAGAAATGATGGCTGAGGCGTATCAAGGCAATTACCCCCAAAGGCAATTACCCCTGGCTAATACTTGTTAGTGATAAGGTTAGAGTAAAGATTAGGGTTAGGGTAAGGGTTTAGGGTTAGAGTTTGGATTAGGGTTAGGATTAGGTTCAGGATTAGGATTGGGGTTAGGGTCGGGGAAGGGTCCTGGGTAAGTGCCCAGGGGATAATTGCCCTAGACCCGGTTGAGGTTTATCCAGCTTGGAACATACTCCGACTTTTACTTTAATGCCTTCATATATAGACATGGGTTCAAAGGGAGTTAGACAGTTGGACTCCTTCTCTTGATCCTCCTAGGTTTTATAAAATTCAAGTCGCGTAAAGGGGACAATGTTTTGTATTCAGGCATCCATTTGCCACTTTGCAGAGTGGATGCAGTAAGAATAGAGTGTGACTTACAAAACAAGTCATTTGCATGAATTAATTTTGTATCATAGCTTTGTTGACAGATCTAGAGACCTAGCAAAAAGTTTTCTGTAAGACAGTCTTTGTCTTTGCTGCTTTGAATGCACTGTCCTTGATGAGCTTAGCAAAATGAATGACATTGTTGAGTCACTTTTCATTGAGATTACTGTCCCCGGTAATAAAAACATTGTAATAGGTATTATTTACAGACCTCCAAATTCCAACAACAGAGACTTTTTATCATATCTCACTGAGGTGCTTACAAACCCTTTATTTATAAACTCAAACTCTTTTATATTCGGTGATTTCAATATTGACTTCTTAAAGCATACAACGGACAACATCTCGGGAGAATTTCTTGAGACATTCTTATCCTTTTCTTTCTTACCTCTTATTTCGAAACCGACACGCGTTTCACGTCAGTCAGCCACTCTAATTGACAATATTTTTAGTAACGTTTTAACCCTTCCAAATTCGTCGATAATCTTATCAGATATTACTGATCATTTTCCAATAATGACGCACCTTAAATTTAGCCATATTAGTAATAATTCATCCCAGCGATATTTGAGGCGTAAAGTAACCCAAGAAAATTTGTCTTCTTTTTGTGCTTTCTTGGATAATGTTAATTGGGATTGTGTGTTTGATACTGATGACATTAATTTGGCTTTGAATAATTTTTTGGAAATTTTTGATAATCATACGGATATTCACATTCCTAAAAGAAAGGATAAGCGGGGGAATTATAAAACAACTCCAAAGCTTCCATGGATTTCCAAGTCTATTTTACTTTCCATAAATAGGAAAAATAAACTGTTTTATGTATTTAAAATGAAAAAAAACTGAACAAGCACGAATTAAATATACTTTGTATAAGAATACTCTCACTAAGATAATACGTATTGAAAAGAAAAAATATTATCATAAACAATTAGAGAGATATAGGTGTGATATGAAAAGTACATGGAACGTATTGAAACAAGCAATGAATATTGCAAATGAAAAGTTAAGTATTTCGAAAATGAGATTTAATGATGAAATTATTGATAATCATGTTGATATAGCAAGTGTTTTTAACATATATTTTACAACAATCGGAGAAAACCTTGGTCAAGAAATTCCCGATACTAATAAACATTTCTCTGATTTTTTAAATCGATATAATATGAATTCAATATTTTTTACCCCTACCACGAGGTACGAGATTACTGATATTGTATCTGGTTTGAAAAACAAAAAAAATTCCGGTTATGATGACATAAGCAATATGATTTTGAAAAGTGTTATATCTTCTGTTGCGGATCCTTTGGCACATATTTTTAATTTGTCAATGTTAACGGGTGTGTTTCCGGAGCAAATGAAAGCAGCTAAAGTTATTCCCATATATAAGAATGGAGATAAGTTAGATGTTAGTAATTACAGACCTATTTCTTTATTATCTGTTTGTCCAAGATTTTAGAGAAAATTATATATAAAAGAACGAAGAATTTTCTAAAGATGTGTGATGTTTTTACAAATTCGCAGTTTGGATTCCGAGAAAAGCATAGCACCTGTCACGCTTTGCTTAATTTTGTTGACAAAGTAGCACATGCTTTAGACAATCGCTCACATTTGATTGGTATCTTCCTGGACTTCTCCAAGGCCTTCGACACTATAAACCATGATATCTTACTCTACAAGTTGTCTCATTATGGTATACGTGGGAAGGCCTTGGAGTGGTTCAGGAGTTATCTAACTGATCTCAAACAATATGTATTTTTGAACAATCATAATTCTGATATGAGAGAACTGAAGTGTGGCGTGCCACAAGGTAGTTTATTGGGCCCACTATTGTTTATTGTTTACATTAAAGATTTTTGTGCTTCGTCAGATGTGTAATCGTTCATACTTTTTGCCGACGATTCAAATGTTTTTTACTCACATAAAGTAATAATATTCTTGTGCAGACAGTTAATTCCGAATTAGAAAATTTATGTGAGTGGATAAAAGCAAATAAGTTGTCTTTGAATATCCAAAAAACAAAATATATGCTTTTTAGTAACACTTTAGATAATTTAAATATGGACATTTGTTTTGGTGACGCTGTCTTAAAAGTGTTTCCCATATAAAGTTTCTCGGTGTTATAGTTGATAACAAACTTTCTTGGAAATTTCATATTGATAATGTCTGCAAGAAAATTTCACGTAACATAGGTGTTATTAATAGATTAAAACTGTCTATTCCTCAGCATTCGTTGTTAACATTGTATTCATCTTTGATATTGCCTTATTTAAATTATGGAATTTTGGTATGGGGAAACACGCATCAATTATTATTGGATAGGATTCTACTGTTACAAAAGAAGGCTCTTCGCATTATTTGTAATACCGTTCCATATTCACATACAGATCCTTTGTTTTTCGATAACAAGATTCTGAAAATTAAAGATTTGTTTTTATTACAATTAGGGCAGTTTATGTATACTTATAATAATAATTGCCTCCCGTTTGTATTTAACTCCATGTTTATGCGTAACCGGACATACCATAGATACCCAACTAGACAGTCAAATGAATTTCAGTTACTCTGTTAAGAACCTTGCTAGCTCAACAGACTTTTATTTATGTAGGTCCAAGATTGTGGAACTCCCTTCCTATGGATATAAAAAATGCACCTTCATTGAATTCTTTTAAAAAGAGATTGAAAATGTTTCTTTTGAAGTCTTATAATGTAACTGAATGTATTTAATTTTGTAATATTTCTGTGAGCACGATATCATCTTCTCTTCTTTCACTGTAAGGCTGCTTTCTCTCGAGGCACCAATATTATTTTTACTACCTGGTAGTATTCTATACGTGCTCTCGTCCTCTCGTCCTCACAGTTGAATCTCTTCCGCTGGAAAGCTGCTCGACAATGTGTCACTTTCGAAAACACTTGGCTGATTGTCTCTGTGGGCTTTCGCCCTTGGTGTATGCATCAACAATTTTTTGGATTTTCTCTCTCTCTCTTCCTCTTTTCCCTGTTTTTTGTTCCCTTTTTTTCATACTTTTGCTTTCTTTTTTTTCTCTATTCCCCACTTCCCCAGTTTCCCGCACTCTTTGTAGTTGTAAGTTTTCACCCCATTTCCCCCCTTTCCCTCAGAGGTATCCATATGTTACAAGCTTAGTCTTTTGAGTGGGTACCTCCACTTTTTTTTTCTCAGGGTGTATATAGAGTGTGTGTATCTTTATTGTACTGATCATGTAGACATGAACATGTTGTTAATCCTGTTTGGTTATATACATTTGCAACGATTCGCATGTCAAATTCATAATAATGTTTCTTGTACATTCTGTGGAAGGAAGAAAGTGAAAATAAAGTTTGAATTTGAATTTGAATTTGAATTTCTGTTGATATTCTATCTGGACAAATAGGCATTCTGTGTACCATAGGCATGTCTTCAGCTATTACACTATATGATTATAATATTCATTAGTGTGTTCTTTCATTTCCGATTAGCATTTTCAGGTTACACGCACAGCTTCCCCGGGGTAAAGTTCATCGGTCTTGATCATATCCACACACACAAAAAAATTGACAATGACGACTCTTTTGATGAATTGATGTAAATAAAACATTTGTCAAAGTAGGCATGGTAGGGAGAATTTCATTCAATGACTTTCTGTAACAAAACGCGTGATCATCATTCTCCGTGTTATCTCTAATACCCTGCAACACGTTGTGCTCATTCAATACGATAAGTGCTCGTTCAATACTCATACCATGTTTGAATGGAGCATTCCATTCAGTACTATACCAATAAACTGAAGCAATAGAGCATGAAACTACTGTTCATCAATCTTCAAGGAATACCGTCGGTGAAGCTGGTTGACGGACCCTCTCACCTGGACGGCCTTCTAGTCACCGGATCAGACAACTATGTCTGCTTTGATGGATTTACCAACGCATCTGCGAAACGGGTGTGCACAGAGCTCGGCTTTCCAGCGGCAAAGGAGTTCTCTGGTCAGATTTTGATCAGTAATCATACAGCAGCATGGAAGAGGATTGAACGCCTATCGTGTTCGAACGGTGACTATAGAATTTGGCAATGAAATTAATACTCGATGCGTACTCGAGTGTACAATACCTCTGAGTCACTGAAAGATCAAGATTATTTCGATTAAAAACACATGGTAAAATCATCACTCAATATTTGTTGAATAGTGCAATTTATTTTCATTGTTATAACTTGTTTTCTTTTAAAATTCCCGTCTTATTCGGTTATTACTCTTAACATCATTACAATTTTCCATTACATGGGTCATTTCTTGCTGACTGTTTGTAACATCGTGAGTTCTTGAAACTGACTGACAGATCGTCCTATACATAAACGTTGATAACTACGAAATGAATCAGTGTTTTTAGTAGTAGCCACGATATTCACGTCGATGTGTGCCAATCAGTCGCACCAAAAAAAAAAATAATAATAATAATATCGACTCAAGAATTCCATTGATTTGAATAAATACGCAGTACCCGCTGCATGCTATAAGGAATACAACCAGCATTAACTGTCGGGCGGAATCTCGGCGGTCTAGTGGATAAGACGCCTGTACGGTGATCAGAAGGTCGTAACTTGAAATCCTGCCCATCCTGCAAGTATGTATGCCCATGTTTTCTTTCGTGGCTACTACTAAAAACTGATTAATTCCATGCATATATTTACGTCGATGTACATTATAGGGCAATTTGTCAATCATTAAAAATCAGTTAAAAAATCAGTCAAAACTCTACGCAAGAATTTCATTAATTTGAGTAAATCGTGAGCTCTAAATTAAGAAACTATTGAATAGCTCAATTGTCCTCGATACCAATGTACAGGATCTCTACGTTTTGATGAATGCTTATCGACAACCACCGAGTGTTCTTCAAACAGAGCTGTTAGGCTCAAATGCCGAGGTAAGACATACGGTATATACAGAATCCATGAATAATTATGCGTACACACTCTTCACTTGTGAACACACTTTTGGCTCGTGTTTTGAAAAAGAAATCGAAAAGATCGAAAAAAAAAGAATCACAATATTCATGACTTTCAGAGGATTACGTCCGGAGATTCGAGTTGTAGGGTACCATTGGCACTTGAAGTTGATGTTGCAAAATATTGGAAGGAAAAGATAGAGACACAATTTTCAGAGTTACTGTTTGAGAAAGAAAACCTCACATGGAGATCCTTAATCTTTAATCCTCCTTGAAATGTTTATCCATGTTTGTATGAATATATATTTGGTTTATGGAATTGATATATTTGTATAATGATTGTTAGTGTTAAATGTTATATTGTTGAAATCGGCGCATTATTTTCACGGGTGTCATCTGTATCATATGTTCTTACAATTGTGATTTGTAAGTTTTGATGTATACCTGCAATTATCTAAATAATTGACCTGGTTATGTATGTTATATAATTCCTTGAATAAAGAAATGATTCCACCACCCCCCCCCCAAAATGTAAATATATATATTTCGCAATATAATCAAACACGTTTACGTACACATTATCACGAACTTGATTTTGTTTAAACTGTGAGAAAAAAACCCTTATCATTATGCCAGTATGCAGTTACAAATCCCCTTTGTTGGATGATTCCCTGTTCCTTAAATTGAATATGCTCTTTATTTCCATTGACTGTATGTTTTCTATCTCTATTTTAATCATCTAAAGTTATTGACACCTGCATGAAAAATGATAAGGATGATATTATAAAAGCCGCACTTGCTGGTTTTCATCATCATATTTTGAAACTGCGTAGAACCCGGATTTCTCGGATGCTACAAGGATAACCAACAGGAATTTCAGGCCGTTTCTAACTTTGGATTTGGCCTTCATTCGGACGAAGAGTGTATATCTGCCTGTTTGGAAAACCTCGTAGATAATAACGTTGCTGTCATGCATCAAGAGGGATGCATATGTTTCCAGTCGGAAGTGTATACAAACGTCCTTTCTGACGGAAGCTTTTCCCACGATTGGACATGTCCTCTCAGGACACAGCTTGAATCCGACCAATTTTATTCATTCAACCGTGAGTATCAGAAGTATTTTTTTTTTTAACAGAGAGTGAAATGAATGCAGCCAAACATCAGTCAACGTAGTAGGTGTTAATTGGTCCTGATAGTTAAAATCTGTAATGCCCACATTGTTTCGAAATGTTTATAACTTATCAAAAATTATCTTCAATATATATAAAATATATATATATATATATATATATATATGTATATATATTTCCATGGCTACTGTATTTGCTACTTCTTCAATGATCATCACAGAAGCACAAATTTGTCCACACTGATGGCATAAAATGTACTTTGTTATTGCACGTACTTGCTTTTAATTGAAATAACAAGTTATTCCAAACCTTCTGGTAAATAATACATGAGTCTTTTAATATTGTTATTTTACAAGAGTTCACTGATCAATTGATTATCACTGATTTTTATTATCTTTGTGGATGGCATCATACATTAAGATTACAGAAACTACAAGGATTAATTATTATGTATGATATATGGGTAAGTGTATTATTCATATTTCTTAGTGATTCTATACATGGCTTGGAAAAATTGAGTCATACATTTTCCTTGTACGTGTAATAAAAGTGTGTGTGTGTGTGTGTGTTTGTGTATGTGCTGGTCTTTCTGATCTGAGATCCGCGGGTACTTCATTGTCGCGTCGGTCCAATTAAGGGACTAACAAGTGAATTATTATGTTGTAGGAAAAAAAGATATATTGTGATATATTCTCCTTCATTATTATCATGATTGCATATTAACATGGATTATATATAATTGATTATGGCAAGTTAATCCCTGCCTTCTTTATTCATTGAAAGTCTCCGTTGGGTTTTGTGATCATCCGGGGATTGTGCCTAACGGTCTTTGGGACTCGAATATCACACGCTTCGGGTCCAAGATAACTCTCGCTTGTGGCAGAGAGTTCGTCGTGAACGGGAGTGCGACAATGCAGTGTATGGGACTACCAGGCCGGCGGTCGACCTACTTCCCTGTTTGGAACACTTCAACTCCGTCTTGCCGTGAAGCCAGAAAGGAGACCAACGGTGTGACTTGCAAATACATCCTACAGTATAATCTTGCCTAATTTCGGATAACCACAGCATTTCAAACCAATCTCTCATCAATTAGTGTGGAACAATGACAAATGGTTGTATTAGGAACGACATTGAATTAATACTTCCACGCCTGATGAACAATTGAACTAGTAATGCAAATGCGTTTGTATCATTCAAGACTTAATTAACTTAAAATCATACAACTCGTAATGCACAGATTAAATGATACCCTAACATGTAAACCATTGGGAAAGATTAGTCTTATCTCGGTCTTTTATGTTCATGAGAATGACTGATGCGTTTTTGAAAATGCCCCTGGATCTTTTCCCGCCTTTATTAGAAAACATACAAAAAGAGATGAAATGTATTTTTTAACATTAACAAGCGATTCATGACAGATTACTACAGCGCTTTCATCACTACGTTTCAATAAGACAACGTTTTAAGTCCATGAAGTTTCTGAGTGACATTTTATGCCACGCTATGGGACGAATTCTGTTTATGTGGTTCTCACTATTTTTGGGTGTGGGTCTTTTGCTCACAGACGATGAGTGGGAAGATGTCAACATCAGCACAAAGCCCACACAAAGTATGCAAAACACGTCTAATGGTAAGTACCAAGGCTTGCAGTTATATAGCTCATCATATCCGCATGAACAAAATTTTTTGTGTTGTAACAAATGTCCTAAAGATTATGATTATGATCAATTATAATAGATAATAATAGCATGCTCATGAGCACAATCTCGACCAGCCTCAAAGCGCTTTTGAAAAACCGTGACAACAACAGCAAAGATGACGTCAAAGATAATGTCAATCACTATCGAAAATATTAATTAAAAAAATGTTCATCTTCCTCGAAATTCAGTTGTCGTTAATGTGGTATTATTTCATTTGACTGCAACGGTTGATTTGAGACATGTTAGAAAACAAAGACAATCTCATGAATTCAATAAAATGCCGACTTCTCCTTTGTGAGCACTCATACACTACAAACTGTTACTGTTGTACTTTGATCACCAAGCAAATAAGTCTGATATCTGACAGATACAAGAATTGTTCTGTGTATATGCATGTACGTATTGTCGATCTGGATAGTGTGAAAACTGTAATATTGCACAGAAAAGTGCTGTCACAAAAAGTACAAACTGATTAGGAGATTTCCATCAACATGTACTAGTATACTGTCAGTTATTGCCTGTGTTTTGATTAAAATGCACAGGGCATAGACCGACTATTCAAGTTCAGACGTCATTTGGAGAGACAACAGTTACTGTAACTTCTTCGTCACGTGAGTTTAGTAATTGATTCAAACCATATAGCAAGTGCTTTTTTTTACTGCATTTTCCCCTTCTCACTGGCAGTAATTTCGTCAAACTATTTTGGTGCAATTGATCTACATTTTAGGGTAATCCTTTTGTTAACATGTTTTTATGGCAAAAGCGAACCACGGGTGACAATTATGGTAAATTCGACATCATTTTATTTGAATTTAAATTCAAGGTATGAAAGTGCTACTGCTTTATTTATGATGACAAAAAAGTCTGATACTAAAATAATATTGGAATCAATAAAGCGTTGGCCCAGTTCTTTTTTTTATATGAAAGTTTGTGAGTTGAGTTCATATCTCAATGAACACATTATAAGAAGAAAGTCGCAGACAGTAAAGCAAGACAGACAGAAAGACGATGCATATTCAAAAGTCAGAATACCCATTGTCCATGAAGAAATGGCAAGTTGTAATGTGCTTTTTTTCAACAGGGACTGAAGAAAACATATTATGTCTGGCGACTTTATCAGGTCTTCGTAGTATCGTTACTGTCATAGAACACATTGCGTTGGTCGAACAGAAATGCATTTTCTTGAAAAAGCTCCAATCGTGAATATGGCCTACAAAAGCGATCAAGTACATTACGTCTGCCTATGCAAAGTAAACATTTACAGAAAATTTTGTTAATCCCTTATTCGTTTACAGTTTTGGTCAGGTTTGAATGCTCTGCCTGAATGTAAATCAGGGACTTGGGAACTGTTGTGATAAACCATTTCGACTACAGTAATCACTTCAGAATCTGCTTATACGAATTTGTGTAATAATTCCCATAATTATGCTCTTTCCGTCAGGTGTGTGAACTTCTATGAGTACAACACTTCAAACCGGGCACGAATAATCTGATTTTCTGAAGTCTCTCATCTCATGCTATCTTAACAGTCACTCGTCAACAGCAAAAACAATTAATTTTTTAATGTTAGTATACTGCGATAATTCAGCAAAGTGAGAAATCTTGCCAGGTTACGGAATAGAACTATTTCTCTTCATAATGATTTGATCTGATTATGAAAAACAAAAACAAACGTCATTTCTGCCTATAGTCATCATTAAAGAGAAAAAAAACTGCGAGAGCAAATTCTTCCTCCATTGGCTTTCGAGGTGACGATGGAATAACTAGATGATTTATCTTCCAGATACCGAACCAGATACCGAACTTTGTGGGATGAATTTCATTACGTACATCTTGGGAACCCTTCTCGGCGTTGTTTTCGCCGTTCTTGTCATGCTGTCCATGATAATGGCTTGGTGGAAACATCAAAAGAAAAGGTGACTTTTTTTAATACAAACTATTATATGGGGAAAGGGAATAGGGGTGGTTTATTTATTTAGTGGTAACAGGTCATCACAACAGTATGATTAAAGTCAATAGGAATCGAATTTCTGATTTTGTAATTCTGTCATTATAACGATATTTTTGTTACTTATTTCGCAAAATCTCACCACCAATACAACGGTGAACACTGAATAAACATACCTTATCAAGGGATCAAATAGAGGAGAAAAACATCTCAGCTAGAATTTGCTGTTTTACCTATCATTGCATTCTCCTGATGATGTTTTGTAACATACTGATAATGACAATAATCAAATCTAAACTGAAAATAAAGAGGAAAGCTACATCTCAATGGAATTCTAATCACATCAAAACTTTGAACAAAAAGTTAAAACTTTCTTTTGTATTAAACTATACTAGCTAATTTATGGTTACGTAGTAATAATGTCTCATAACTCTTTTATTTTTATTTTATTTTTTTAAGCGGTCTATAATTACATCTCCTCCAGTTTGACAGTATGGATTCACTCCTTAACGTTTTTCCTCTTTATTTTACATAATGTAATACAGGCGTACAGAGGCTTCTGGTCAGTCAAATGTCAACTCAAGTGAAGAGCAGTCGCAGCTGAATCCTCTGAACACTTCGACACCAGGCTCAACAGACGGCGTTGTTTTATTGCACTCTACCAGTATCGACACTTATGTTTTGCCTCAACATCCAGACAACAAATCTGGTGGCGCCATCGGTCACCGAGAAAACACGTATGAGAACTCAGCAGAGGTGATTAACGACACATAAATTCGGGTTCGCAGGTTGTGGTTTTACATGTGAAAGTGTTATATATATATATATATATATATATATATATATATATATATATATCTTAAGGGGGTGAGCATTCTTCAAAAAGGAACCGAAAGCAAGAAACCCCTCAACTTGTGTGTGTGTGTGCGTGTGTATGCGTGTGTGTGTGTGAGTGTATTTCAATTCAGAGCGTGTTGCGGGCTTTGATATAGAGCAAATTCTTTTATCTCATTCCATCGAGCAAACGTAGGTGATTACAGTGCACTGCACTCTCGTTATATCGAACACGATTATGATACAATTCCGCAAAATTATCCACTATATGTTTTGTTTTGTTTTTTAATTGTTTAACACTGTTCATTTACAACGAAATTTCGATATTACGAAAGAAAACTGCCGGTCCCGAGGACTTCGTTATAACGGGAGTCCACTGTATATTTCAGTCAGCGGTACCTTTGATATTTTGATATGATCATGCTAAACTAATGCAACTAAGTGCCCCGAGATCTACGTCTATCTGACAATCTGTACCTGTAGTTGCTTTTTAGTTTTGAATGTCAACTTAGTCCACACACAAATCGTCGACATAAGTTGACTCATTGCACTCACTAGAATAGACGGTATTTTTCGGATCTCCTTTTCTCTAAAGCATCATTCCTGTTTGTTTTGATTTCCAATCATGTATTTTGATGATGAGGAAACATGAAAGTTTGCTGAGTAATGATATTTCCCTTTTCAGAAGCTATCCTCATATAGATATGCCTCCTGGCGATTTTTTGTGGGTTTCCTGATACAGGGTCATACGTCATCTTCAACGGACCGATCTCGTGAAACTAGACAGAGGAGCGGGAGAGGTTCAGCATACAATAGATCATGTCCTCATGACGTCATACACCAGGATGGTAAAAACGAGTGTAATAATGAAACAGCGGATAACACGAAAGCACTATACATGGACATGTCAGGTTCAGAGAAGAAAGGGAAGAAGAAGGTAATATTTCTTCAATCCAGGCATTTTGATAAAGAGGAAGAAGATGTTGATGAAGACGGCTACCTCCTTTCCAATGTCAGTCTGCACAGAGCTACTAGATTTCAACCTGAAGCAAGTGTCTCACCATGTGGTAAAGAAATCAGCATAGCGTCATCTATTCAGTCCAGAAGTGTAGATGACGCTAGTCAATGTGGGAAATGCCAATCGTCAATTTACCACGAAATTCCCTCAGCTTCCGAACAATCCGCGCCTATTCCAGAACCGCAGTACTGTACTACCTACTGGAATATCGAGGGAAATGCCGAATTTGGCCCTTATGCAATGACCCGAAACGATCCTTTATATGCGGTATCTATCTGTCCTAGCAGGTCACGAGTGGAGCATGAGATGGATGAACATGGCTATCTCGTTTTAGAAGCAGATCATGGTGAAAGCGTCAATGATGGTTGTGAGAGCCACAACAGCTTGTCTTCCACAAAGATAGATTTGTACGAAAACGAAATTTCCCCCCAAACAGAAGATCACTTCAATTCAACAGTGTATGAGAGTATTCCTCGCGAACCAGAACTGTAAAGATGCCTTTATACTTATTTTGCAAACTGGTAAATAATTTCACAACAACGACGAATATACGATGTTGGTCATTCCGGATGTTCGTTATTCCATAACACGCAAATTCCCTATAAATACATGTTTGTTATTCTAAAAATTAAATTGGGTTCCGTAAGTCGAAAATAAGCGGAGTAATTCAGAAGCGGAGTAATTTGGAAGGTTCGTTAATCCTAACATATGATAGATTCGAATATCCCAAAATTAAATAAAGTTCAGATTTCCGAAGGCTTGTTGATCATAAGGTTCGTTCGTCCGGAAATTCGTCAATCTGAAATTGAAAAACAGTTCGATATTCCAAAGGTTCGTTAATCCAAAAATAATGTAAGGTTTGTTGTTCCGAAGGTTTGTTAATCCGAAAATAGTAAGAAGGTGCGCACTAACAAAACTTCTAATATATCAACTTATATTTTGGCTAAATTATCTGTGAACTATTCGTCATGGAGCGTTAGGGAATCATTTAAGCTTTATAAACCTAATTACAACCATGCAGTATAACCCGTAAGTATGAGAACAAATGACTTTTTGCCTTCAAAGAGGATTTGACCTTCGTCCTTAACAGGTTGAATTCAAGTGAAAAGCAAAAGTAATATTTATGAACGAACGCAAAGCAAAATAATTATAACCTGTGATGTTTATCATAATCCACTGATGAAAATTATACATGAAGCATCATTGTCATCATTCAAAACTCATTCTTTGCAATATTCGTGTTAGTGACACATTAACTCCATTTTGTGAAAACTCATATTGGTATCGTTACTATAAGATGAATGTAAGATAAACTTGACTTGTAAATACACTTGGGACTTATAGCAACAAGTGGAATCCTTGACAGGACAAATCACATTCATGTTTATACACTGAATTAATGGATGTTATTTTGGAGTGTTTTCTCGATACGCTGCAAAGGTACATGATCTATTTGTATACCTCATTGAAGATACCTGTTTCCAACCAGGACGTTTGTGTATGCACGATGATCAGGTGTGTTAGGTTATAATTACCGAAGTACATTGGTAAATGAAAGCAATTTAAAATTATAGGAACGCACGAACTTCATCATGTTTCTAGCTTGGACTAGGACATGTCATCATTTAAATAGTCTCATTTTCCCACCCTACTATTAAAAAATATATATAATACAATCTAAGGTAAATTACGTCGTCAGACTTCAGTGGTATCAATGTAGACGGCACACGTATTTCAGTGCTCGTGAATTATAAAAAGGTTTTCTGGCATTTCGTTCTTCGTGCCAGACTGGACTAAACAGATATCGCAAGTGCCTTGCTATATTTCTGAATAAGCTGGTTTTGTGTATTAAAAAAACAAAACAAAACAAAAAAACAAAAACGAAAAAAAAAGAACAACAACCAAAAATGATAAATATGCTTGAGAACATAAAATGTGTCATAATATTTTATAATAATGCATGGTCTTTCGGATAATTCCAATGTTTATTAGTGTTTACTATAAGTTATCATTATTACGGTGATATCTGAGAAACAAGTTACAAGTCAATAAGTTTCAGTGAAAGTGAACAAGTGAGCTGACGTAAGAAACGCGAGAAAGCAACGAAGACTATTCAGAGCTTTAGTAGGACCTGCGAGGGACGTTTGATAACTCAACTAACCCAGAATGTTGTATACACAATGTTCATAACTATGGTAATCTCAATGGGACATTGTAGAAAGTAATTTCAGGTATGGATTTCACATGTAATATTGTCAAATTGAATTAGGGGCAAAGAAGTCATCGTTCTTCAGATTGAAAACAGAGGAAATAATAGTTTGTCTGATGTTATGCAGTACCGGAATTCGTGTTATCAGGAAATACCTGGCACAATTTCATTCATGACCAGAAGACATCCAGAGCTAAAATTCCGGACTTTGAATAATGAAAGCAACGCTGGTAATAAGTAATCATTAGATGATATTGTAACAAAGATAATTAGTGTCTGCAGTGCTACTTCTTAATGTCCTATAAAGACACTGAAAATACATTGTATCATATTCGTACAATTACAAGAAGCTTAATAACAAGAAACATTAGTTACTGATGCCGTTATTTAGTGGAAGTACACTGTATCAAGAAGAAGAAGAAAATAGTGCAGTTTAGTGTGTAACTTCTTAGTGTAACTTAGTGGCATTTTTTGAGTTGTTGACATTGTCAGTTTTCATAGTGTTGTCTGTGCGCGTAAAGTAATTTGTGCCAAAATTAGCCCGTCTGATAGTGTTTCATTAATAGTTGTACAGATGATGTAGTGTAGATTTTTTTTTCCCTCTAATCTCAAGTGTGAGAAGTTGTCTAGCAAATGCTTGGACTTTAAAGGTTATTAAATGTGCGACACTGAACAGTATTCCGAACTAACTTATTTTTGATATATTGGAACATGATATCCAAATGAACTTTTGGTCAGAGGACTGCTACAAGCTTCCTGCTTCTATTAAAAACTATGTGTCTTTACATCCACAGCCATGGTGTACTGGTGAATCTTATTAGTTTATCAAATGTGTCTTTCCTCTTGATCTGTAACTGATGCATACATATGTTTTTATTTGCATCCAGATGCGTGGATGTACAGCATTTGAAGCTGTATGGATGTGTATATGCATGCTACGCCTCTCTCTCTCTCTCTCTCTCTCTCTGTGTGTGTGTGTGTGTGTGTGTGTGTGAGTATGTTTGAATGTGTGTACAAATACACTGTACATGGTATTGAAGGGACCTTTGAAAGAAGTAACATGTTTAATAAGGTCAGAATCAGCTACACTGTATTCAGTTATTGCAAGAGGTTAGAACAGCAATTCAATTATGGGGAAGAGAAACAAAATGCTGTCAAAAAAGGTAGGAAATGGGAAGGTTTATAATTTGGTTCATTGACATTTGCTCCTGTGACAATTGCCGCCATGAAATATTTGCACGCTAAGCTAAACATAAATTCTACCCACAAACATAACCCTAACCCTAATCCTAATCCTCACATCAAACTAAACCTAAAACACTAATATCACAACCCAAACCTGAGCCCTAAGTCCTAGGAGAAAATGAGACGGGAACAATTGTCGCAGGAGCGAATTTCGTGTCACCTCATAATTTACATAAGGAGGCATATATCATATTTTCCTTCAGATTCTAAAGACAATATATATATATATATATATATATATATATATATATATATAATTGGTATGTATTTTTTTGTGTGTGAATAAAGCTGTCATAATCTCAATGTAAGCAGGAAGGTTTAATAAATATCAAGTATTAACTGAAGTGTAATAGATGTACGTGTGTGCATGTGTCTATTGGTAGGTACAGGACGAGGGTGTGTGTGTTTGTGTGTGTGTGTCTGAGTCGTGGTAAAAATGAATTGAAAGATGATCGACAATGTAAGTACTCGCTCGTGCCACTTTCCTAAAAGCCTTGGGAATCGGCTAGTACGCTTTCGATTGGACATCTACGCACGCGCAGGGAGTGGCCGATCAGCTGAAGAGGTCTCATGACGTGTACTCGAGCCCTTTTCTTCCTCAGCACTGACAGAGTAAGGATATTATGTGTTCACATAACTCTACAGAGCAGGAAAGATCTCCTGGAAACGTCATCCGTTCTGCAGACATTTTCCATATCGAGGGGGAACGGGCCTGACTATCCGTATCATAATATCATAAATTCAACATAATCATACTAAAAATAAAATAACTTCAAACAAACTGGTACTACATGCATTCTGAATCTTGAATATCTCATAATTCTCAAGGATGCAAAAGTTGCTACATCCAGATACAGGTTCAGCTAACTCGAGATTAAAAATGTAAAGAAAATCTTTAATTTTTGTTTCTCCCTTTTCAACAATCTAAAAGAAAATGTGGCAAGACGTCATTTTATGCGGCAATTTTGGCTACCATCTTTAAAGGACAAGTCCACCTTCATAGGCATGTGGCAGGGGCGGATCCAGGAATTCTGTAAAGGGGGAGGGGGCGCAAACAATATTTTTGGTGCTACTTCCGGGTTTCATCTCATTTTCCTTTTTATTTCTTTTGTTTTAACAACAAATGAAGAGGTAGCGCGCACCCGGTGCAACCCCCTCTGGATTCGCCACTGTGTGAATCGGGTGAATGCAGCAATATTAGTAGAGAGCATCTGAAAGTTTGGGGAAAATCGGGCAATTCGTTCAAAAGTTAAGAATTACCAGTTTCAATTTCATTTACAGGAATACAACTTCGCACTTTGAAATTTCAAATTCAATCAACATAAGAAGTTCCCATGCGTTTCTACGGGTCCTTTCTTGTTTCTGTCTGCAATATATTGGATTGCTGTATACATACAATTACATTTTAATTTCAAAGTTTCGTTTATTCAGTTTTAGTCTACTGTATTGTGTGAATAATCTCGTCTTCCACGTTCAAATTACAATATGTACTTCCTTACAGTGTTGATGTAACATTAAGGGAATGGCTATATCTCAAAATTTTGTCTACATTCAAATTTACATTTTGATTCCATTCCCATCTTCCCCGTGTCCATACCATAAGTTGCCACAGTCGGTTCAACTGTAGACCTGTTTCACCCAATGGTTTCGCCAGTGATATAGTCTTGCTAGTTGTCAAAAGCTTCGCCCTTGAATTCTGTCCGTATTCGAGATATTCATGTATACTCTTCTCTATAGCAGTGTTAGGGTCGTGTATGAATGTAATGTACATAATAAGTGATTCAAAGAAGAATTATACGAGCTTTCATAGGCCCTATACAAGGCAAAAGTCTCATTTCAGAATACATTAAGTGTGCATATTCAAATAGATGAGTAACTACAAGGAATATAAGAAACAACGAAAAAGACTGTCCATATGTTGCAAATGTTTGCCTTATTGCTTATCGTGAATTTGAATTCCTTAACCTTCTTCTAACGCCCTTTTTACATGTTTATTTGAGAAACTCATGAAATTGTATGTTGATTAAATCAAATTGAATAAACCTGTTCTTTCTTGAATGCTGATCTCTGTGATCATTCAAAAATTCACTCGAACTTGAATGATCACATTTTTAAATCTATTACTATTACTATTACTATTATTTATAGTGCGCTTTTCCCACAAGGCCCAAAGCGCTTACAATCAATTCAAAACATGTACGACAGTATGTGTGATTGGATAAAATCGATGTTACAGCTACGAACTAGTTGCTACTAAAAAGATGTGATTTCAAGGCTTTTTTGAAAACACTGACTGATGGAGACTGTCTAACGGTAAGTGGTAAATTGGGTTACAGCTCGTTATTCCGAAGGTTCGTTATTCCGAAGGCTCTTCAGTCCGAAGATTCGTTATTCCGAAGGTTCGTTTTTCCGAATTTCATTTTCGGATGAACAAATCTTCGGAATAACGAACCTTCGGAATAACGCCACAAATGTTCGGATTAACGAACCCTTTTTCATTTTCGGATTAACGAACCTCTAGGTATAGGGAATTTGTGTGTTTCGGATTAACGAACCTTCGGAATAACGAACCTTCGGAATATCGAATCTTCGGAATAACGAACAGCACCCGGTAAATCGTTCCAGTGCTTTGAAGCAGACACAGTAAATGTCCTATCACCGATTAAGGTGCGAGTAACAGAGTATGTGAGACGAAGCGGATCACTAGATGACCTCAAATTTCTAGTAGGTGTATATAAAGTCAAACAGGCGTCTATATATTTCGGAGCTTGATTGTTGAGGATTTTATAGACAAACAAAACTAGTTTGAAAATTATCCGTTGCTTCAAAGGAAGCCAGTGCAACGACTTCAGAAGTGGCTGAGATGGGTAGTCCCTAGAAACCTGAAACACTAATCGGGCTGCCCAATTTTGAAGTCGCTGCACACGATCCAATTGAGTTGAAGGAATGGAAGAGAGAAGCCCGCTACAATAATCTATACGGGATAGAACTAAAGAACGCACTGCGTTATGACATGCAGATTGATCAATAAATCTCCTATTTCTAGCAATATTTCTTAAATAAAACGTAACAGTACTACAAATTTGAGAAACATGTTGAGACATGAACATTCGACGATCAAAAATAACACCAAGATTTCTCATTGTTTCTGAGGGGCTAATTAGTGTGCAACCAACATTGAGCTGAATGTTTGGAAGACCGCGCAGATTGTGGGCTGAAACCGCAACAAAAAACTCAGTCTTCGAATCATTCAGTTTCAACTTATTTGCTACCATCCATTTCTTAATATCTAAAATACACGTTTGAAGTTTAGTAATGGCATTACAAGAAGCTCCTGCAATCTTCGGGTCATAAGAAATATATAACTGTATGTCATCACCATAAAGATGGTAATTAACATCGTGATGTTGGGCTATCTCGCCAACTGGAAGAGTATAAATTGAGTATCCTATGGGTCCTACTATTGATCCCTGGGGAAGTCCAAACTCTAACATTGTGGGGTTTGACAAATTGCCGGCAATGTCAACTTGAGAAGACCATCCTAAAAGGTATGACTGAAACCAGGACAAGACTGTTGACCTAACACCTGTTCGTTTATATAAACGGGAAAGAAAAAAATTGATGGTCAATTGTGTCAAATGCGGCTGACAGATCTAAAAGTACAGCAAAAACAACATTGTTTGAATCAATGGCAAACATAATATTATTTTTCACTTTTACTAAAGCCGACTCAGTACTGTGCCGAGACCTGTAAGCAGATTGAAAAGAATCAAAAAGATTATTAGACTCAATGTGATGAACTAACTGTTTACAAACTGCTTTCTCGATAAGTTTACCTAGAAATGTTAAATTTAACACTGGTCTATAATTTTTAAGTTCGTTTTGGTCCAGGCTGGGTTTCTTCAAAAGTGGTTTTACTATTGCCGAGTGTGCTCCTTTGGGAAAAACACCTGTGGAAAGAGATTGATTGACTATATTTGTAAGCAGTGGTAATACATGATTGAGGTTCTCTTTCAGGAGCCATGTTGGAATGGGATCAAGTTGACAAGATTTAGTAGCAGATGACATAATGATTCTGGACGAGTCTGATTGTGTAAGCAACTGAAAATTCTCAAAAAGAGGAATGTTTACAGTATCACAAAACTGGTTTACAGTGATTCTGTTGCACGCATCTACTTCATCTCTAATTTTTTTTAATCTTTCCGACAAAAAACAAAGAAAATTGATTAGCTAATATGGATGCAGAATCATACAAGGGGAGATGACTTGCTTTCTTATTCAAAAGTGAGTGGATAATGCGATATACCTCCTTGACAGTGCATGAACTCAACTTGTCTTTCAAAAATTTCTCTTTAGAGACATTAATAACCCGACATGCATTTCTGTTTGCTGCAATGAACAGTTTACGATCTGAATCAAGTCTTGTTTTCCGCCATTTTCGTTCTGCTTTACGACGAAGTTGGCGAGCTACAAGTGTGGACTCATTAAACCAAGGCATACGTGATTTCAAAGGGCGAGATTTTGTCTCAGATGGAGCATAGGTATCGAGTACCTTAGTAACTCCAGAAACATACCAATCAAACAAGGACTCGCTATCTAATCCTGCGGGTTGAGACGACACTATGCAAAGCATTAGCAAATTGAACTTGCGATAATTGCGTAATGAAGAAGTAATAGAAATTAACTCTGATTTCTGTTTAGCCAGTGAGAAACGGATCATATGCTGATCAGAGATACATGTTTCAACTGTACTAAAATCTGATATTACTAAATCATCTCGGGTAAAAACTAAATCTAAGGTGTGACCCAGATTATAAGTTGGACCTTGAACGTGTTGGATAAGCCCAGGAGGGGCCCGTTTCATAAAACTTATTGTATAAAGTGACAACTGCCACATTTCTATGACAAATTTGCTCTCAGCCAATCAGATGCAAGGATTTCAGTAGCTTGTCACATCTATGACAACTTGTCACTGATGACAAGTTTTATGAAACGGGCCCCAGATGCTATACTATTATTCATATGGAGCACATCGCTTTTAGACATGTCTTCCCAATGGATATTGAAGTCTCCTAATAACACCGATTTCCCCGGATACAAGGATATCTCACTTACAAATTCATCGAATTCGTTCAGAAACTTAGAAGATGTGAGTCTATTTACTGAAGAGGGTGGTGGTCTATCACAATGAAAAATTGACCGAACATGACAAATCAGTAATGTGTGCATACTCAAAAGTGGAAAAAGACAGAACAGAATTTTTCATCATCAACTTAAGAGTAGACTTGTACAATACACCAATTCCACCCCCACGTGTACTTGTATTTCGTGGTGAATTTATAAAAGAATACACTCTAGGAGTCAACTCCCCAATTATCACATCGTCCTTGGAGTTAAGCCAGGTTTCTGTGATAAACATGATATCGAAGTCATGTTCGTGAACATATTCAGCAATGCATATAGTTTTGTTTCTGACAGAATGCGCATTCCATAAACAGACATTACAATTGGACTCTACAAAAGAATTACTTAAATTTGGCACGACTTTAAGATTGTCGACGTTCATCCCTCTCAGTTTCTTGTAGGTCAGTTTCCTACTTGATGAGGTGATCACTGGTATATGTGACGATGAAGGGGCACTTAGAATTGTGCTCACTCGTGTCCGTGGTGCTCACTCATGTCCGTGAAATCGAATGCAAATCTGATGAAATAAGGCGGGAAAACCTATATTATCCCCTGCCTTCTGAAAGAGGCAAGTCAAGTGGTCTTTTTAATGATGCGAGAAAAGTGAAAATATGTTGAAATGTCTTTATATTTTCTTAACATTGTTCTATACATGTAACATCACTCGCTGTAATAGTCTTCTCACCCTGCAGTGACAGAGCAGAAACTTAAAAAATTCTAAACTTTTGAACTGACTGTCCGATTTCCCCCAAACTTTCACTGATATGCTGTACTGCATGCATTCACTCAATCCTCATGAAGGTGGATTTGTCCTTTGATATTTCAAAGCGCTCAATTGTAAAAGAGCTTTATCATCCAGATTTGAATCCAGCACTCACAAAAGAAAAAAGCAAAACAGGCGGGTTCAGCTTCTTGCACCAATACTATCAAACATTTAAAATGATATATAATGCACAGGCCAAAGAGATAGATAGAGAGAGAGAGAGAGAGAGGAGAAAAAGAGATAATGCTTTGTGAATTTGTTAAGGGTCGAAAGTAGTTTTCCACCCTCAAGAGTTTTGCTTATCACTTTGGTTTACATATTTCGTGTTCAAAACATGCATCATAGTACAGCACAATTCTTTATGGAGTCGTTCAGCTTGCTGGAAGCACTTATCCAGTATAGTGTAGTCCGAAAGTATCTCATGAAAGTCTGTAACTATCACAGAAATATGATAATAGATCTATGATAGTAACATGACAATACAATATCTCAAACGATAGCGTGGGCGTAATATTACTGAAACTATAATGATTGGCATTATCGAGTGGCTGTATGCTGTGGATTCTCCTGTATCGCTTCCTTGAAAACCCAGGCAACTTTATGAGATAATTACAATTTCATTATGCTCGAACGCATTCTTATCATGCGCACTCAGACTTTTTAATACTCCAACGTCATCAATCAGTACCATCAACTGCAATTATCGTTCATTCCTATTCCACGTACGGGTTGCATGTAGGGTTTCAAGGGAACATTACACCGACTTTCAGTCTTTCGTATAATAGCGTGCTGGTATTTCGGAGTTATCTGCAGTGGCTGTGCTATGATTCCCCCTTTTTCGCGATGGAGGAAAGAATGATATTCCTTGTATGGATTTCTGCTCATTTCATGTTTTGCAATCCTTCTATGAGGTCGTCAGCATTGGGAACTAATACATGTAGGTATACCTTTCAATTTTCATTCCATCATTGACATACCTCGCACATTTCTCTCTTTCTCAGTTCTTATTGTTTGTTTGTTTGTTTGTTCATTTTCCATCGGAGAAGATGGCTGGATAGCCCATATTCAACTACGTTAAGCTGGTCTTCCATGGGGTCCAGTTGGATGTGAGGTGGGACCACTTCACCGGGTTAAGCATGTCAGTCTTTACACAAGAATGGGATGTTATATCAGATATGCTTGAACATCTGTTCTAAAAATTCCCACGAGTAATTAGGTTCTATTAAGTTAACCTTTATCATTTTTTTTAATCTGCTACGCTTTTGAAAGAAAAACGATATATAACTTAACTAATGGGCTATTACCTCCAGGAAGACGAATGCGTTCAAAGAATTTGGTAAGAAATAGTACATGATTCGGTGCTTTAAATCATGTCACCGAACTGACATCAGCTCGAATACTTGAGGAATGTTTCATTGTTCCTTTTATTACTATTCTCATAATTCATTCATTTACGTGAACCCTTTGTTATCCTTATCATCACGCAGATTTCAGTCTAAATTGTTCGGGGATTCCAGAACGGGAGATACGGTGTGACCGAACCTGCGATGACAACCATGATAGTTGGGTTCTGCAGGCACCCCGTGGAAGGAGAATCCTCTATACCCTCAATTCCATCAACAATATTGTGGTGGGATTCGAAAGACTTGATGAAATAGCAAACATGACCTCTCGGAATCTGATAGTGAGAGACAAAGAGTATTCTCCCTTTTTATCACTTACCCATCGGACGAAGCTACGGTTATGGTATATATATCTACCCTGTGAGATTCAACATGAACGTGAAGTGTTACGAAGGTAAGTGTAGTTTCCACAGCATGAATACAACTGTTCACTGACTGTTACTTACTCCAACACTTTTTTCCCTCCATCATTCGAAACATGATGTTTCCATCTGCATGACAGGACATAAGACTAGGAATGAGTTGACAATAATTGTAAAAATAGCCGTGTGATTTCAAAATGGCTGACATCGTGTTTTTAAAAGAGTGAAACATGAAGATCTACAGTGAGGACGCACTCCGTTGACACACATTACTATTAAAAACAATAGATTCAAGTCTTAAAATGTAAAAGACACGATGAAACAGTGACATAAAATAGAAGTAAAATGAAAGTATACAAGGTAATTGAATGTCTTGTCATAAGCCCCATTTTTATCGAAGCCATAATACTGTACAATTGATGTATCAAAATGTCATTTTATGTACAGTATACAAATATATTGTATACAGGACCGAAATACTGGAATGCTCTCCCAGTACAAATTAAGACACAAATTAAATTGCGTACGATCATTAAAATTTCTTTCTACCTTGTTTATGCGCGTTTTGCTGCCGTGCTTGGTTGTTGTCATTCAAATTTGTTGAGCCTCGCTGTTTGCGCTCTTAAATCCCACCAAATCATTATACGTCTTCCTAGTGTATAGACTTTGGAACTCGTTAACAACTGGCTTTGTTGCACTCACGTCGTTGCTACTGGCTGGTAAATCTTTTTTGAAGTGTTAGTACATGCAAGTTCTCTCTCCCTTATTAAGGCTTCCCATGTCTCTTCTGCACGAGGACCTGCATGTTGAGTGTTTGCAGCATTATTCAAATCTTATTATCACACCATACTGTTAACATTGCTAAAACAACTGTTCATACCTCTGCAGAATGTGGTTATTTGTTTGTTTTCACTATATGCATTTGAGAAGAATCTGTGATTTCCACGGATATCCTTGCCTTTCAGTTTTGTTTTCTATATTTTAGTCCTATGTTGCACCCGTGCTCCTCATTTGTTTTTGTACCCTCTGTTCAGAATTTGGGTCCTACGCTTAACAGGCTTGCTTTTATGTAGGTTCCATCATTTTCTCTAGCATTTATACAGAGAGCCAAATTTACGAAGAGGGACCGCCATGTTTTCTTTTTTTTTATATGTTTCTTTTTTTTTATATGTTTCCGGAATATGCGTCATTCAAGTTCGACGAGAGTCACACAATGAAACTCAAAGACCAGATAAAAGAAGTCCTTTGTGCTGAGCCAATTCTTTCAAAGTTGGTTGACCTCCTCGCAGCGGCTCTGATAGACCCGCGGGTATCTCAAAGTGTGTATGCGGCAGTCAACCTGGACGTCGAGAAAAAGCAACAAGAAGTGAATGAACTCGAGAAAAAAGTCAAACAACTAGAGAAAAAGCTCTGTGACAGCGAAAACTACCAGGAGGAACAAGAGCAGTACTCAAGGCGAAACTGCCTTCGAATATACGGCGTGCCGGAGAAGAAGGACGAAATCAGCGATGACGTTGTGCTCGATCTTCTCAACTCCAAACTCGACCTCGGTTTCAACGTGGGGGAAGGCGACCTCGACAGAACACACCGGATTCAACCGAAAACACCTCAGACATGAAGAGCTGATCACCCACGGCCACTGATCATCAATTTTGCGCGGTACAATGTTCGTCAAAAAGTGTAACATGCCGCCAGAATGAAGCTGAAGAGAACCCCGATATACATTCGCGAAGACCTGACATCATCTAGGCAAGAACTCGTCCGTGAGGCTCTGAGATGTGACTCGATCACCAGAGTATGGACCAATGACGGCAGAATTCGTGCACTGACAAGGGATAGCAAGATAGTGAACATTCGACATCTGGCAGATCTTGAAAGAATCAGAACACTTTTACATATCAGTTTTGTATATCATCATATACACTAGTCTTGTAGATGGCTGTTAAATTTCCGTGTTTTTCCGTGTTTATCATGTGACAAGTCAGTCAGGTCTAATCAGAAAGGTGTACTTTGCGTCTCCTGTTTAAAATGGGCACACTTCCGCTGCTCGGGAGCTTCTCGTGAACTTTTCAATTCTGATGTAGATTGGATGTGCAATGCGTGTTTGATGAATGAACTACCTCGAAACATAGATAAGTTGAATGATAATGATGATGAATATGTAACTATCAGTCAGGAAAGTGTTGATAAACTGTAACAGATAGATTTATCAGTCATCAAAACCCTGAAGTTATATTTCAACATGTAAACTCGCATCCTGGTTTTAACATTGCACATTTGAATGTATGCTCTCTTTTGAAAAATTTTTGATGAAATAACACACATAGTGAAAACAAATAAAATCCATGTGTTGCGTCTTTCTGAAGCAAAACTAGACCAATCTATTACTGATAATGAATTTTCTATTGAAGGATATGCAAGCATCAGAATGGACAGAAACAGAAATGGTGGAGGTAACTTGATATATATATTCACGAGTCTGTAATATATAAAAAGAGACAGGATATCTCTTATGATAAACTGGAGTTATTGTGTATCGAAATTTGTTTACCAAAACAAAAGCTATTTCTTGTGCTTTACTATTATAGACCCCCATATTCTTATATCGATATGTTTGATAAAGTAGAAAATCTCTTAGAGAATATTGAAACCCAGAGCATTGATTATGTTTCTTTTGGGTGACATGAATTTTGATCTTAACAAAGTGCCATCAGCACATCACACCAAACGTTTATTGCAAATAGCGGAAGAGCACGAGCTGAAACAATTCGTTGAATTGCCTACTCGGACTGTCGGATTACATCTAAAACCTCAACTCTAATTGATGTTTTGTTTTCCTCAAATCATGAGAAAATATCATTTTGTGATGTAATACCCCTGAGTTTAAGCGATCACTTTATGGTCATGGCTACTTGGGGTAATACCAAACCACAGACTGTGTGTCCTGGCCGGATATTTGGATTCACTTTATCTTATTATTTTTGATGTACATTCCTTCATTGATAAATATGAAAATAAATTGAATTAAATCAAATTGAATTATTTCATGGGAATGTTGTGACTCAGGGGAGAGAAACATACGGCATAGAATTTGCGACAGTATTTTTTTTTCCTGGAAGATACTCGATGGCAATTGCCATGGGGAGTATCCGGCAAATTTGACTTTTTTTTTTGGATACTTCGTTGGTAGGTATCCTTGCCATTATTCTTTAAAAAAACTGCAAAAACAGAAAGAATTTATTAATGTCGTTGTACATGTGTTGTGTTGTTGCCCATGAGTGTTGTTGTGAAATCAATTCACATAATAGCCATCATTCTGTACCCGTATCTGTCATAATGTATTATTGTACTGTATATTGTACTCAAATATTGGGGCAAATGTTTATTCCAATACCGGATGAACAGAAAGCCGTCAAGTACGCTTACCGATTATTAGTTGATAGATTGATATCTCGACATTCGCTAATAATCTCTATAATAATAAGTGTTATCACTGATCTTTGCGTAACGTGTGAATTGCATTTATTTATGGATTCTATTGATGCCAGTTGACTCAGGAAAGTTTATTCAGTTTTGTCATATTGTTCCCTAAATAATGTGGGGAGGAGAATTAAAGTAGAGTGCGATCTGCATTAAAAACAACTACAACAACAACGAATATATAAATCGCATTGCTTCTTCTGTTCCTTTTGAAAAATTGTAAAGGGCAAACTATGCATCAGTGTATATCAACTCGTGGAAGGGTTTAGACCATAATTCTGATAATCGTCTTCACCTCGAATGAGCTACGACGTGAATGATTGCTTATAGATTACTGGTTAGAACCTTTGTCATTATTTTCAAGGGATACCATCGGTAAAACTGGCTGACGGACCCTCTCCCCTTGAAGGCCTAGTGGTTATCGAATCAGACAAATACGTCTGCTTGGATGGATTTACCAACAAAGCTGCTGCATTGGTCTGCAAAGAGCTAGGCTTCCCGGCTGCAAAGGATTTTACGGGTCATTCAAGTTTGGCCAGTATGACTACAGCAACACGACACGAGATTCAAGCGATGTCATGTCGTATAGGTAACCGCAGAATTATATGCATGCAGATCAGAACTTGTGAATGCATATGTAATACCATCCCAGAAAGAATAGCATGTATCGCATCAAATAAACTTGATCACTACAAAGAACACTTTGCGTCCGAAGTAACTCTGCAAGATATTTAAAGATGGAAATACATAAACTAAAGCTAATGACGTAGGCCTTTTGTCATTGCCATGATTCGTACATGCAACAGTTGCAATTTCCCAATATCTAAAAACTCCTCACACCCTCTTTTTAAACTATACGGCCAATTTTCTTGCTACAGACATGCACAACGATGAACAATCATACTTACTAATGACTACGTTCTTTGACGTTGGATGACAGAACTTAATGGTACAAATGTAGCAATCGAACGTTCATTAGAATAAGATTCGTTTTCTCTACACACAAACTTATTAATGGCCAAATGTGTTCATTACTGATATTGTCGTTATGTTTTGTTACTATGTAGCTATTTTCTTTTTACATGCATATTACACACGAGAGCCGTTATTTGTGTATCAAACTTTTATGAGAAATGCGGCGTTCAAACTTTATTTATTTCATGAACGATTTGTACAATGTCAATGCACAGATTCGCTGCGTGTAATGGACTGTTCAATGACAACAACCGAGTGTTTCTCAAACAGGATTGTTAGACTCCAATGCCGAGGTAAGAGATTCAAATTTGTCATATTAAAACATTTAGATATTCTTTATCATTCATAAAGTTCAGACGTTCGCAAACATTGATATCATTCTATTCTTATGCTTTTGTGTGACTCTACGTCGCATGGAAAGAGTAAATCAGTGTGTTTGATGTATGCGAACTAGTGTATTCTTAGTCTCTAATTGTGTATTATGTGTATGGTGTGGAATGAAACTCGACACTGTTAAAAACTATAGATTCAACACTGTCAACACAAACACACACACACACACACGCACATATGTATGTATGTCCATGTGTTTGATATTTTCAGGCGCTACAGATGTAGAGTAATTAACCTGTATTCAAACAAAAACACTTATCAAACTGTAATTTCAGGGATGATTTGTGACTAGCTGTTGTTAAAATACAAGATATTCTCCATGATGCACACTTCAAAGTATCAGGTATTGAAAGTTTGAAATAATCATAATATTCTGTCACTGCGTAGAGCCTGCATTTCTTGGATGCTACAAAGACAACCAACTAAACTTACAAACAGCATTTAACACCGGATTTGGCGTTGATTCGGACGGCGAGTGCATGTCTACCTGTAGAAGACAGTCCGAAAACAATGGCGTTGCTGTCATGCGTGAAGGATTGTGCATTTGTTTTCAGTCCGAGACGTATGCGCAGATCATTTCTGGCGGAAACTTTTCTCACAATTGGACATGTCCACTTGCGATAGAATTAGGGTACAACCGACATCATTCATTTAACCGTGAGTAATCGACAAACAAAGATTTCTTGACATCAGAGAATGAAATGAATGTAGGCAAGCATCAGGGATGGTAATGACAGTATAATTTGTCAGCGACTATTAATACCTGTAATATGCTTTGTCAGGTTCATACCTTTAACATGTTTAATAAAAAGTAAATAAACTTCATCACATATGTTTACTGGTATCGTATACAATCAATATTTATAATTATGTTTACGTTCTGTGCTAGTCAGCTAGTCTTTTAACTTGGCATATGAACAGGCATCTGAACCTTACCGAAAGAGATACAAAACTGATTCTGTTTACATGATTATAGTATCTTTCTTCACAATGATTATTTCATGTAATACATCGTAATGATATGATTATTTCAAGTTTTCCCTCATGACTCACGGGAATTCCCATGTCTTCTTTATTGGAAGTCTCTGTCGGATTTTGTGAACATCCTGGGACAGTGCCCAATGGAAGTTGGGACTCGGATATCACGAGCTTCGGGTCGGAGATAACTCTCATCTGTGACAAAGGTTACGCCGTCAACGGGAGTTCGACACTGCAATGTGTGATACGACAACCAGGATGGTCGACTTACTTCCCGATTTGGAACGCTTCGGTCCCTTCTTGCCGAGCCGTCGAAAGTAAAACAAACGGCATCAATTTGAAAATAAATTATCAATGATTAAGATCTTAAAAATCTCTGCTTTGTGCAATAGTGTAAGAGAAATAAAAATACAACATTTTACATTATATCTGAAAGGGAGGAGCTGCAAATGATATTCAAAAAAAAAATGCGGATTTTTTTTTTTTTTGTAAGCATTTAGATTTTCCGAGAGTTATCGTCATATGAGTGCGGATGATGAAAATGTGTGCCATTTGAGCCTTCACCTAAAACACACCACGTAGAGCACACCAGTGGAAATTAATACTGCCATAATTGATAGGCATGATAGGAGAAAAATTGAAATTACTAGTAGTCATTCAAATGCATTGAGGCCCCCATCCATTTCAAGCTTAATCGTTTACGATGGCGGTCTCCTGCATTCAATTATCTCTGTTATTTCTTGAAAAAAATACTATATATTTCATTTCATGTTTCTGTGTATGTATACTGCTCAATGCCATCACTTATGTGTATCTATTTGTGTACTGTTATCGATTTATTTCACTGCACTTGCTATTCTTTTTCTTTGTGCTTTTGAAATTTGTGTAGTTAAATTTGTATCTGATTGAATGCGGAAATAAATGAAATCAAATCAAATTGACAGGAGACAATGCTTAACAACAAAATTATCAATTTCTCGAAATTATACACAATCGTATTGTATCCCGTGAAGTAATTCATTGGGAAATATCAATCTATTTTTATAATCGGTATATCGTCTTCATGAGCATGATACGTGCTCTGGAATGCTCACTGCATGTTTTCCTTCTCTTAATTTGAAAATATGCCAAAGAGATGGGCATTTTTACCACCTGATCACGCAAGATTACAACACCACAGGCACCACTGATTTGAACTCCATGAAGTTACTGAATTTCATCTTTTTTTTGCTGTGCTTTCACACATCTTTCCATAAGTTTGTCTTTTTTTTGTGGATGGGAATGTTTGTTCACAGACGCAGAGTGGCAAGATGGCAATATCACCACGATGCCTACACAAAGTATAGAAAGCACTGCTCAGGGTATGTACTACATTGGCAAGTACGGTGTAACGTAATATGAGCAAAACTTTGTGTACAGTAATAAAGTGATCGCAATGTTAACAGTAATTGATATTTGGAATTTTTCTAGAGTGTGATAAGCTGGAAGGCCCCTATGCGCTTGAATAAAGATCACCACCAACAAAAAAAGATGGTAATTCACTAATATGAAGTTCGCAGGCATCGAGAGTAATGACGACTATCTGCTTAAATTTCTGTTATCTGCAAAGCCTATCACTTCATTTTTTAAAACTATTTATACAATTAATTTAGGACGTACAATTACAAGACAATGACATGAATTCAATACAAAATTTCTGTGTAGTGTATAATTCCCTTTGAGGGGAAGAATCTCATGGCGGAATTTTGGATTTTTTCGTTTTGATATTTGCTATCAGGATTTCTAAGTCCTCTTCCCCTTATTTTTGTTTCGGGAGAGCCAGATTTTTTTTTTTTTTTTTTTTGGGGGGGGGGGATGAGGGTCGGCGACCTGTGCAATGCCAACATCTCCATTATGAGCATTCATGGTCTACAAATTTTCATACTTTTATTATCACCACGTACAAAAGTCTGATATCTTACAGATAGATAAATGAATTTATATTATGAACGTATTTTCCATCTTGAGAATAGGAGTTTAGGACATTATATCATCAGCATGTATACCATCAATAATTGCAGTGGGTTTATCTCGATGCACAGGGCAGACGCAGACTACCCAAGCAATTACGTCATTGCGAGCGGCAACTGAAACGTCTCAGTCAGGTGAGTGAAGTAATATGATTCGACCCGTAGTAAAAAAAAAAAAAAAAAAAAAAAAAATATATATATATATATATATATATATATATATATATATATTTCTGCTTCTAGTGTTTCCACTTTTACCTCTTAACGCATTAATTGCATACGCATAATTACATTAGGACTACTTCGCAATTATTGCCTAAAATGCATCATTTGTTTCACCACTTTGTTTAAATGGAAACACACTAGATTTGGTTCTTCATCGTTTCTTCATAGTGAATTCATCATGAATCAATGACCTGGATTCAAATTTTGAAGTTGTTACTGTCTCAGAGAGAAGAAGTGTTTAATTCTTATGATACAAGAATAACAAAAATGTCTATGAAGAAATGCTGCAAAGCGCCGTTCTTCAACAGGAGCCATTCATCAATTATCAGATTTTCGTGGTGATGTGACTATATCGTAACGCAAATATTCGCTGATCTAATGGAAAGGCATTTTCCTGAAAAAAAAAGAAGCTTAATGAGGGAAAATAGGTTACAAGTGCAATGAAATTACACCTTTGTCATTGTGCAAAAGGGCCAAGTGATACTGTGAAGTATAAAGTAAGCAATATCAATGACCATAATTATTTTGTTCCCCCGTTATTCTTTTATAATTTTGGAAATTCTAAACCCACTGCCTATAATAGATCAGATTTTGATGTAATACACTTTACTACTTTACTATCCAAAATATTTTCATAGTATGTATGTTTACATAATCTATAATTCATTTCAATATAGATGTTTTATTAAACATTATAATTACATGTATCTTTTAGTAATTGTATCGAAATAAAATGGGACATTAGGAATATGCAGTGTACATGTATATAAATATTGTGTATTTATATCTTAAATAAGTTAATGCTCTATCTTCCAGTTCCTGAGAGTGACGAGAATAATTATACTACGTACATCCTGGGAACCCTTCTCGTTGTTTTTGCTGTGGTTGGCATACTATCCATCGCTTGGTGTAGGCATCAACAGAAAAGGTGAATTTTTGTGAAAACTAGTTTGTAAATCTAGGGTGTGGAATCATTGTATGCAACCCAGGAAACAAATAAAGCATATTCAGAAGTGAGTGTACATTACTGAATGCACATGAATGTTGAAGTAAATTTGCTGATTTGTATTCTTCTTACATAACTATTGGTGGGTGGACTTGTTATCACGAAAACCCGAATTTCTGGTCGCCAGACATTTTATCATGTTATTATTCCATCTGTCGCCCAAAACTTTCATTGATACAGTATTTTTTCAACATAAAATTTTACGAAAACCACCAAATCAATGGCAAGGAGCCATCCGCCTATGTATACAAAGTCAAAAAAAAACTAGAGAAAAGGATACGGACAACACAGAAAAACAAGCAAAGACAAAATGATGTGGAGTTGAATTTTGGAGGCTGTCAAGCGAGTGTGAGTGGTTAGACTGCCAATTTGTGAATGCAGGCTTATCATACGAGATGAGTATCTCTCCCAGTCCAAGTCCAAGTATTGAGTCAGCCTTCTGGTATTGTTTTAAAACAATTAAAGACATTCATCTTGATTTAATTTGCTGATCTCGTAAATATTTTTTTAAAATAAAAATTGCATCTTTTAAAGACCCCGTATCGTGGGGATACATGGATTCGAAAGGCGGGCCCGGTTCAGGTATATTCGAAAATCCCCGTAACAAATTGTGCACAGTTTTATCACTGATCACTGGTGTGCAAGTACATACTCAGCGTAAAATAAAAAAAAAGGGGGAGGGGAAGGGGAGAAGAAAAATCTTGACTAGAATCGTCCCTAAAACAACTGGCTGACGAGCACTATTCGTTGTTTCGAATATGCCTCGGTGGGCAGCGAATTAAGACCGATTCAATCGGACACCCACATTTTCCAATGCTACCGAGTCTTTAATTATTGAAAATTCTCACCAGTCGTCTGAATAGTGTGCAGGGAGAAAGCCTCGAATGATATAACAATAGGCAGTCAAGCTTACTAGACCTTCAAATTGAAATGAACCTAATCAAGAGTAAAGCGGCATGGGTGAATACGAAGAAAGGGCAAAATGAATATACCTCTTTTTGTCAGCTCTAGGATTTCCGACTTTATTACGCTAAACTACATGGTCAAGCGTCAAGCGCTGTCGATACAACGACACTATACTATGTGATTGCGCACCTTGATTCTTCTGCAGTTTTTCAAATACTTTGTTTCGGTCTGATGTAAGCTTTCTCAGATTTACCGATTTAAAACACTAGAAACCCTTCAAACAGTTTTCATCTCTAATAATTGAAATCACACTAATGTTGCATTTGAAGTTTATATTGGCCATAAATATAACGTACTTTAATGATGAGCAAACTTTCTGTTTAGTTTAATAACCACTTAATTGTGATTTTCATGGAAATTTATATGTTTTTTCTTTGTTCCATTCATTGCAGACAGCTGGGGGAAATTACGCATTTGCCTATAGACCCTAAAGTTTAAAGCCTCTCTTTTGACTACACACTTTTGCAAAGTGTGCCTGTCTTTCCATTGTTTAAATTGGTTTGGCAAGTCTGTTTGCACTGACGTATATATTTCATTTTAAATCTTAGATTCTGCTCTTCCACAATCTACTCTTAACTAAAAATCCATGTATGGCGACTTTTTGGTGGCTTTGCGATGCACGGTCACATGCGTAAAATCATAAATTCAATTTCCCCATTAAATTGCAGACATTGGAGATCCCAAACCTCGCATCAGCCAAATGTTCACCCAAATGGCGGACAGCTTCAGATGAATCCCATCGACACTTCTGTACAAGAGCCAATCACGACGGATCATACCGTTTTGTCGGACGCTACCAATCCTAATGCTACAACAGCTGGTCGCTTTTTGCCCCATAATCTGGGCATCACCGTCGGAGACAGAGGGGGCCATCTAGCGCACACTAGTCACATCTACCAGGATGCTGAAGAGATAGACGAGGGGCTTTCTACCTTTACCAGCACAAATCATGGCTTCCCTTGTACAGTTCCTGACGAAAGTCACTTAAATACCGGCATCGGCACTTCTTTGATTTCAATGAATATTCCTTCTGATAATGAATATTGTGGCCTGCAGGAGACATCGCTGGAACAACCAGCGTGTGCTTACGGAGATGATAATGACTACCAGGCTGTAGACCTTTGTAAGTTGGACAGGATGACGAATAGTGGCATTAGATCCACTGGTAAAGCGTGCTTGCTTGATGACAGTTATTACAATTCACTGACGTTATTTCCCAATTCATCCGAAATGACTACAGAAAGCGAGTACGATCGCCTCAATCATGCTTTCCCTGACGACAGAACAGGAAGTCGCAACCCTGGTCTGTCACCTATTGGTCAAACTTCACAGCATAAGATCTACCCTGACAGAAAATATAATAAGCCCTGTTCCAGCAAGGATGCCATGACAGCCATGCCTTTTGAAGACGTCTTCTACTATCAACTGAATCCGGAGCAACAACGTGACATTGATACCAACAAGCAACCGCGATGTCCTGAAGCTTTCGACTCTGGAGATTATAGTCTGTTGAATCCTGAAAAAGACTTCGCCAATGATCTTCGTCCTAAGATGGGAGAAGGGGACAGCTTCCATGGTTGTCACGACACTGAGATTCAGAACCCGGAGAGTTTTACGTCAAGATCCCAAACCCGAGAGGACATGTACGCGACGGTGAACAAAACAGTAGGTAACATTTCGATCGTAGAACCGCCACCGTGTGAGGAGCTCTATGCACAGGTGGATAAAACACGAGGAGCTTCGAGGGTTGAGTCAGAGCCAACGATGCAGGAAGAAATCTATATGAACTTCACTAATATGTAGGTGGCTGCTTGAAAGAGGACACTATGGGTTCTCACAGAATGTATATACCGAAACAGCACATATCATAAAGTTCTTAGAAAGTATCATATACTTGTGATCGTTATATTGAAATATTTCATTTTATTGCTTAAATCAATATGCAAATTAAGTATATGAACGACATTTTAATAAAATAAACAAAATTGCAAAAGAAACAAAAAAATTCAAATAGCGATGAATGTTTTTTGATGTATCATTATAGTATTGATGAATATCTTAAAGTTTGATGATGTATATAGTGTATAAATTCAACCAAGTAGCTTATTATTAACATTTTTCCTTTTTCCTCTAAGATTTCATGGTTTCTTCGGCAACTGCGCTTATTAAACATTGAGTCTCCCATATCCGGCCAAATCCCTTATCCGCATTAGCACAGGTCCCTACATGTCCGGATAGAGAGATCGCACTGTATATGCACAGGTCAAATTGAAATGACATGAACGTTTTCCTATATTTTAGCATATATGACAGTGCATCACAAAACCAACACAAAGTTGCTACTTCCAGCTATACGTGAGAACTCAAAATAGGTGTCATAGCTCCACCTAGTCAGTCCTTGATTTGGCATATTTTCTGAAAGAGTAATAACAGAGTTAATCAGTTTCTGGATTTCTTTTCGATGGTAAAAATTTTGTACCATTCGTTACCCAAAACCCATCACGAGAACGGCAAAGAAATCGTAAATAATATATACACAGTTCCAACAGAAATGACATGAAAGTTTTGCTACATATGAGAGTTAGCATTTTAGCAAATGAAATAGAAAAGGTAATATGCTGCTCAAATACCAAACGGCTTTGGAACAAACACAGGTATGACATGTCTAAGTACAGATTTTGAATGAATGATTTCTTAAGTTCTAGTTTGTGTGTCATCTAATTCACCTATTTGAAATGTGCTTGTTTAAATATAGACTGCAACATGGTGACGGATCAAAAAGATACGTGACCAATCTTTCATCATTTGCTTGGTTGTCCATACTTGCTTGAGATGTAAGATAGAGGAGGTCAGTTTGAATGACTCAAGAGTCGGGAGTAATCTTAATGGACATTTTGTAGGCTAATTTCCTATGTAAAAATAGATGCACTTAACATTAACATCACATTATTATTGTATATTATAGCAAACAATTAATCAAAGCCGTTGTTTATTGCCTTTGTGCGGTGAATTTGCGTTCATGGAGGATTATTTCTATCTTGTTAAGACCTTCATCAGGGCTGTGAAATGATACACATTCTGTACACGGTCGGGAACCCCTTCTCGCACTTTAATGCATGATGTTAACGTGGAGAGTATGCCTTCTACAATTTTACTTTTTAACTCTTTTGGTGCCTAACACATTTCCAACAATGCGCAGTGAATTGACATGAGAGGCACGAGAGTCTCCAGATTTCTGCCTACTGGATGCAATCTTCAATAATACATCCATGCTTATTGCTGGACATTTTTTTCTTGTTTGTTTTTCATTCGCCGTGTTATTAATAGACGAAAGACAGTTCTGATTCAAATTCTATTGATTGTGGCTTGTGTGGTTGGCGTGTATGTAGAGAGCGTATACTAACAAATTGTTAAACGGGATCCCGTAATGCAACTGAATCAGCCGTTCAAAATATTTAAACAAGTTTATTCAGTTCAGTTCACTTCAGTTCTATTTTATCGTCCACTTAGGATTCTCCAGACTTGTTTGCGTGCATACGAATTATTTTGTACATGAAGAAGAAGAAGATCTACATACTTGTCAGTATTTAATCATCATAACTGAAACAGTTTTTTTTTAAACAGTTAACCTATTACAGCAGATAACAAGTATGTTACACAGTGGGGTTGGGGTAATCTATGGTGCAGTGTGTGCAATTTGCCTGTGAAAATGCATGCGGAAGTGATGTGAGTTATTTCTTGCATATCTTTGTATATGTATCATAAAGTGTTTTATTTTGTAATTATAGATATCACCTTCAAATAGGTGGTCAACTATGCTGTTCGAACATCAAGTAATAGATGCACAAATGTTCTGTTTTTGTTTGTTCGGTTTTTGGTTATTTTTTTTCTTTTCTAAAGTGATTGTTGGGCTTATGAAGTGTCAATCTTTGAATGGCGAGGTAGGTGTGTGCGTGTGTTTGAGTGTACGTTGCTTATCGGTAAGGAAATGTTCTTGTTGCCCCCTTTTTAATGGCTCCGTTTGTTTTTTCACATAAAATGAAATGTTTCTAATTCTCCATGGAGTAATTTAGACACAGAAAGGGATGCTGCTTGACATTAAAGTGATCGTATAGTTTTGTCTGAGACCTTATTTCAGGTTTCTAACATTTCTGGTGAGATAATGAGAAACCTCTTATAAGATATGAAAGAGCATGTAATTCTGTGAGGAATTCAACGTTTATTTCATGAAAATTGGTTTTGAAATGGCTGAGATATCCAAAAAAGAACGATGATAATAAAGTGTTGGGGCCACACTTTATTAGAATCGTTATTAGAAATATTATTACACTTTGTTTTTGGATGTTTCAATCATTCCAAACCCGGTTTCCATCAACTAAACTTTGAATTCCTCTTGAAATGGTATATATCATAAGTGTTTTTATCCCATTGGGCACTTTATCCCATTGCCTAGTCCTTCGGATGGGAACCAAAGCAGTCGATTCCATGGTTGCTTGCTAATAAAGATCATTGCTTCCTGGGCTGACGTCCACTAGGGAGCGGACAAGCCCAGGAAGGGTTGCGGAAGAAAATTCTGTCATTGCGACATCCTGTCCGCGTCAGACGCGGAAAACATGTGCGAATCGGCTTGTGCTGGGACATTCCTAGGAATCTCTGCGAACTGACTGCAGACAAACATAGGTATGTCTTAGGAATGTCCTAGAATCGCTCAGGAAAAGCGCGAAATTGCTGCTTCCACTTTTTCCTAGTTACTGTTGGCAAAATATCCACTGCCTTCTGCTTCATTTAAAATTGGGTCTGGGAAATGTGATATTTACCTGTTCCTAATCAGTGGAAGAGAGATTTGGCTGTGGGACTAGCATGGGGACCTCGCCTCCCTTATTGGTCTTTTTGCGTTTCACTGACATGATGCTGCATTGATCTATCTTCTTAAGTTTCAAAATCCTTTCGAACATGGAACGTGTTGACTCTTTCATGTCTTGATCACAAAATGTCCGCATTGGCTCCGGACACTTGCATATAGATCCGCATCGGCACCGTGCTGTCCTGAAACATTCCGGTTGTCTTCCGCTTTCATTCGCGAAGCTTCCCCACTCCGCGGGATTTTTTTTTTCAGGAGCGTTTGCGGAAGGAGCGGAAGGGTTCGGACAGGCGGGATGTCCTGAAGATGTTCTCACGACAAGCTGCCGGAGGTGTCAGGAAGTTCATTTCCGGGTCCAAATGTTGGACACGATCAAAATTTGGACGCGGATTTTTTCTCTCTCCCGAAAGTGCGGAAACGCCCGGACATGTTTAAGACAGTGAACGGACTCTTTCAAGAACGTGCGAAGAGGCTGCCGAATGAGTGCGAAATTACTAAATTTGCTTTCCGGGTCTTGTCCGCGTCTTGTCCGCGCCCTAGTGGATGCCTGGTCGTAGAGGTCACGTAAAAGATAAGTTTGATTATTCAATGATTTTCCTGACAGAAAGTTTTGCTGAATAATAGTTTTCTTCAGTTCAAAAGTCCCTGCAGTGGTAAACCACTTCCGGGTTTGAATCAATCATCGCCATTTTGAGGTTAACCAAAATTAAGTCGTGGTATTCTGTTGTTTTTTAGTTGATAGTGACTATACATCCTTAGATATTTGCAGTTTAGTCGATGTTAATATTTTATGATCAAAAACTTAAAAAAAAACATCGGGTTACTAGATAATGGGAAAGAAAACAACGGACCAAAAAACAAACAAACAAACAAACAAACGGAGACCCCGCTTTGTATACTTTTAATGAACGTTTATTCTTTTGATTCATAAGATTGAAAGGTAGAGTTATTCTTGAAATAATAACAAATATCACAAATTCATGTCAAACAGATAAAAAGAAGAAATTCGTTCTTTGGCTTGATAGGCAATGATGAGGCTTTCTGCGAAGGAAAGGAAAATTCACGGGTGCACGTCATGAGTTCGACACCCACGAGTCGTATAGCCTACGAGTCATAGACCTAACGAGCCAAACTGCCCATGAACTCGACACTACACGAGGCAATTAAGGCCGATGAGTCATTAACTAGGCAAACACAGTCCACGAGTCCAACATTAGATAGCCAAAGTTCACTATAGCTCGACACTCATTACATCACAGGGCTTAAACCGCCCATTCCAAGATATTAAACATGAATAACATTTCGTGAAATTGCAAATAGAGTTTTAAAGCCTGCTCCAGATATTACAATTACCGACCAAACGGAAAAGATTTAAGCAACATAAAGCGAAGAGAATACCATTCTCCTGTCTATTTTGAAAAACCTAAGAATCTCGCAAAATACGCCTGATGTTTGTGACGTCACTGAATGGAATCGGCACACAGGAGCAGACTACGTCCTATAGATAATGCACAGGCTGATGATGATGATGATTTTGTATAGTGTCAAATATCTGTTGTAGAAACATTCAAAGGCGCAGACTCCTGCAAGAAAGTTCGAAATTAAATGACTGGTTAAACAAAATGTGAGTCTCGAGTGAGGTTTGGAAGTGCTTTACTATGTCAATTTCACGGGAAAAAAAATGGGATGAAGTTCCACAGGTGAGGAGCGATAGAAGAAAACGTCCGATGTCAAAGGTGGAACTGTTTTCCATGGTGAGCGTTTAATTGGTATCTAGCCGGAACAAATGCCATGACAATGCAAAGTGAATCTAACATTTCCAAAGTGAATCTTTCATTTGAATGATCTGCTTTTAAAACATCAATAGTAAGCATATTATAATCTTCAAATAGAAGGTAAAATTCCATGTCTCTCAGGCACTTACCTGCCCCGAACGCTTCACCAAAAGTCATTGTCAGCATTCTCTGGCCTTGCTCTGTTTGACGTCAGAAAAACCTTCGCCGAATTTTCCCGAATTCATCCAAGAGTGCTTGCATTACCGCAGACATCGTATGAATTTTACATTCTAGAATAAACACAGGTTATAAATCTGTGCCAAATTGTAATCTTCTTTGAACGTTCACTTGAATGTCTCGTGGGCCTTTTTGCCTAGAGTCAAACTCCCGGGCCTTGTTTGCCTTGTGTCGGACTCATGGGCCTTATTTGCCTAGTGTCGAGTTCATGGGCTGTATGACCAGTGAACTTTCTTTCAATGTTTAACTCGTGGGTCGTATAACTCGTGCGTGTCGTTCTCTTGGGATGACCTTAAATGAACAACTGTATCGAAACTTTCTGTTTTTAAATCACACTTGCCTAACAGATTTGAGTTTCATACAGGGGGTAAAAGTGTTAAAACGTGCCTTTCTTTCTTCAAGATGCCTTGAGAGAAGGTCGGAAGAAGATCATCTTGACGTTCTAATCACCCCAAGCATCTCGAAGTTATGCTGATCATAACACCCTACATTAATTACTTTGATGTTCAAAACTAACATCTGGCACGATGATTTGAATCACACGCAGTGAAGAGTGTGGATGTCAGGCATGCAGATTATTAAAGGACAATGAGCCATTATTACCCTATAAAGAAGAAAAATTGCAGAAACAAAAGTAATTAAAACTAATCATATCTATCGAGGGACGGAGTTTCTGTTGTAATGAAAAGAGAACATCTGATTGACATTTTCAAGTGGTTACTGCATTTAGTAATGCACTACTTCCTTGAAGGCATTGGAAACATGAAGAGATATCACGATTCAACTTCAAAAGGTTAACGCAGGGAGTGGTCGTGCAGTTGCGCAGCCTCACGTGAGCAAAACTGATTTTACTTTTTGAATGTCATCAGCAGGTACAAAATAACCAGAAGTGGACACTGCTCGATTCTACATCTTACAACACAGGGGAAGGATAATAACACAACAATTCTAGCATATACCTTCATTTTGCAGTTTAATTAGACTGCCTTGGTTTAGGCATTAGTATTCTGTGTTGAGCTGGAACTGGTCAGAGAATTACCACAGTCAGATATCGATTTTCCATATCGCTTTTTCGCAATGGAAAGAAAAATGCAGTCCGCTTGGTTCTGGCTTGCCTGTTTCATCTTTTGCTGTCCTTTCGTGAATTCTTCTGCGCCAGACTTACAAACGACAGGTATGTATACCTCACATTTTATTCAAAGTACTAAAAGCACTACAATTTTCATGGAGATACACTGGTTAAAGTCTACTATCATTTTTGTTTTATAACATCTAAAAAGACGAATGAACCACTAGAAATAGAACGTAGGGTAGATTGTTTTAAAGCTTTTGCTGAATATCCGTATTCCTATAAATATTTTCATAGTGCTTTTCTCTCTTTTTTTTTTTACAAAACAAAATACCACAAGATATGTTTGTCATTGCGTTGTTGTTTTTTAATCTCCAGCTGAATTTACTTTTAACTGTTCGGGAAAGCCACTAGAACGTGAGATATGGTGTGACAGAAGCTGCGTTAAAAACAGTAATAGCTGGGTTCTACTGGCACCTCTTGGACGGCGAATTGTCTCTACCTTGGAGTCCATTAACAACCGATTCTTGGCATTCAACATTATCGATGAAATATCAAACACGAAGACTTCTTTCCTAATTTTCGGTCAAAACCAGCCTTCCTTCACTTTATCTCTTACCCATCGAGTGAAGCTATGGATACAGTATATATACCTACCCAGTTAAATTCAAGATCAACGTGACTTGTTACGGGGGTAAGTACTGCATATTGATATAGTGTTATTTGCATGAGTATATAAATATGAATATCCATATAATCTGCATATATGATTTTCACTACTGTCGGTAATTAATTTCTCTTTTCTCTTATTCTTTTCTTTGAACATGATCTTTCTCTTTTGTGTTTGTGTGTGTGTGTGTGTGTGTGTGTGTGACAATGAACTTTTACTCACCAAAGACTTGCTCAAAAAAAAAAACACACACACACACACAGGGATCCAAACACTGTAACTTATGTCAGCAGGAACTGGTGAGATTCCACAAAGAGAAGGAAAGATTTTTCGATAGTTTGTACGCAGTGATCTAGGTGCATCGCTACGTAAGTGCATAAATCAACTATAGGTAGGCATCCCGTAGCTTCCCGGTTATGGCCGAAACAGATATTAACATGGAAAACAGGGCCCAACCCGAACAGGTCGATAGACACAATAATGTCTTGTCGTTTTTGCCACTTATCCAAATGATACGATAGTATTCCCCCCCCCCCCCCCCCACTCTGGAATGCGTATTCGGAATAATTGTGTATATTGGGTGTGTTAAGAAGGACGGAAATCTTCGGGTTCGCAGTGTTCTGTGCAAAAACAAAACAAAAAACAAAACAAAAAACACTCTATCACAATATCCTGGTCCTTTGAAGGGATTTGAGACCGTCATAGCAGTGGCCAAGGTGGCTATTTCCTTTTGTAAAGTTCTTCCTCGGTGGCTACGTGAACTAAACAAATGTTGACTTTATGCATTTATAGTAGGCCTATCTGTGCCTACTTCAGTGAAAACTATTGTAGAGAGAATGATATTTCTCATGAATTGCTTGCAATATAAATGTTATTCAATATAAATCCACAATAGCAGCCTGTGTTCACGGCTTTGAAAACGTTTCTTTCAATGTTTTACCTAGGAGGTTGGATCTCCACCTGGCTAATAGTTATTAAAGCAGCCCTTAGTTTACTACAGAGGCACAAGAGCATTTCAAATGAATGTCATGCTTATAAATGCCTTTAATGTCAGAGGTTTGAAACCACCATCTTTCTGAGCAATCTCAATTAAGATTCATTTCGAACTCTATAGAATATTGTAGGAGATATGTTGCTTAGTAATCATTAACTGAAATATGATTTCGCCTTTATGATAAAACGTATGATACGAAAGTAAATTACGTCCAGAAATATACGCAAAAATATAGATCAAAGCTGTGTGTGTTGTGAAAGACGAATGTTTGAAAGTGCAACCTCCTGGAAAACCGATTTCATCCCTTTTCCGCTTAATTCCGACAAATAAAACTAATATGGCATAGTCTCCAAGTACAGTTCATTATAGATTAGTATGTTAAGTAATTGCCCGGAAGTGCCCAGTCGAGTAATGTCTATATTCATTTCATCAATCTTTGGGCAATTTCTGTTTGCGCATTCCCGTGTATTTATGCCATTGTGTGTCGCTCATTTTTTATACCAAGGGATGACGAAAAGTTATTCCCATCATTAAAACGCGTCTTCCATTGAGAAATGGTGGCCGAGGCGTATCAGGGCAATTTCCCATAGAGGGCAATTACCCCCCCCCCCCCGCTAAATACCGGTTAGTGATAAGGTTAGAGTAAAGATTAGGGTTAGGGTATGGGTTTAGGGTTAGGATTAGGATTAGCTTCAGGATTAGGATTGGGGTTAGGGTCAGGGGAAGGGTCCGGGGTAAGTGCCAAGGGGGTAATTGCCCTAGACACCGGGTGAGATATATCCGACTTGGAACATACTTCGACTTTTACTTTAATGCCTGCATATAGACATGGGTTCAAAAGGGAATTAGACTGTTGGACTTCTTCTCTTGATCCTCCTAGGTTTTATAAAATTCAAGTCGCGTAAAGGGGACAAGGTTTTGTATTCAGGCATCTATTTGCTACTTTGCAGAGTGAATGCAGTAAGAATAGAGTGTGACTTACAAACCCGTCATTTGCATGAATTAATTTTGTATTATAGCTTTGTTGACAGATCTAGAGACCTAGCAAAAAGTTTTCTGTAAGACATTCTTTGTGTTGATATTCTATTTGGACAATAGGCATTCTGCGTACCATAAATAAGTCTTCAGCTATTACACTATATAAATATAATATTCATAAGTGTGTTCTTTCATTTCCGACTAGCATTATCAGGTTACACGCACAGCTTCCCAGGGGTAAAGTTCATCGGTCTTGATTATATCAAAAATAGAATTGACAATGACTACTATTTTGATGAATCGATGTAAATAAAACATTTGTCAAAGTAGGCATGGTAGGGAGAATTTCATTCAATGACTCTCTGAAACAATACGCGTAATCATCATTCTCCTACGTCGTGCTCATTTAATACAACTGTGTTCGTTCAATACTCATACCACGATTGAATTTAGCATTCCATTTTGATACTATACCAATAAACAGAAGCAATAGAGCATGAAACTACTGTTCATTAATCTTCAAGGAATACCGTCGGTGAAGCTGATTGACGGCCACTCTCACCTAGACGGCCTACTAGTCACCGGATCAGGCAACTATGTCTGCTTTGATGGATTTAGCAACATAACTGCAAAACTGGTCTGCAAAGAGCTCGGCTTTCCAGCGGCAAAGGAGTTTTCTGGTCAGATTTTGACCAGTAAGCATACAGCAGCAGGGAGGAGGGTTGAACGCCTATCGTGTTCGAACGGTGACTACAGAATTAGGCAATGAAATTCATACTCGATGCGTAGTATAACTCGAGTGTACAATACCTCACTGAAAGATCAAGATAATTTCGATTAAAAACATATGGTAAATTCATCACTCAATATTGGTTGAAAAGTGCAAATTATTTTCATTCTCATGACTTTTTTTCTTTTAAAATTCCCGTCTTATTCGGTTATTACTGTTAACAGAATTACAATTTTTCATTACATGGGGTATTTCTTGCTGACTGTTACTACCAACATCGTGAGTTCTTAAAACTGACTGACAGATCGTCCTATACATAAACGTTGATAACCACCTAATGAATCAGTGTTTAGTAGTAGCCACGATATTCACATCGATGTGTGTCAATCAGTCGTACAAAAAAAAAAATCATTGATTTTAATAAATACCCGCTGCATGTTATAAGGAATACAACCAGCTCTAACTTGCTCGGTGGTCTAGTGGATAAGACGCCTGTACGGTGATCAGAATGTCGTAACTTCAAATCCTGCCCAAGTATGTATGCCCATGATTTCTTTCGTGGCTACTACTAAAACTGATTAATTCCGTGCATATATTTACGTCGATTTACCTTATAGGGCAATTTGTCAATCAGTTGCAATAAAAACAACTCTACGCAAGAATTTCATTAATAATTCGTGAGCTCTAAATTAAGAAACTATTGAATAGCTCAGTAAGTTGTCCTCGATACCAATGCACAGGATCTCTACGTTTGGATGAATGCTTATCGACAACCATCGAGTGTTCTTCAAACAGAGCTGTTAGGCTCAAATGCCGAGGTAAGACATACCGTATACAGAATCCATTAATAATTATATACACCCTTGACTTGTGAAATACACTTTTGGCCCTTGTTTTGAAAAAGAGAACGAAAAGATCGAAAAAAAATCACAATATTCATGACTTTCAGAGGATTACGTCCAGAGATTCAAGTTGTAAAGTACCATTGACACTCGAACCCCCCTGTGCGCAGGTCCCCACTAAATACTATATTAAAGTTCATGTTGCAAAATATTGGAAGGAAAAGATAGACACAATTTTCAGAATTATTTCTGTTTAAGAAAGAAAACCTCACATGGAGACCCTTAATGTTTAATCCTCCTTTAAATGTTTTAAAGTCTGCATGATTGTATGAATATATATTTGTTTATGGAATTGATATAATTGTATAATGATTGTTAGTGTGAAATATTATATTGTTGAAATCGGTGCATAATTTTCACGGATGTCATCTGTATTATATGTTCTTTAAATTGTGATTTATATAGCTTTCGATGTATACCTGAAATTATCTAAATAATTGCCCTTGTTATGTATGTTAAACATTTCCTTGAATGAAGAAATGATTCCACCCCCCCAAAAAAAAAAATATTTCCCAATATAATCAAACACGTTTATCTTCACATGTCATGAACTTGATTTTTTTTTTTAACTGAGAAAAAACTCTTATCATTATGCCAGCAAGCAGTTACAAAATACCACTTCTTGGATGATTCCCTGTCCCTTAAATTGAATATGATCTTTATTTCCATTGACTGTATGTTTTCTATCTCTATTTTAATCATCTAAAGTCATTGACACCTGCATGAAAAATTATAAGTATGATATCATATAAGCCACACTTGCTGGTTTTCATCATCATATTCTGTAACTGCGTAGAACCCGGATTTCTCGGATGCTACAAGGATAACGAACATGAATTTCAGGCCGTTTCTAACTTTGGATTTGGCGTTCATTCGGACGAAGAGTGTATATCTACCTGTTTGCAATACCCCGTAAATTATAGCGTTGCTGTCATGCATCAAGAGGGATGCATGTGTTTCCAGTCGGAAGTGTATACAACAGCCCTTTCTGGCGGAAGCTTTTCCCACAATTGGACATGTCCTCTCAGGACACAGCTTGAATCCGACCAATTTTATTCATTCATCCGTGAGTATCGGAAGTATGTAATGTCCATATTACTCCGAAATGTGTATAACTTATCAAAAATGATCTTCAGTATATACATATATATATATATATATATTTTTTTTTTTTTTTTGGTGGCTACTGTATTTGCTACTTCTTCAATGATCATCATAAAAGCACTAATTTGTCCTCACTGATGGCATAAAATGTAGTTTGTTATTGCACGTAGTTGCTTTTGATTGAAATAACAAGTTATTCCAAACCTTCTTGTAAATAATACACGATTCTTTTAATATAGTTATTTTTCAGGTGTTCACTGATCAATGATTGATTATCACTGTTTTTTTTAATTATCTTCGTTTATATATATTATTATATTATAGTATATTATTCATATTTCTTAGTGATTCTAGACATGGCTTGGAATATTAGATTGAGTCATAAATTTCCCTTGAACGTGTAATAAAAGTGTGTGGTGTGGTGTGTGTGTGTGTGTGTGTGTGTGTGTGTGTGTGGTGTGTGTGTGTGTGTGCTGGTCTTTCTGATGTGAGATCCGGGGGTACTTCATTGTGAATATGTTGTAGGAAAAAGATATATTGTTATACATTTCCCTTGATTATTATTAAGATTGCATAATAACATATATTACTATATAATTGATTATGGCACTTTAAACCCTGCCTTCTTTATTCCTTGAAAGTCTCCGTTGGGTTTTGTGATCATCCGGGGATTGTGCCTAATGGTGTTTGGGACTCGAATATCACACGCTTCGGGTCCAAGATAACTCTCGCTTGTGGCAGAGAGTTCGTCGTGAACGGGAGTGCGACAATGCAGTGTATGGGACTACCAGGGCGGTCGACCTACTTCCCTGTTTGGAACACTTCAACTCCGTCTTGCCGTGAAGCCAGAAAGGAGACTAACGGTGTGACGTGCAAATACATCCTACAGTATAATCTTGCCTAATCTCGGATAACCACAGTATTTCAAACCAATCTCTCATCAATTAGTGTGGAACAATGACAGATGGTTGTAACGACATTGAATTAATACTTCCACGCCTGATGGAACAATTGAACTAAGTAACTCAAATGCGTTTGTATCATTCAAGACTTATTAACTTAAAATCATACAACTCGTAATGCACAGATTCTGATACCCTAACATAAGAAAAGATTAGTCTATCTCGGTCTTTTATGTTCATGAGAATGGCTGATGCGTTTTTGAAAATGCCCCTGGATATTTTCCCGCCTTTATTAGAAAACATACAAAAAGAGATGAAATGTATTTTTAACATTAACAAGCGATTCATGACAGATTACTACAGCGCTTTCATCACTACGTTTCAATAAGACAGCATTTTAAGTCCGTGAAGTTTCTGAGTGACATTTTATGCTACGCTATGGGACGAATTCTGTTAATGTGGTTGTAACTATTTTTGTGTGTGGGCCTTTTGTTCACAGACGATGAGTGGGAAGATGTCAACGTCAGCATAAAGCCCACACAACGTATGCAAAACACGTCTAATGGTAAGTACCAAGGCTTGCAATTATATACCTCATCATATCCGCATGAACAAAATTTTTGTGTAACAACAAATGCCCTAAAGATTATGATTATGATAACTATAATAGATAATAATACATGCTCATGAAGCACAATCTCGACCAGCCTCTAAGCGCTTCTGAAAAACCGTGACAACAGCAGCAAAGATGACGTCAAAGATAATGTCAATCAATATCGAAAATATTGATTAAAAAATGCTCATCTTCCTCGAAATTCAATTGTCGTTAATGTAGTATCATTTCATTTGACTGCAACGGTTAATTTGAGACATGTTAGAAAACAAAGACAATCTCATGAATTCAATAAAATGCCGACTTCTCCCTTGTGAGCACTCTTATACATTACGAACAGTTACTGTTGTACTTTGATCACCATGCAAATAAGTCTGATATCTGACAGATACAAGAATTGTTCTGTATATGCATGCACGTATTGTCGATCTGGAAAGTGTGAAAACTGTAATATTGCACAGAAAAGTGCTGTCACAAAAAGTACAAACTGATTAGGAGATTTCCCATCAACATGTACAAGTATATACTGTCAGTGTTGCCTGTGTTTTGATTAAAATGCACAGGGCATAGACCGACTATTCAAGTTCTGACGTCATTTGGAGAGACAACAGTTACTGTAACTTCTTCGTCACGTGAGTTTAGTAATTGATTCAATCCATATAGCAAGTGTTTTTTTTTTTTACTGCATTTTCCCCTTCTCACTGGCAGTAGTTACGTCAAAACTATTTTGCTGCAATTGATCTACATTTTAGGGTAACCCTTTTGTTAACATGTTTTTATGGCAAAAGCAAACCACAGGTGACTATTCCTGGTAAATTCGACATCATTTTATTTGAATTTGAATTCAAGGTATGAAAGTGCTACTGCCTTGTGATGACAAAAAAGTCTGATACTAAAATAACATTGGAATCAATAAAGCTTTTGCCCAGTTCTTTTTTTTTTTAAGTTTGTGAGTTGAGTTCATATCTAAACAATGAACGCATTATAAGAAGAAAGTCGCAGACAGTAAAGCAAGACAGACAGAAAGACGATGGATATCCAAAAGTCAGAATACCCATTGTCCATGAAGAAACGGCAAGTAGTAATGTGTGTGTGGTTTTTTTTTTTTTCAACAGGGACTGAAGAAAACATAATAATGTCTGGCGACGTTATCAGGTCTCCGTAGTATCGCTACTGTCATAGAACACATTTGCGTTGGTCTAACAAAAATGCATTTTCTTGAAAAAGCTCCATTCGTGAATATGGCTTACAAAAGCGATCAAGTACATTACGTCTGCCTATATGTAAAGTAAATATTTACAGAACATTTTGTTAATCCCTTATTCACGTGTTATTCGTTAACAGTTTGGTCAGGTCTGAATGCTCTGTCTTAATGCAAATCAGGGACTTAGGGACTATTGTGATAAACATTTCTACTACAGTAATCACTTCAGAATCTGCATACGAATTTGTGTAATAATTCCCATATGCTCTTTCCGTCAAGTATGTAAACTTCTATGAGTACAACACTTCAAATAATCTGATTTTCTGAAGTCTCTCATCTCATGCTATCTGAACAGTCCCTCGTCAACAGCGAAAACAATTAATTTCTTTTATGTTAGTATACTGCGATAATTCAGCAACGTGAAAAATCTTGCCAGTTTACGGAATAGAACTTCACTGTACATGCTGTATTTCTCTTCAGGATAATTTGATCTGATTATATGAAAAAAAAACGTCGTTTCTGCCTATAGTCATCATAAAAGAGAGAGAGGGAAACAAACAAACAAACAAACAAACAAACCCGCGAGAGCAAATTCTTCCTCCATTGACTTTCAGGGTGACGATGGAATAACTAAATGATTTATCTTCCAGATACCGAACCAGATACCGAACTTTATGGGATTAATTTTACTACGTTCATCTTGGGAACCCTTCTCGGTGTTGTTTTCGCCGTGCTTGTCATACTGTCCATGATAATGGCTTGGTGGAAACATCAAAATAAAAGGTGACTTTTTTTTCAATACAAACTATTATATGGGGGAAAGAGAATGGGTGGTTTATTTATTTAGTAACGGGTCATTACGAAAATATGATTAAAGTCGCCGAGAACCGAATTTCTGATTTTGTAATTTTGTCATTATAATGATATTTTTGTTACCTATTTCGCAAAATCTCACCGCCATTTCAATACAACGGTGAACAATGAATAAACATACCTTTGAGAAGACCGGTTTAAGAAATCCTGATAGGTAAATCAAGGTATTAAATACTGTAGGGGAGAAAATATGTCAGCTAGAATTTACTGTTTTACCTATCGGTGCATTCTCTTGATGATGTTTTGTAACATTATACTGATAAATGACAATAAACAAATCTGAACTGAAGATAAAAAGAGGAAAGCTAAATCTCGATGGCATTCTAATCACATCAAAACTTTCGACAAAAAGTTAAAACTTACTTTTGTATTAAACAATTTTAGCTAATCTATGGTTACGTAGTAATAATGCCTCATATTTTTTTGTTTTTATTTTATTTTTAAGCGGTCTATAATTACATCTCCTCCAGTTTGACAGTATCCATTTACTTCTTAACGTTTTTTTCTCTTTATTTTACCCAATGTAATACATATAGGCGTCCAGAGGCTTCTGGTCAGTCAAATGTCAACTCAAGTGAAGAGCAGTCGCAGCTGAATCCTCTAAACACTTCAACTCCAGGCTCAACAGACGGTGTTGTTTCATTGCACTCTACCAGTATCGACACTTATTCAGCAGGTCGGGTTTTGCCTCAACATCCGGGCAACAAATCTGGAGGCGCCACCAGTCACCAAGAGAACACGTATGAGAACTCAACAGAGGTGATTAACGACACACAAATTTGGGTTTGCAGGTTGTGGTTTTATATGTTAAAGTGTGAAAGTATATAATATATATATATATATATATATATATATATACATGTATATATATACATATATATATATATATATATATATATATAATTTTATAATATATCTTAAGGGGGGGAGTGACCATGCTTAAAAAAGGAACGGAAAGCAAGAAACTCCTCAACTTGTGTATGTGAGTGTGTGTGTGTGTGTGTGTGTGTGTGAGTGTGTGTTTCAATTCAGAGCGTGTTGCGGGCTTGGTATACAGCAAATCCTTTTCTCTCAGTCCATCGAGCAAACGTAGGTGATTACAGTTCACTCCCGTTATGTCGAACACGGTTATAATAAACTTCATCAACATTATCCACTCTATGTTAGTTATTTTTTTATTTACTCGTTTACAACGAAATTTCGATATAACGAAAGGAAACTGCCGGTCCCGAGGACTTAATTATAGCGGGAATCCACTGTATATTTCAGTCAGCGGTACCTTTAATATTTTGATAGAATCATGCTAAACTATTGAACTGAGTGCCCCGAGATCTACGTCTATCTGACAATCTGTATACCTGTAGTTGCTTTTTAGTTTTAAATGTCAACTTAGTCCACACACAATCGTCGACATAAGTTGACTCATTGCACTAGAATAGACCGTATTTTTCGGATCCCCTTTTCTCATTCCTATTTGTTTTGATTTCCAATCATGTATTTCGATGATGATATTTCCCTGAGTAATGATATTTCCCTTTTCAGAAGCTATCCTCATATAGATATGCCTCCTGGAGAATTTTTGTTGGTTTCCTGATACAGGGTCACATGTCATCTTCAACGGACCGATTTTGTGAAACTAGACAGAGGAGCGGGAGAGGTTCAGCATACAATAGATCATGTCCTCATGACGTCATACACCAGGGTGGTAAACACGAGTGTAATAATGAAACAGCGGATAACACGAAAGCACTATACATGGACATGTCAGGTTCAGGGAAAAGGGGGCAGAAGAAGGTTATATATCTTCAATCCAGGCATTTTAAAAAAGAGGAAGAAGACGTTGATGAAGACGGCTACCTCATTTCAAATGTCAGTCTGCACAGAGCTGCTAGATTTCAACCTGAAACAAGTGTCTCACCATGTGGTAAAGAAACCAGCATAGCGTCATCTATCCAGTCCAGAGATGTAGATGACACTAGTCAAAGTGGGAAATGCCAATCGTCAATTTACCACGAAATTCCCTCAGCTTCCGAACAATCCGCGCCTATTCCAGAACCGCAGTACTGTCCTACCTACTGGAATATCGAAGGAAATGCAGAATTTGGCCCTTATGCAATGACCCGAAACGATCCTTTATATGCGGTATCTATCTATACTAACACGCCAAGAGTGGAGCATGAGGTGGATGAACATGGCTATCTCGTTTTAGAAGCACCTACTGATGAAAACGTCAATGATGGTTGTGAGAGCCACAACAGCTTGTCTTCCACAAAGATAGATTTGTACTAAAACAACATTTCCCCCCCAAAAGAAGATCACTTCAATTCAACAGTGTATGAGAGTATTCCTCATGTTCCTCGCGAACCAGAACTGTAAAGATGCCTTTATACTTATTTTGCAAACTGGTAAATAATGTCACAGCAACGACGAATATACGATGGGTAATGTTCGTCATTCCGCATGTTCGTTATTCCGTAACACATAAATTCCCTAGAAATACATGTTTGTTATTCTAAAAATTAAATTGGGTTCCTTAATTCGAAAATTTGCGGAGTAATTCAGAAGGTTCGCTAGTCTAAAAATTATATGAAATTCGGTAGTTGGAAGGTTCGTTAATCCTAACATATATATAATAAGACTCGTTTGTCCGAATATTAAATAAAGTTCAGATTTCCGAAGGTTTGTTGATCATAAGATTCGTTCGTCCGGAAGTTCGTCAATCTGAAAATGAAATACAGTTCGATATTCCAAAGGTTCGTTAATCCAAAAATGATATAAGGTTTGTTATTCGGAAGGTTAGTTAATCCGAAAGTAATAAGAAGGTGTGCACTAACCAAACTTCCAATATATCAGCTTATATTTTGGCTAAATTATCTGTGAACTAATCGTCATGGAGCGTTAGGGAATCATTTAAGCTTTATAAACCTAATTACAACCATGCAGTATAACCCGAAAGTATGAGAACAAATGCCTTTTTGAAGAGAGCCTTCAAAGAGAATTCGGCCTTCGTCTTTAACAGGTTGAATTCAAGTGAAAAGCAAAAGTAATATTTATGAACGAACGCAAAACAAAATAATCATAACTTGTGATATTTATCGTAATCCACTGATGAAAATTATACATGAAGCATCATTGTCATCATTCAAAACTCATTCTTTGCAATATTCATGTAAGTGACATATTTACTCCATTTTGTGAAAACTCATTGGTTGTGTTACTATAAGATGAATGTAAGATAAACTCGATTTGTAAATACACTGAGGACTTATGGCAGCAAGTGGGATCCTTGGCAGGACAAATCACATTCAAGTTTATACACTGTATTAATGGATGTTGTTTTGGAGTGCTTTCTCGATACGCTGCAAAGGTACATGATCTATCTGTATACCTCATTGAAGATACCTGTTTCCTACCATAACGTTTGTGTATGCACGATGGGGCCCGTTTCATAAAACTTGTCATCAGTGACAAGTTGTCACAGATGTGACAAGCTACTGAAATCCTTGCATCTAATTGGCTGAGAGCAAATTTGTCGTAGAAATATGGCAGTTGTCAGTGATGACAAGTTTTATGAAACGGGCCCCTGTGTGTTGGGCTATAATTACCGAAGTACATTGATAAATGAATGCAATTTAAAATTATAGGAACGCACAGACTTCATCATGTTTCTAGGTTGGACTAGGACATATCATCATTTAAATAGTCTCGTTTTTTCTACCCTGCTATTAAAAAAAATATCAGATACATATATAATACAATCTAAGGTAGATACGTCGTCAGACTTCAGTGCTATCAATATAGATGGCACACGTATTTGCTCGTGAATTATAAAAAAGGTTTTCTGGCATTTAGTTCTTCGTGCCAGGCCGGACTAAACAGATATCGCAAGTGCCTTGCTATATTACTGAAGAAGCTGGTTTTGTGTAAAAAAAAATAAGAAAAGTATGCTTGAGAACATAAAATGTGTCATTTTTATAATAATGCATGGTCTTTAGGATAATTCCAATGTTTATTAATGTTTGCTATAAGTTATCATCATTACGGTGATTTCTGTGAAACAAGTTACAAGTTAACAAGTTTCGGTGAAAGTGAGCAAGTGAGCTAACATAAGAAACACGAGAAAGCAACAAACACTATCATGACTATTGAGAGCTTTACTAAGACCTGCGAGGGACGTTTGATAACTCAACTAACCCAATATGCTGTATACACAATGTTCATAACTTTGGTAATCTCAATGGGACATTGTATAAAGTAATTTCAGGTATGGATTTCACATGTAATATTGTTGAATTAAATTAAGGGCAAAGAACTCTTTAAATTGAAAACAGAGGAAATAATAGTTTGTCTGATATTATGCAGTACCGGAATTCGTCATATCAGGAAATACCTGGCACTATTTCATTCATGACCAGAAGACATCCAGAGCTAAAATTCGGGACTTTGAATAATGAAAGTAATAAGTAAACATTATAGATGATATTGTAACAAAGATAATTAGTGTCTACAGTGCCACTTCTTAATGTCCTATAAAGATACTGAAAATACATTGTATCATATTCGTACAATTACAAGAGGCTTAATAACAAAAAACATTACTTACTGATGCCGTTATTCACAAACAATTTGCTGAGGAAGGGAAGGAAAAAGCACATTGCTGATGTGGTAAGATTAGTACGCTTTTATGGAATTTGTGGTTTCGATTATATCACAGTGATGGTAAATAACATGAGAATCGATAATTTTGTAACTGACAGGAAATCGATGAATTAAGACCCGCTCAGCTGCTTATTGATGATTATGATGTGAAAGTGTAAAAAATTGTCATTGAAGAGTTCACTGCTGAGAAGGAGAGATCATGCGGAAGCTAGGCTTGAAAGAGTTTGATATTAAACGGTTCTGTGTTTATCCTGAAAATGCATTTTATGTAGACAAGCATAAAACAATCAAGCAAAAGGATACGATCACTCCAAAACGCCTACCCTTGAAAAGTTATACTATCTATACCGGAGAAATTGATTTGAAATAAAGAGGAATCAAATCACCATTTTATCAACCTGTTTGTCGACGACTCAATTTAATCCACGTGCAAGAAGTGAAATCCCGCGTTAAGAATCAAAAGATTTCATTGCTGACTAAATAATATTATGTTCAGTGCAATGAAAGTAGATGAACAGGGAGCAACTACCTTTCAGTAGCCCCATGTTTGAGGCAAACAGCATTTATAAATTTATTAGCAATCAAGGATATGAAAGTGAAAACAAATTTTGAGAGAGGAGTGGGCTTTCTTCTTTGCATAGACATAGGCAGCTCACGGAAGGCCAGAAATACCAACATAATACAATATGCTTGGTCGAACTTCAGTTACACTTTCACACTCATACTCGGAATTTTTGAAGAATAGTTGCGCAAGTTCATCCCGCGCTTCGACCTGATATCAACAGAAGGAGGGCAATCATTGCAAGTCATTGCTAAGTTTCACAGCGTTTGAAAAGTCCCCTTTGAAATCAAAACGTATGACTAATGACATACAAAGACACACACTGCAAGTAGTCTGAATATTATCTCCTACTTCCAGTCCTTGCATGTTGAAATTGAATGTGGAATGGTTATCAAAAGAAAACCAAAATATTTTTGCATTAAAAATTACACCTCCTATAAAAGCATTGCATGATCATGCACCTTAAAAATGAAACCGGATCTTGGAATTAAATATTTGGCATGCTTCCTACCCCCCCCCCAAAAAAAAATCAATTTACTTTAGTTCTTTTAAAGCGCAATGCCTTTAACCATGACACATTTGAAAAAAAAAAACAACCAAAAAGAATGTTTATAGCACCCCTGCGTTCACGCTTCAAAATGAACAAATCTTATGAAATAATGAGGGCATATTAACTTTGTGATGGATATGTTTTATATACCTATTACTTAAACAAAAACACGCGTTCGCGCTTCAAAATGAAAAAAAAATCTTATGAAATAATGAGGGCATATTAACTTTGTGGTGGATATGTTTTATATATACTTATACAAACACACGCACGCATGCACGCACACACACACACACACACACAAAGTCATGTTCGACACTTACTCTTTGTCTGATTAGCCCTAGACACTAAAACAAAAATAAATAAAAAAGGAGGGGGTGGTGGATTAAGAATGAAACGACAGAAACCAGGAGAGCCCCATCTATCGACAAAAGAGCGTACAGCTCCAACAGAATTCCTACATTCACGGGAAAGGAGATGGTGGGTGGGTCGGGGGGGGGGGGGGGGGGGTAGGGAATTCTACAGTCTCCCGCTGGCATTTAACTCATTGATTGTCGAAGCGGATACACAGCAGCAGGGGCCGCGGAACGTTATGCATGGTGTGTGTCCGTTGTGTGTGTGTATGTGTGTGTGTGTTTGTAGGGGAAGAGAGGGGTTGAGTCAGGGGTCAATGCATCCTCCCGTCAACACCCCCCCCCCTTTGATTGGAATGAACGCACGGCGGAACACTCGAACGTCATGGTTTTTCATGCGGTTTTTTATATGTCTTTTCAAAGTGTGTTTCACTTGAATTTCTCTTCCTGTTCAAGTCGACTTGGATGCCAAGAGTGCAAACAAACAGAACAACGGAAATTCCAACACAATACCTGGGCTTACGAGGAGAAAGTTGGGAAGTTTTAAAGTTTCTAGTCCCCCCCCCCCCCTTTAATTTTGTAAAGGAGCCCCCTCTTTACGGAATTCCTGGATCTGCACCTGCATATACCGGGTATATTATCTTTTAAATACGGGAGCAATGAGTAAATGCACACATTCAGTTTCTTATTTTCAGACCCGACCGTGACAAAAGAAAAGTAAGATTTTGTTTCGCAACTGTGTACGCTGTATTCAGTTAATGTTACACTTTGTTTCGTTTTGTTTTGTTTCGTCGTTGTTTGGAACGCGATCCCGCCAAACACAGTCTGAGCTGTGTTTTGACGTAGTATGTGCAGATGTTGTTGTTTTGATATTTAAGAAGCAAACACACCGTCCGTATTTGTTGATAAGATAACTATAGTCCCCCAGCGATAATCTTAACCTCCTCATCCCTTTCCGTGGTTTTACGTCCATCCAAGACGTCATTCACGAAACTCTGAATAACGTGCAGTCTTTGACATCAGACAGTAGATGTTGTTTTTATAGTTATATTTGCTATGATTACAAAGTTCATTTTCTTTTACGACGACTACAAGATAATCTCATTCAAATTTCGCATGATTCAGGGCTATATAGCACCACCGCCACCTATCAATAAATTGGACTTCTCACCAACCGTGTCAGCTTTGTTTGCATTCGCGGGCATGGAGAAACGACAAGTTTGAAGAAAGAACAAGAAAATATAATATTGATTGGAATGACTGGTGTGACCGAAGTTGGCAAAATTCTCTAGACGCAACAGAGAGCAGTTCACTGAGAAGGTGAAACAGCATTAGTCATGGTTGAAAAGGCAGGCAAGTATTTGTTAGTCTTGTAAGTCACATTAAACATTGTATGCGTTCTCCGCAATGATAGCTCCGCAATGTTTGCATCGTTTATCGTGCCTTGCTTGTACGGGCACTTTATGGTCACAGGAGACCAAACAGGTCTATACGATGCGTGTGCTTGTCAACTGAAGATAATTTCTCGCAAACGACAGAACGAATTTTTAAATATAGTGACGTAATTTACACTGCACGACTTGTTCGTCAGTGTTCGTGGGAGTGAGACGTTTATGATTCAGCCAAATGAAGGAATTCACCACTGTAAAACTTGTTAGACTGTTGTTGCAATTCTTCAGAATAATCTGCGACTGCTATTGGATTAGTAAAAGACTACTATTGCATTTTTGCTCTTTTAATTCATATGCGTAGGAACAGTCACACTGTTTAGAAATAGAACGTTGTGATTGCTGTCTGAAGTTTTCCTGTTCCTTAATTTGTAAGGCGAAACGTACAAAGATAAATCTTGAGAAAGTCACGTATCTTCTATCTTTCTTCCTATTTTTTTTTTTTTGGTCAGTTAAAGAAATGCAATAACTATATACTATGTTACTACTACTGGTGCTCCTACTCATTGTTGCATAAATACATGAATATGCTTATATTGAAATGAAGAGATTATCTTGCTTGTTTGTTAAAATGTAGATCAGCAGTTGCGATCTTACAGATTTCATTTGTAGAGGGAGACAAATTGAAGAAATCTCACACCTCTATGTGTATATATTTTGGTTTATTCCTGAAATATGACGATAATATCATTATTGGAAACAATGATCGTCGGGCGCCATGTATATCTGTTCTCGTCCACTAACAGAATTCGCCTTCACAGAAGGGTTTCACGTCACCCCAGAAGTTCAGGCAGCTTACGATGAACACGGATTTATCATTGTCAGGTTGGATACAAACTTTCACTATTATGAACCCTTACGAGCTTATTATGAGCTTATATACTTGTATATATACCAACATATTCACTCTCACTCTACATAATCATGGGGAATCATCTTTAATTTTTTTTTCGGAGGGAGTGGCCGGCAGATGCTTTACACCTCCTCAAAAGAGGGGAAGAAAAGGTTTCGACACTCTCAATTCATCTTGATATAATTGTTGTCATAACTATGACTACCTGTACTTGAATTAGCGCACGTACACATGACATATTGTCAGGGTACCACATTTTGTATTCAAATCACTGCTGCTTAAACAAACACAATGTGTACTTTAACCTCACATATACAACGTAAACAGTCGCCCTTTGGAATGGGATAAACCACTGCAGTCTCGTGCCTTGTGATAAGGATCGGAGGGGGCGTGTACCGCACTCTGTAACAACACCATCTTCATCTGCTCTTTATATCACAATGTTGATACTAATGTGAACAAATCACCACACGAGAGTTAAACTAATATTATCGGAGGATTTTTACTAGCCTTTGTTAAAGAAGATCTCACTAAACCCCTAAGGATCAAACCCCTCCAAGAGACAACCCCCAGCGCTGTAGCATGTATTTGATTTGTCACCAGAGTTTGGAGCAAAAAGAAAAGAAATCACAACCAATAAGCAAAATTCTGTTCGAAGAAGCTCACCCGCTATACATTTTACGTCACTCGGCGACGCAGGGCAAATTTGACCATTCCATTTTTTGAAGTAACCAATGGTAACTAAATGAATTATTAAAGGGATGGTACAGAATTGGTGGAGATAAAAATTGGGTTTTAACTTTTTTTGCGAGATACCAAGAAAACACTTATAAAATAGTACAGAGCATACCATTTTAAGATGAATTTAAAGTTTATTTGATGAAAATCGGGTTTCGAATAGCTGAAACATCCAGTAACAAAGTAAAACAAAACGATCGTAATAAAATGTGGGTCCCACACTTTATTAGGATCGCTCTGTTTTGGATATCTCAGCCATTTCAAAATCAATTTTCATCAAACAAACGTTGAAATCCTCATGGAATTACATGCTCTTTCATATTTCATAAGAGGTTTCTTACTATCTCTCCAAAAAAAATGATAAAAACCTGAAGTTCAGTCTCAACCAAAACTATATGATCCCTTTAAGTGCCATTCAGTGACTCCAACGCTCTTGTATTAACGCCCCTGTTTGAGTCGTGATGTGAAATCCATGGAGAGTCATTTTAAAACATTTTTTTCAACTGTAAGTCCATCATCAGATAGAACAAAATCAGATATTTCCATTGATGTCATTACTCATTACATGATAAGGAACATTTTTGAAGATTTAATGAGAAATATCACATAATTATTTTATCATATCCTTTGTTCTCCATTAGCTTGAATTGCAAATATCTCAAATTGACAAAAATTGAATTCACTCATTTTGCAACCAAACTCTTCACATGTATAGGAGCATATACATTGTACGATATCAAAGACTATCTCAGCTTTATCGTCAAGCGCACCTCTGCAGTCTTGAGTCCACTGGCGGCCGGGTAATGCCACTGATCTCTTATAGGACGTATCTGGATATCTCATTGACCCATTCACTCTGAACCAACAAGTGAAGCCTCTGCGCCGCCATGTTACCAGGCACACTCTATATGTTGACTCGCACACGTTGTCCAGCACGCAGAGACTGTCATCTATAGATTATGTGATGTTGTGAGTTCCTACACAATGTGTAGGCCTATAGGCGATGTGCTTGGTGAGATGGCGGCGCGGTGGCTTCAAAGCGATATATGTAGATCTTTCCTGTAGAGATCAGTGGGTAATAACCAATGATTAATGACTATAAGGTCTCAGTGCCGTATCATAGGACACTGCAAAGTCTGAAGAGAGGGCGCCAAACAGCGACGCGCTTCATCATGAGCAATCACTACGGGAATAACTCGTCATCACAGAAATATCACCTCATTGACTGCGTGGTTCAAACATACCTGAACGTAACCCCATTTTTAAGATCATTTTGTTTGCAATTATCGTTTACACTCATAGATTACTTGGTGGACAACCTTATGATAAATTTTTGAAGCTTCATCAATATTGTCCAATTTTCATGAGTGCTGCACTCATGAAAATTGGACATCTCCTTTTCATGAATAAGCGTAAAACTTAAAAAGGATTCACATCTCTTCATCCTCTTCCCATCATTAAACATGCAAGTCCCGTCTTCAACCAAGACGATGGTCTTGCATATGCGTTCATGATGCCTCATGGAAGTAAAATTGGTATTTACCGCATTCATTCGAGCTGTAAGGTTGCCCTTTGTTCTCTTAATACTGAGTGTGAAATTTGTTGCACGTAATGTGCTTGCTGCCTTCAACATTAATTATCTTTGTTTGGCATGAGATTGATCTAGCCTCTGAAATCAATTCTCTTTCATTTAGAGCAACATTCATGTAGACACATTCAATGTTATTGCAATCTGTAGAGTCAGTATGGAGGACGAAAAAACAACAATAACTAAACAGAAACAACGTTTGGCGTTGGCTGAGGTTGTGAACTTTTCTGGCCCCTGGTTCGCAGGTCACTGCTCGGTGCAGCTGAGATGAAGAAGCTGCGACGAGCCCTAGAAAACGACGAGGGGATATTAAAACACTCGTATCCCCTGAACGACGGCCACGGCAGGGAGACTCGCCTGGTCATCTGGAGTCACCCCGGCAACGACATCACAGGCATGATCGCCAGGTCGCAGAAAGTCGGTGGAGTCAGCGAGAAGGTAGACCAGTCTTTCCTGTCGTCTGATTTTTCCCGCGCAATATGTTTCACATATACACTTCAAAATCCATGCTATGAATGTCACGAGTATAATGGAACTCAGAATTTCTTCTTCTTCAGTTGTTTTTGTTCATTTTTTTTCAGTATTTCTCCTTCTTTTCGCTTCTAGTTTTCATTTTCTATTCTTTTTACCCTTGACCACTCCACGTGTAACACACGATTGCACAATGTTGGGCATATTCACAACTGGACTCCATGGAACACCAGCCTCGTGCAGCTGATGAATGAGCTATTCCTTGGCAGCCATCTTGTCAGAAGAAAAAAAACCCCAAAAAACTACACACAAACAAACAAACATACGAAATGCACAAATATAATATGTACATAAAGATAAGCACGTAATATTTTTGTTTTCAAATCACCTGGAACTTATTCACCATTATATAAGAGACACTTTAATGAGGCCAATATGAAAGACAATTGCAACCTGTCGTGCATCTAACAGGATAACTATGATGTGATTAAGCGAGTTGACGTTTGCGGTGCATTTTTTTTTCAGTTGTTGGGAGGAGAAATATATCACTACCATACCAAGATGATTATGAAAGAACCAAAGACAGGTGGACGGTTTGTCTGGCACCAAGACTACGGGTGAGCAAGTTGTCTTGTTATATACTTCATTTCTCTCTGCGGGATCGACTAATCTGAAGTGTATCTTTATGACATATCAATACCTTACAAATATAGAAATGTAGTTACTTATTTACTTCTTTAATTATTTATCTATCTATCTATCTTTTTATTCATTTTTTTTCGTCTTTTGCTGTTTTTACTAAGAAAAGATCTTCTGTTCTCTGCTGAGGTTTTTTTTTTTTTTTTAAATTCTCCAGCCCGAAAAGGAGGAGAAACAGTATACACACACTTTGTGCTTACCTCCAAGTAGATAGCAATGGTTGGCAACGGTACACCGCAAAAAGTCGCGTGTTGAATTAGCACCACGGGTGTCACTTCAAAATAAAACAAAAAACACCTTTTTTATATATAGATAATTATTAGTTGCTGTGTATCTTGTTGATTTTGAACTTCAACAAGAGGAGCACGAACTTTCCGATACAGTGCTCGATTTTTTAGGGAAAAAAATGTGAACACATTTACACCACAATAACACCAGTTGGTGTGGTTTCCTATTGACACTGGACGGGTGATATACCACTGACATTAAAGCAACAATATCAAATCAACACCATGTAGTGTCAGTGTCGAATTAACACCAGCGTGGTGTCAAAATATCACCAGCAACAGTGTCAAATTAACACCGCGAAGTGCAAGGCAAACACTTTTCAACACCATCACAACATACTTTCTACACCTGTGGGTGTGGTCCTCTATTGACACTTGATCGGTGTTAGATTTAACACCCATCTTACACCGATCTTTCTGCAGTATATCAACCAGGCAACTCGTGTCAAATGAATAAATGCATAAATTCGTGAAATCAGAAATAGAGATGCAATTGATAAATTTTATATGTAATAATGATATTACCATTTTTTAGACCTTGCATGCGTTAACGTTAAAAAAGTTATCAATATGATCCCGTAATTCAAAATCTAACATAAAATGTAACGAAATGCGTCCATGTAGTCAACGGATCAGACATTGTATTTGCATAATTACGGGATGAACAGATTTGCTAATAGCTTCTCTTTTTTTTTTTGCATATATTTATGACCATGTACAGATATATAAAGAAATGATACAAGCTTGTTGCTATGAATACTATTCGAAGGTACTGGTATAAAAACGGATGTCTCTTTCCCGATATGATGAGTTCTACATTCGTCGCAGTGGACAAATGCGACAAAGAAAACGGCTGTTTGCAGGTAAGACGGTTCATACCATGATGATTTGTATATATATATATATATATATATATATATATATATATATATAAAACATAAAATGGCGTTGCTTTCTGTTGTTTTTTGTATACATACGAGTGTATTATATATTATGTGTGGCTTTTATCTTGTTGTATAATGATAGTTATGATATTTTGTATTATTAACTCAGAGATGATTTCAGAGTGACAAACAATACCATATATGTAATACTTGTTTAAACCTCGAAAGTTTGTGTGATATGATATTCCTCCTGCCCCGTTTTAACGACTATAGGAGTGATATAATGATTTTGCTCTAAAAGACAAATTTCCATTCGTGAATAACTTAGAAGTGTGGATATATACAGTATATATATATATATATATATATATATATATATATTTACATCCTCACCCCCATATATATGCAATAATGTGGGATTGCTGTTTTCGTCATCATTCGTTAAGAATTCAGCAAATCATTTATATCAATATTTCCTTCAGCGTGAGTGTCATGAGTAAGCAATGTCGCTTAACAGGTCATACCTGGTTCACACAAAATGGGCCGAGTCGACCACGAGATGATTGGCGGGCAGACGGGAGCGAATCTGGAGCGCGTCGAGCACGCCAAGAAGAGACTCGGACTCGCCTTCGTCGAGCTGGGACCCGGCGACGCCATCTTCTTCCACTCCAACCTCCTCCACTGCAGCAGCCCAAACAGCAGCGAGCGACGTCGGTGGTCCTTCATCCTCGCCTACAGTCGCAAGGACAACGACCCGGTGATCGTGCACCACCACCCGCAGTACACGCCCATGACGTTGGTAATTCGGGAAAGGTTTAGTCTTTAAATATTTGCTCGTGGGTATACCGGGAATACCATGTTAAAGTCTGTGGTCAATTTTGGGGATGAATAATTGGATATGCGATGTTATGCGAGGAAAACATTCATGCTGTGTCAAAAAACTGATCGATCATGTTTTCGATTGAAGGGATTCAATTCTTCCGCCTGAATATTGATCGTAGCGACATTATAAGTGTAAATAATCCACTTCTGAATTTTACATTTTAACATCAGTGTATGTCACCTTGTTAGCATCGTCAGAAAAGACAGCTCTCTTTCTTTTTCAGCAACACCTACAAACTTGACCCCGAAAAAAAACCCCAACTAATTGAACAGCATTATGTACTAAAGCCTTTCCGGTACGAACGAGGTTATATTGATTTTCACAAAACAGTTACGTAATGCCATGAAATGTACATGTCACATGATACCGAACAATGTGCAGAGCCTGAGTACAGCACATTTACCAGTGTTTACTGTAGGTTCGGAAAGCGCGAAAATAGAAACAAGATTAGTCAAGACTTTGCAACTCCCATGTTCCACTCTTCTGGGTTAGAACTTCACCATGATTGATGTCGCACTAAAAACAAGTTTGTAAGAACATCTGACCAAAAAGGAAAATACTACAATAGCGAGAGGACCAATCATTCACCAGCTTCGTTACCGTTTGATGGTGTTCGATGAGTGGAACTTAATTGTATCCTTAAGGAATTTGTTAACTGTAATTGAATAATGGTAACTACAAGAATGATTCTTGTTCAGTTTGTGGCAAACGGGCTTTGTACTTACCGGGTTTATTCGGTTAAAAATCAAAATTAAAATTAAAATTAGAATTATCGATTTCTTCTTTTCACATCCAGGTACCAGACAGTGCTATCATGGAGTGTTCGGACGTGCCCGATTTGGCGGGAAAAGATTTTCTGGATCCAAAAAGTGACAAGACGGTTAGATACAAGGACGGCGACGAAGACAGTGACATTAAGAGACTCAAAACAGAGCACAAGGCACAATAAACGGTGGAAATGACATAAGCGAATTGTCTATAGTTTTATAAGGAAAATTGAAGATTTATATGGACGTGCAGGTTTTTTCCCTAGTTTAAAGATTCAAACAAGAAAATGTGCAGAAAAGCACCCCAGTTTGTAACGGCTCACAGACAAAACCAGAGGAAGCTTTACTCGACATGAGACGTGCAGACATGATATAATAACCACTGACCACAAATGACACAGCTTATTGTTCCGTTAATGTGTCATTACATGTATGTTTCTTTTGAAGATGTGAAAAAAAGAGAGAATGAAATGGACCACCGATGAATTAATTGAAAAGATGAAGCGGCTTACAGAAATCAGGACTTCAAAGTAGACTGAAAGTATTTCGGCGAGAACTTGCGTCAGGAACTTTTTTAGGTCTTGAAAATGTAACTTAAGACTTTTGAAAATTGCTTCTGCCGAGGATCAATCAATTGGTTGAAGTGGTTTCGGTATGTCTACTATGTTTTACGGTTGTTTTGTTCTGTTTGTCTGTTTATTTGTTTTTATTATTTTTTCTGTCGAAAAGATTGCCACTTTTGTCTGAAATTAACATTACGGACTATATAGGCAGGCGGCTTTGAGAACCCAAACCGACGAACATAGAACTCAGTTTGTTGTAAGAGTTCATCTCCCCCTCCCTCTACCTCTCCTCTCCTCCCCTTCCCCTCCCCCTCCCCTCCCGTTCCCTCTGTTTCTCCCTCACCTTTTCTCCTTATCCTTCTATCTATCTCTCTCCCCTCCCTCATTCTGCAAATACGTTTTCCAAACAACGGCTCTAATGTCGACATTATAGGGGCGGCTTTGTTTGACAGTAATACATTTTCGAGTTTGTCACATGTTCAGTTCTTCCTCCAAAAGTCCTTAAATTGTATACTCTTGAGGTTTGAAGTTTCTGCAATTTGTCTCCCTCTAAGAAATGAAATTTGTAAGATCGCAACAGCTGATCTATAGTTTAACAAACATGTCGATTAATACAAGCCTTTGCTTAATATTTTCTCTTGCTGTCATTGTATAATCTTGTTTTCATGAGTTTTCCAGAGTTCAGTCTGTCCACGATTGCATCAAATTCTGTTTTAAGCATAAGCCTTATATACTATAGCTTCTCTTCTCCCAGATTTTCCCTATTCATGTACTAGAATCCCCTTCTTTGTCCGGTGAATTCATTTGTGTCTTGTTATATTCCCTTTTGTTCTCCCCCTCGGCCAGATGATATTGAAAATACTCAGAAATTCTGTGCTCTATGCATGTGATGCGTGTGTGTTTTGAATCTTCAGTTAAAGATAAGCGAGTTTTTTTTCTCAATATCATACTGCACAAAGACCGTTATCCCAGTCAAACGAAGTGCTTATTCATAACGGTCTAATCCACATGTACCTTCTAGTATAAAATGAATTGTGTGTATATTATACACGTTATTGTATCTTTGTCTTTTGAGTACTCTTGTATAAAATTATTTTGATGTGACAATTTTCGATTTTGTCACAATGATTTGATTGACCCTTGTATGCCATAATAATTTCTGTCCATAGGTTTGTGTGCGAGATTTGTGCATACTTTTTGACTCATTGGGCTAGAAAGGGTTAATACAGTAAAAGCATGACAAGTCAGTGGAGAAATGAAACGAACTAAAACTGCGAAAGTGACAGGAAAATACTTGTCGAAATTAACCATTTCACGAGATTCGTTTGCAAACAACAACATATTTTATTGGTGACAAACTATTCTTTCATGACTCGTAACGGAACATCCAAGCAAGATATTTCCCGGATGCAAATTGTCTTTTGTTTCATTGAACCGTTTAGTGTGGGCTGAAATTGGATAGAAGATGACATTCACATGGGGACAATCATTGCAGAGGTCTTTCTGTGCATGTCATGGTAATGATATTGCTCATTATGTTGAGTGAGGAAATACATTATACTCAGGGTCAATTTAATCAGTCTTTTGCTCTCCAGCGTCATTTTTTTTCTGTGGTTTAAAAGAACATGCGATAGATAGGGTTCGTAAGTTCTTTGTTGTTGTTTTAAGAGTCCTTATAATACAGTGTATGTGATGAAAGGACGAGTGATACTATTACTGGGAATGAGTGTTGTTCTGGAGCAAGTCTCTACTAGTTGCGTGTGTGTGGATGCATGTGTGTTCGTTTGTGCGTGTGTGTGTGTGTGTGTGTGTGTGTGTGTGTGTGTGTGTGTGTGTGTTCTCATTATTCAAATGTCTCTGAATGTAAGCTTTTATAGAGAATTTTTAAGAGACTTGTCCCGCACTCCATATTCGTCTACGTGCCAATCCCACCAAGTTCAAGTGCAATCAATCAGGGGTAGGTGTCGTAGCTGGCGCCCTTCACTACTTAGTGTAGAATAATATCCAGCTCAATTAGGCACACAAGTGGCTACAGTAAGGGGATGATGCACTTGGATTTGACCAAAAAGAGTGGCAAACGACAGACACGAAATTTCCGCTGGTTCCTGCTTCTTGTATGGACACTGGACAGATTCTCCCGGCTCGTCATTTTGAAAGCGGACTTCATTCTTCTATGGTGGCAATAGAGTAGTCTGTTATGACAGTTTTTTCAGCTTCGACGAAAAAACGCGTGGATTGTTATCGAAGCATTACAGGAGCAAGTTTTTCTACTCAATGCCGGGAAGGACGAGCAAAGTTTTCTCTCTTTGACTTTCAGTGTGTCGGCAACTAACTGAACTATTTCACTAACTACCAACATTGCGCCCCGTTCCTAGTTTGTCGGATCGTAAGACAGTAACAGCCACCAACACTGAACAGGAGCTTGTAGAAGTGTTTCGACTCGAATCCGGATCTTTATTTCATATCGTCGTCAATAAATAGACATATTTTTTTTCCCTGTAAATATTATCACTTCCTGCAGGCCAGTCGGGCTTCATCACGTGACGGTAAGTAAAATGACACGTTTCCTGCCTTGCAGCGCCGTCTCCCAAAGTTCTCCCATGTCAGTTGTCTGGTATATTTATCATTCCTCGTGGAGGTGTAACTCTAGTCGACTCCACGGCGCTAATTATCTGTCAATGACGAAAACACCCGACTCTTCTCCAACAATTTCTTGCAAGACTAGCTGGCGTCATACCTGGGAGGGTATACTCCCAGGAGAAACGAGTCAATATTGGTAAGGTGGGCGAAAAAAAAAATGGAACCAAGACCTTCGCACGTGATAAACACAGAGTATGGCACTATGTATTACCACGGGACCACGCTAATGAACCCATATTGAAAGATAATATGAAAGCAAGTTATGCGAGCAATTTCCATGCTGTCCCCATACACCAAGAGATACCCTCAACGTGTACCCAGTGAGCATGCCGCCAGTAATGAGAGTTGACGTTATCATAACAAACCCCACAGTTTCTGGCTCGCAGCGCTTTATCTTTTTTCCCCTTCTTCCTTTCCTTAAATCCCCATGTACACGGCGTTAGAAAACACGGAATTATTGCTAACAGAGAAGTGACAATTCATAAATTTTTGATGGAGGCCAAAGTAAGCTTTTGCGACGAAGCGGAAATAGGCTCCTCCTGGCGTCTACAAATCACGTGATGCCTGACGGACCAAAATGCATCTTGTAATCACGGCGGTTGTTGGTCCGTACCGGTGTTGGTATACATCATGCGCACCTCGTTAATGCATACCTAAAAGCTTATAAATCTAATTTTTTCCCCCTGTATGATTTGTTTTATTTCAAACATGCTAAAACTTTGAAGAGGTGTTTGTTAGAAGATAATGGAATAATAGCTGCTCATATTTTTTTGTTCTTTGAACTAACAGCTGCACAGATCATCTGTGTACACGAGCACAGCGTAACCCTAAGTCTGAATCTTGACGTTTCCGGGATGAAAAAACTTAAGAGCTGCTTCAGTTGCTGAAGGAAGACAAGAAAAATTAGTTAAGAAGATTCCTGAATTCAGAGACAACTTTCAGGCATAATGATAAACGCGCAGGTGGTTCACTACGAAATTTGACAGACACTAATTGACGTTCCATAACCATAAGAGCTATGAAATATCCCAAAATTTATGGTGCTTTTGAAAGAGAATGCAAAATTAGGGAAATACTTTCAAAGTATACAGATTGGAGAAAACACATGTCGCATGAAGTGTCACGCTTTAAATGTTCTTTTTATTTCGTCTAAAGGTGCCCCGCGTTAAGTGCTCTGCTGGTGTTATCAATGTAATAGGAAGAAAATGGTGTATTATTTAATGTCAAAGAAGGAGAGAGAGAAAAAGACAGACAGACAGACAGACAGACAAACAGATATACGTACATACAGACAGAGGAGAGATGTATGTAATAACCCATCACTTTCCATTTGGCTCTACACCAGTGTTGCCTTCTGTCATTTCCCATGCGTGGATACGGAACGCGATAATACATGTCCATCTGCCCGCACTCTTGTCCAGTAACATACTCAGTAGATGTGGTACGAAAAATAAACGAGGAAATTGTGAACGGAAAGCAGTAGGGAAAGAGGGGAGGGAAGGGGGAAAATAAAAAGAAATGACAACAGATGCGTTTTGCCAGTGTGTGCGCCACCCGTAATAACAATTTTCTTCCCTCTTTCTATATAAGCCAGGCACCAACCGGATATTGAAAGCCCCTCGCACACTTTTACTTGCACATGTTAATGAAATCTTAATACAGAACTTCGAAGAAAATCTTTTCTAGTTCGCAGTTAGATAACGTAACATAGAGCGAGAAAATACATTCTTCCAGCCTCGTCCTCCATTTCCACCCATCTCGGCGTCTGTCCATCAACCTGAATGTTCCTTCTTTTTCTTGTCAGATAAGATTAATCTTTCTTACCTCAAATGCAGCCTCCTGCTGCAAATGCTCCGTGACAAAATGGTAGTTTGTGTACGTAAAAAAACCCAAAAAAACAAAACCCCCAAAACTACAAGATCTCTAGGATATGAAATTTGATTATGTCATCTTGTCTATCAACCATTTTTATTTTGAAATTTGCTTTCTTTGTATTGCATTTGTGATTTCATTACAATTTGGACGGAAAAAAAAATACAGAAACCAACCAAAATCAAACCATATACCTAAACCAGGGCTTTCTTATTAGTCACCCGAAGCTTATCACTGCGCTGCAAAAGATGAGTGGTTATTGGTTCGAGCGAAACTGTTATTTTCAGTCCAAACCAAATCAAAGTGCGTATGGTTCAAAATATTTCTTTACCCCTATTTTTATCATTATGAAATATTCGCCGGTAGCATTGAAAGGAATATACGGAATGGGTTTGTTCAGATATCTACTTTTTGCTTCCTTTGAGTAACTGCTATTATTGTTCTTTCTCTTAAAGTCAATGATATTAAGAAAAAAAATGAAGATGAATGAAAACAGTATTATGTGCTCTCCTCTGTAATTACTTCTTCTGGTCGATATTTTGTTTTCTATCTTTCGTTCTATCTTTACCTGACTGCTACGTCAAAGGATTGATTCCAACGGTTTATCTCGATCCCTTTTATGCCTTCTCCCCATATGTCCGCCCCAAAGACTTTTGTTGTTCAAATCATCGTTTGTACGATCAAACTGCTTCTCCCTCATTCCCAGGATGTTTTTTTTTTCCGCTCCACCTCTCTCAATGGCTTCTTTTGTTATTTCCTGTATTTCTGTTTTTCCTGATATGTATTTATCACATACGCACTTATAAATACACGCATATATCTGTGTATATCATAATATGTTTAGTGTTGATTTTCAATATCTTGCCTAGATTTCTAAGGGCGTGCTCTAGTTCTTTGCTGAAAAAAAACCCCCGGAAATTATCGCAATCTGGCCTACATTATGTTCCTAAATTTACATTTTTAACGGATGACGTCAAAGTGCTGGAACCTAACGCAGAACACAGGTGTAAAGCACCGACTGATGCCTTTACCTTAGACGCGGTGGAAACGACAATGTGAACACTAGCATTACACGATATACTTGGAGATATGAACATTGCTCCCATGTATATGTGTGTGTGTGTGTCTGTGTGTGTGTGTGCGTGCGTGTGTGTTTATGTGTGCAATTGCTTACTGCAAAATCTAAGGAAAAAAAAGGATTCACAACATTCAAAATAAAGATTGGCAACATGCTTAACGAACATAAATCATTGTAGGGCGCTTGACCACGGTTTCTCATATAGATTTTTAAGAATGTACCACATAATTCAATAATAATCTTTTGTTCATGAATTCAAATTATACTAATATTCAAATAATTATACTAATAGTTTCTGGCTTGATTGACGTTTGATGCATGTTGATATTCCTTTTAATGTCGTGTTTTTATTTAGGAAGGCAATAATATTAAGAATAAAGGATAAATGTATAAATTGCTGAATAGAGGAATCAAATTAATGTATCAATACGTAATCACAATCAAGATAAGCTCATAAATCACTACTTGATTGAATGAATAGCTAATGAATATAGCAAACAGAGGCAAAGATACATGCGTACATAAATAAGCATGTAAATAAATGAATAAAGAAATAAACGGGCTCTCGGTGAATGCAAATCCAAATCTTGTGTGTGGGTTAAGACTGATAGATATACGGATTACCGAGATAAACTTGAGGATAAATCTGATCACTGCTTGATCTGTGGCCCTGAGGGCATGGTATATATTTAGACGGCTGTTAGAAAAATCTCTGTTCTCCTGAGATGATCATGCCCGTGAGATTGTGATGCAGAATCGATGTCGAGTTAATCAAAGTGTCCTCGTAACTCGTTTGTGACGAAACATCGTCATGGCGGCCTCCCCAGTCATCATGCGTTCCCATCAGGGTGACGAGTCATCCTTCTCTCGAAATCATGGATTTTTCAGGGGAGAGAAAAGGGAGTTTTTGATTTTCGCAATGTTTTCGCAAGACAACATCAAATTGACGTCAAAGTATGCAGAAACATCGGCTTAGATTACATTAATAATGTTTTGTTCTGTCAGTCAACTCGTGACTCCTTCTCATCCCACCCCCCATTCCTTATTGCAAGAAGGCAATTTTGTAAAGGGCTTTGAAGGGTTTTTAGTTTTGTCGGCAATGTCCGATGTACTGTCATTTTATACATGATACCGGTATACGTTTCTCTCCCATCACATTGTTCCTTATCAATAATGGTTTTGAGGGGAAAGCATATTACAAGCTCTGCTTTTGAATTTTCCCTCTATTTTCATTTTTTAAACATTATTTAGTTAATGTCACACATTTTTTTTTCATAGATAGGCTTTTCAATCATTTGTGTTTATATTGCATTGCGATATCTGTAGAATATCAATGTTTCTTTTTTGCATGATATGCATGCATTTCTGAAAATGAAAATGAATAAATGAAATACATAAAATAGAATTAAAAGCTGTATTTTTTACATTGAAAATTAGATTAGGAGATTTGTTATATATATGCAAAGTGAGATAATTTTGATGTTTTGTCACCTCAAGAGCTCAATTTTCTTTTTACCTTATTCTTTCTTCCGTTTACGTGTCTCTGTGTGTGTGTGTGTGTGCACATGACTGACATATATTTGTTAAATTGTCTCAAAATTATGCGAATACTTTGTTACCTTATACAGGAAAGAACAGTTTAGATATTTTGTAATCATATTATTTGAATGGAAATGAAATAAATACCACTGAAAAAGGGTGCACCTTTGCATGCATGCATGCATGCATGTGTATGATAACTGCACGCTATCAAGGACAGTATTACTAGCACGTCGAAAATGTCAGGTTCTTCGTAGTCGTAGTTCCAGACGTTGAAGTTTCCATCTAGTGAAAACATCCCATTCTGAATGTAAACCCTGTGATATGTTCACATCGATAGTGTAATCAATAGCTTATAACATGTGACGTTAACGATTTACAAGTAAAATGGACTGAAAAGACGTTCGATCAATATGATTTTGGATGCTATTTTGAAAATGTTATTTTGTTTGAAAAAAAAGGGAAACAATCGAAGTATTTTTTTCCCTTTTCCTTATGATCGCCTTACTCTTTAATCTTATCTTTTCTTTCCACTGAGTACATTTGGCACATTTGAAGCTCAGGGTGTTTTGTTATTGTTTTTGTTATCGTTTTTGACATGCTATTCCTCTTGCTGCCTCGAAAGATTAATAGGAAATCTACCCCCCCCCCAAAAAAAAAAAAAGCAAAACCCTAGCTGTTCGTGAGACATAAGTATCCAGAGTAGATGTCGAAGGAATCCAGGCATGTTGCTTCATCAATCTGAGAGACTTTCCCATATCTTTATATCTTCTATAGAACATTTTGAAGATTGCCAATCCTGGCATGCACTGAGGCTAATCATCTATGGACCCCCCCCCCCACAAATCATTCAAAATTATCACCAGTATATATTGGTAGAATCATCGTGTGTCTATTCCATGTTTGAGTGACGTCCTACGTCTACCCCCCCCCCCCCGCGCCATTCTCTATGACAGCGTGTACAGTATACCAGTGCGTATCCACTACGATTTACGTGCGGTACGGCGTGCCCGCGTCGCGAGTGTTAAATGAACTGGGGTGGCTTGATGAGAAGGCTGAGTGCGTAATGCGTATCGACATTTACTAATTGATTTTTCATCCGACCAAATTGGGACGTTACGGCGCACTGGTGGTTCCGTATGACAAGTGAACTTATTTAATCAAACCCTATCGAGCTTTCTTGTCACTGACGGGCAGATCTTCCTCCCCCTCCCCCTCCCCTAGAAGACGAAGAAGAAGAAGAAGAAGAAGAAGAAGAAGAAGAAGGAGGAGGAGGAGGAGGAAAGGAAAAAGAAGGGGAAAAAGAAGAAGGGGAAGACTTTTCAAATAGATCATCGATTTACATCGAATATTCGAGAAGATGATGATGATGATAAAGAGGGTGAAGAAAAATAAGACATGATGATGATGAAAAAGCATAAATGGTGGTAATAAGGCAGTGAAGAAGAAGAAGAAGATAAAGAAGGTAGCCTTCGAAGGCATGAAACGTAGTTCCCTACGCAAAGCATACTCATTACAATGTTTGTCTTTCTGCCTTTCGCCCCATGTTAACCGAAATGAAAAGAAAACACTCCGGTACCTTGGACTCATAAATTGATATTTTCTCTTCATGTGCACGGAATTACTGCTGTCAGGTTCATTCTGTGCATGAGTGACGAATACACATGATCTATGTTGATATCTCATTTCCTGTACATGACGGCTTTAATTCAACTCTCCTTAACAATCTTTACGAGCTTTCAATGACGCTTTCGTTACGGAAGATACATTTTCATTTTTCATCAGACAAGGGCCTAGTGAGGGAAAACAAAAGTTGTCAAAACGAGAGTATCAGCATCGTATTCTACAATCATGTCCGCTCTATTGCAATTTTGCACTGTCAAAGCCCCCCCCCCCCTCCCGCTCCACCCGTACTCATACCATCTCCATCTGAAGAGTCGGAATTCAAATACAAAACTGCATTAAGCGCAACACGACTTTACACGTACATGCTACAGGACTGGGTTTTCACGGGTAAACAGAGAAAATGTCCAACTGAAAGTTTCAAGTTTGATAACATTCTGAAGGAGGTGTCGTGACTCTTCTTGTCTCGTCAGGTGGTGGAAATTTATTTGTAGTTGAGATTCGAAATTAGAAGCGGGAAACTGCCCGACCTTGATGTCAACCAACCTCCTACCATCAATGAAGAAAAAATGAGATGAACACTTTATAGCCAGTTTCTGCATACAAAAAACTATCAAACCAAACCAAACTAAACTAAACCAACTCCAAACTAAAGCAAACCAATCCGAATCAAATCAAAACTATACGAAACCAAATCCAATCAAAGCAAACCTAATTAAACCAAACCAAACTATACATTGAGACATAGATTTTTAATTCAGTTCAATTCAATTCACTTCACTTCACTTCAATTCATTTCAATTCAATTCAATTTATTTTCATTTTTGACAGAACATAACATGCGCGTCATTTTTTATGCAAATGAATAATGTAAACGACACATACAAAAATCTGTCAAACCAAACCAAACCAAACCAAACTAAACCAACTCCAAATTAAAGCAAACCAATCCGAATCAAATCAAAACTATACAAAACCAAATCCAACCAAAGCAAACCTAATCAAACCAAACCAAACTAAACATTGAGACATAGATTTGTAATCCAAATCAATTCAATTCAATTTTATTTCCATTTTTGGAATAACATAACATACACGTCACTTTTTTATGCAAAAGAATAATGTAAACGACACATACAAAAATCTATCAAACCAAATCAAACCAAACTAAACCAACTCCAAACTAAAGCAAACCAATCCAAATCAAATCAAAACTATACAAAACCAAATCCAATCAAAGCAAACCTAATCAAAGCAAACCAAACTAAACATTGAGACATATACTTTTAATTCAATTCAATTCAATTCAATTTTATTTTCATTTTCGACAGAACATAACATACACGTCACTTTTTTATGCAAAAGCATAATGTAAACGACACATTGTGAAAGCAAAACATCATAATTCATCATTGCTATGAAGAAACATTGTAAAATATCACCAAGGAGAGCCGATGTGTCCTGTACGAGAAATACAAAGTCGGATACATCGGGGCGTCACCATGCGTGAAGCACATTATATTCCATCATCGTATCTGCTTTTGAGCTATTGCAAACTTGCGCGGGGGGGGGGGGGGGAGGAGGAGGAGGTGGGTTTGGTGAGATGTTGGTAAAGTTGCAATCGAAACCATGCTATCAAGTGATATGAGCCAGCCATTTATGGGGAATTTATTCAATTATATCCATCGTAATCAAGTTCCGAGGTCGATAGTGAGGCGCTAGCACCGGGTGGTAGGCGGCGTGTTTTTCCCCTACCATTCTCCCCGTTATACCAGACCAATGCAAACTGATATTGATAGAGGCCCATGCGATTTTCCTGAAAGGTGACAAAACACACACACACGCACGGACAGACAGACAGCCAGACAAACAGACAAACAGACACACACATATATTGCTTAGTTTTGTTTTGTTAAAAAAAAATAAAGAGAGAAAAGACACTTCGATATGGAATTGAAAAAATAAAATTTCCAACGCCACCTGTCAGTTACCTGTATATTTACAAACGTGTGTATGCGGCAGCAAATGAACACAGTGCCATCATACTATATAGTCGATATCTTTCAAAATTATACGATAATCAGCGATTAACCCATTTCCTACAGCAACCGGTGGACCTTGTGCAGAGTCCACGGCCTGTTCAGAATCTAGGAGAGAATGACTTAAGTCCTGAAAACTTACCAAAAAAAAAAAAAAGAATACTCATGGCATCGAATGCACATTATTGTACATTTATGCCTGTTTAGAATGAACATTTATCTTACATTGACTGTTTACATCTTTTCGCATCCATTATCCATTATCCATCCGTTATCATACTTTGCATCAAATTTGTTTATAACATAATCTTTATACTTGAAAGAATTGAAATCACATAGTGTGCCTGTAGGATGTCGGAACCCCATGTCGCTTTCATTGATGTCTCATTATTCACCGGTGTTATGCGGTAATTAAGACTTAATGTTCGTCATTTGAAACGTCTCATTGGATGCATCGATAGTAAAACCCATTCAAACTTCCTACCGATGATGCGATGGTCCATTGATCAAAGACAACATGTGATTTCATACTTAAAACAATCCACACACTGTATCAATAAAGCGACCTGTATGGGATCGTAAAGAGACCAGACGAAAATAATTGTCAACATCTATCGAGGGCAACAGGGAGGAAGGCAATCAATTTCAAGGAATTATTAGGACTGAGGGTACCGATTGAAGACCGACATTACACCAACTCTATGGATGGCTAAATTTGTAAATTAATATTGTTCTTGTTCACGACTAATGCAGTTAAAGGTCGCAATCTTCCTACATGCAAATTCTCCATTTCAGCATAAAAATGGCACCCTCTTTATTAGCTTCTGCCAAAGTGTGTACGTGGATACCACGTGGCATAAGGAAAGTATTATGTCAGAAGTTCAGCACTGTGCATAACAGCGAAAAAGAATACTGTATCTCTTCCTATGTATATACATACACACAAACACACACTCACATCCAGACACGAACACACACGGACAGCACATACACATGCAAACACATTATGTATATAATGACAGACATATCAGATAGTATGTATATTATTATGTATCTATCTATCTATCTATAAATAGATGGATAGATAGATTTGACAAAGCCCTATGGGCGAAAATTCGTCGAATTTACGTCTCCAACGGAGTTTATATTGACCTACTGTTGTGAATCTATACTTTCATATGACTCCGAGCAGAAACTATTTATTGCTGTTATTCATATATATATATATATATATATATATATATATATATATATATATATAGATATATGTATATACTTGTATATATATATTTTTTTCTTTTTTTTTACAGTAAGATGCCGTCGGTATGAAATCGATAAATTTAGATCAATATGTGAGATTTACACTTATACATATATTCATGCCAAGATTTTTTTTTTTTAAAGTTTGTATGTTTTTTGCCCAGTTTGAATAAAACTATTTCTCCACAATGGATAAGTTAAGAAATCAGATCCCTCTCCACGACATAACAGAGACACGGCATAAAAACACATCTTTCCCAAATGGATTTGCAACTTCAAGGGATAGAGTTGAAAATATTCATCGAGAAACCCTTTCTTCTGTATTGATGCAGACTGTTCTTCCCTTCTACATTGAACGTGAACATAAGCTAAGCCTCCTTGCTGTCGACTGGACCTTTAAATTCCATTTGAGAACAACTGGCATTATTTCCTCATCCATAATGTCCATACCTCTAAAGCTAGAAGCGTGAATCGACGATATTGAAAGAGCAACCCAACTCTTGTGTCAACAAATTCCAGAAATGCCACCAGTGATATCAACTTCTGGATTGACAAACTAATACCATGTACCACGTACCAGCAAAAAATCGCAGAGTAAGAAAATAACGATGTGATAGCATGATAAAGCCCGCCCTCTCAAGACCAAGTACAGCGCAGTTGGCCACCGATATCTATCAGAATCGAGATCAACACCCGTACAACAGCAGCTAGCTAGTGATAGTTAACAATCTCGATCCCATCGGTGTCCTTTATTATGATATATTGTGTTAATTATGATATGTCGGGGTGTTGGTTGCGAGAGGGGTTCTTTTTGCTTTTCAGAGGCTGTAGGCTGCTACCATGACTAATCATTGTCATACACCTTGAAAAAGGCGGGAGTCTGGTATTTTTGTGCAGACGTCTTGACCATCTGTCCCAAGTTCTTGAATGTAATGAAAAGAGCAAATCAAGCACATTTTCGATCACGGTCTCTTTAAAGGGGATAGCTAGTAACTGATCAGTGGGAATCAGTGGGATTGCTGAGGGATGATTGTTCCAATCCTTGTGGGATTCATTTAAGAGTACATTATATATCTATTCTTGTGTGAAAACTATTTGCTTCAGAATGGTCTCAAATTCAAGTAATGTGCAGTTTAATGTTTCCAGGTAAGCATCCCTGGTCAGTGACGGGGCATTAATCTGCACATTACTTGAATATGAGACCGTTCTGAAGCAAATAATTTTCACACAACAGTAGATATATAATGTACTCTTAAATGAATCCCACAAGGATTGGAACAATCATCCCTCAGCATTCCCACTGATTCCCACTGATCGGTTACTAGCCATCCCCTTTAAACGCTAAAGAATATTGAAGTAATGACGGTATAGACTGGTCAAAACTACGATAAATTAAAACAAAGAGAAAAGACAAGAATGAAAGGTGTTGGAATGGTAGAGGTTTGCATGCTTTCAAATTTTCGTAAAGGAATGACATAGAGTACAATGTGCAAATTAGACAAGGGATTATTGTGTTGACTTTCAACTCTCACCATAGATTGTTCACATGATAAGAGGACTATAAGTCGACTAATTTTGTCGACTTTTAGTAGTAATAACTCGCAATTATTGAGTGATCATTTTCATTCATTCATTGATTCATTCATTCGTCATCGCTTATTTAATATGATGAAATATTTGATGAGAAGTATACGACTTCTCTAACTTTAAAATCCATTCAAAAAAGGGGATGATTTGATTGATACATTAGAGATAATTATGGAAGAGGATGTCAGAGATATCATTTCTTTTTAAAACATACGCAATGAAAGTCCCTTATCCCTTTTATCTTTGGAAGAAGTTTTTTCATGGACAATTTCAAGGCTCATCTGGCTTGATTTCATTCTATTCATCAAATCAAGTCCAGTATGGAGGATTTTTTCTTCTTTTTAGCTGTCCATCAGTACGTAACTTTTCATGTGGAATATAACTAATGTGCTTGCCCGAGGGCACAGCCGCTACTACCAGGGGACTTGAGCAGGGTGCACGTCACAAGTTTGACACCCAGGAATCATACAGCCCACGAGTCATACAGTCCACGAGTCATACAGCCCATGTGTTTGACACTAAGCAAAGAAAGTCCATGAGTTAGACAATAAGCAAATAAAGCCCATGAGTCTGACACAAGGCAAACAAGGCCCACGAGACCGACACATTACGCCAGTAATATATTGTCGTACTCGTGGGTCTTTTTTACCTAGTGTCGAACTCGTGGGCCTTATTTGCTTAGTGTCGAACTCGTGGGCCTTGTTTGCCTATAATAGTGTCGAACTGGTGGGCTTATTTACTTAGTGTCGGACTTATGGCCCTTATTTACCTATAGTGTCGAACTCATGGGCTATATGACTGGTGGGTTGTATGACTCATGGACCTTTATTCGATGTCTAACTCGATGGGCCATGTGACTCGTGGGTGCAATGTAATAGGTCTCGTGGGACGACCCCCTTGAACAGGGGGCCTCAATATTGAGATTGTATTGTCTTAACCACTTAAATACTGACGAAAGGTTCGATGATTTCGAATGATAATGTAGAGAAGGTCAATTTTTGTCTGCCATCTCCTTTGAAACTCAGTTACTTTGGACTACCTGCGGTTACTTATGTTCTCACAAAGATTCAAACTCAAACAGTAATACAAGGAAAAAATGCGACGATGAGCGACTAGCCGAATTCAGACCGAGCTGCTTTTACGACATGTTGAATTCATCCCACTCAAAATCAAGCTAACACTTTCCCGGAAATGTACACCTTTCGCTTCGCTTGTTTTCGCGTATAAAAAGCATTCGTTACACAAGCGTTCATCTAGCTAGCATTGGAGTTCCGCGTATTCTGAGACTATTTGTGCTTCAGGGTTGGTAGATGCAGAAGCTGTCAACTTTGGTCGAGGTAGATGGCTGTCAATACGAGAGGGCAAACGTTTGGCACTTTTGCCTGAGCTAACAAAAACAGACACCTTGAGGTCAAATCTACGTGAAGTTGTGGAGCGCGGTAAGCTATATATGACGCAAAATTGACATACCGGCTTTCTGAGAATGTTGTCACGGTCAGCCGCCGGTTTGGCCGCACGCGGGTAATTTGACCATAAGTAATTCATCCTTGCTTTAAGTAGTAAGCATTATGATTAAGTAATATTGCGTGTTGCAATGTCGTGGTTTCCCGTAATGAAAAATAAGCTGAAACATCAGTATCATCACGGTTTTAAAATCAAAGTTTAGCTTGGCTACAAACATAGCCTCGTGATCAAGGCTCCGCGGCTGAGCTCATTACTGTATCTAATTCTTCAGAAGAGTCTGACGCGGATGGCGCCCTCCATCTAATAGTCTTGTTGGTTTGGCCGTTCCAAATAAATGTCATCAGTTTATATATATATATATATATATGTATATATATATATATATATATATATATATATATATATACACATAATATATTAAAGTTGAATATGAACGGTTTTAATGGAGATGATATCAAAATCACAGCCTTCTGCAGCATGCCATCATCAGATCACAGCATCGCTACAATGTACCGTGAATAGTGAAAAAAGAGACAAAAAACAAGAAAAAAAACGTGTAGAAAAGCTGTTCTTGAAGAATTTGAAAAGAAACGATATCATGGCTGGAATCGTGCAGGCTAGTTTTCGCACGAAAGCTGAGATAATCGAAGGAAAATGGCTATATAAATAAATATATATATATATATATATATATATATATATAACTCTGTTGAACGCTACATAAGATAATATGGTCAGTGCTGTTATTCTGAAGAGTCGACTGCCAGCCTTCTTACATGGGTAACATACTTCCTGTAAACATCCGAAGAATCATTCTTGAATAAGGTTCTTGTGAAAAGAGGGTGAATATTGAGAACGGCAAGACCATTAATATCAAACTTTTGAGTGTTGCTGACCAAGTTAGCCTGGTTTCCTCTCAGGACATTCCCTCGTCAGGTCCCATGATCACGTGACTGCGACGCCACTTCAGCAATCCTCCCCTTTACTTCCTCTGAATGGAGTACGAGTAAGGGCGCATTTACACCGAGCACGGTACGGGAACGGGCCGGTTTTTTTCCCATGGTGCGCCAAAAGGATCCATATCTGGTTCTGTTAGAAAAGAATCAGTAATTCGATACAAAATCACCCGAAATCATATGTCAAAATCAAGAGCAACAAAAAAATCAACAGTAGAAGATTAATTTTGTAACAAAATTATTAGCGGGGAAGTGATATTGCAACAGAACCAGACATGGTTCCTTTTGACGCACCATAGCGAAAACCCGGCCCGTTGCCCGTTTCCGTGCTCGGTGTAAACGGGTCTTAACACGAATAATGTTGGTTTGGATTTTTTCCTCTTTCCATTTCTTCTTTAACTCTGCTGGAGATATCTTATAGATGTTACTTGAAGTTCTTCTTGAAAGGGAAAGAAGAAGTTGTCACTTTCATGGGACCGAAACAAAAATAATCGTGTCTTCAATCTTTCAATCTTTGATATTTTCTACTTGTGTCCAGTTAGGATCTGAATTTTACTGCCGCTTTAATGCTAATACTTTAAACATTGTTTGTTCCTTTGTAACGTCCCCTTCATTTAAGTTTGCCTCATGTTACCTACATGTGAAGATCATTCCTAGTCCATGCCCAGCGGATAGGTTTTGATACTCAAATTGTGGAAACGAGAAAGGAGATGCCATTAAATTTTGTCCATTTGCTTGGCATATTATGCCATCGTCGCAAGCGAGCTTGTTGATGTTTGAGAAATTGATAGCATTTTTTTTTTTGCGAGCGATAAGAGAAGGTTCCCCCGTATCAAGCTACATCCGCCATCCATCGAACAATTGTCGAGTAACAAACCACATCTATTCTAATTTTCCACTAAAGAGTGTATGGCTTGTCGCGCCATCCTCTTCCCTACATCGTGTGTCGCAGTCTTCATCGGCATACACACAAAACCAAGGGCTTACATGAAGACTTTGTGGCGGGTATGGCACCATAATAAGACCTGTTCGAAACGTCTGTTGCCAACAGCCGCTGTATTTCGTGGTGATTCCATTAGCTAAGAATACGCTAATGGCACCGATAGCGTTTCCTCCCTTCCACTTTACTTCTCCCCTTCCCTCTCCTTTGCGCCCTGTTCCCGGCTCAAACCTTTTAACCGTCTCCCAATTAAATTGCTAGCAGCAAAGAAACAGATCTTGCCCATTTGTACAGGAGGGGGCCAACATAGTATGTTTCATTTTGACGAGGTCTATGTTTCTGCTTCCATCGTCGTTACAATGAAAGCGAGAGAAAAGAAGGAAAGAAAAGAAGTAAAAGAAACTAAGAAAAGTCACATGACGGAAAAGCCGCCTTTGCCTTTCTGCACGTCCATGTTACGGACGGCTGATCAGAGAGATACAGCGATGAAACATTTTTTTAACTGCAAAATGTCATGCAAGCCTTGAATACTGCTCACTGAATCGCGTGTCTCGGAAACTATACCATGAACTCAAATGCCAAGCTATTTTTTTTTTGCTTCATTCGTTTCGCTGTAGAATACTGATAAATCTATTTTCTCTTTGCAACGCTCAAAGATCAAATCAAACAGACTAGATAAGAACACCCTAACAAAAATAAAAAGCAATCAATCATAAGCCTGTAGAAAACGGACACAGAATCCAAACTTAAGATAATTCTTATCTTTCTTCTTATACACTTGTGGAAAAATAGTGCGCATATACGATGGATTGAGTGAATGCAGCAATATTAATAGAAAATGTATGGATTCTTAAAGTTTCATTGCTGCCATAGCTGGGTGAGAAGACTACAACAGTTTGTGACTTTGCTACAGGGCCATGATAAAAACAAAATGTAAATGGAATTCAAACGCATTTTCATATATCTAGCAAAATGAAAGAGCGCTTTCAGAGAGTAGGGAAACAATATTTGTACCGCTAACATGTGTCGGTTGAAAATTTTTAGGAAATGCGTGAGATTTTATAGATTTTTTTTTGAATATTTTCATTATATCGTTGAACATACGTGACATCACAAACCGCAGTAGCCGCCTCATGCAGCTATGGCTGCACAAAAACTTCACAAAAATTCATAACTTTGAAACGGATTGTCCGATTTTCCTCAAGCTTTCACTGATGTCTTCTACTAATATTTCTGAATTCACTCAATCCAAACATAGATATTATGTTTGGGTAAATTTGTCCTTTAAAAGTCCATGGTGTCCTCCTACTTATGTGTGTGTATTTATTTTGTTTGGATTTGGTTCGTCTGTCTATTCACTTGGAAAAGCTTGCATTTTTTTTTTCATGCACACTTGCTAGTCAAAAAATATGTGTATGCGTGTGTATGTGTGTGTGATGTGTTTATGTGTGTGTGTGTGTGTGTGTGTATGTATGTGTGTGTGTGTGTGCGTTGTATAATATGCTTTTTTGGGTAGTTTATGGTAAAGTAGTGTAGGTTAGGATGGTACGTAGGTTAGCTAGGGAGAATTGCTGTTTAGGGGAAGTTGTACTGTTGTATTGTTTTATCCGAAAATGAGATGAATAAACGAATATTCAACAATGAAAATGTTAAATTATTACAGTTATCTTTAAGGGAATTTTTTCATGTTTGTACAGTAATACCGAAGTGAATTGATGTTTCTTGTATTGTTTGTGGAAGTGAATAGACATTATTTGAACAAAAAAAAAATGCCTGCTTTGTTGTCTCGACTCTGTCTGAAAATCCATGGCATCTTTATATATCATGAAACAATAAAACCAAACCAACTAACCAACCAACCAAATAAGCAAACAAAACAAATAAACAAACAAAACAATAACTTGCACTGTATCGCTTGTCATCTGACTGCTCTGAAATGATTCGTAACCGTGGCGGCAAACTTTGCACGGTGCGCGATTTTATCTCCTGCAAAACAGCATCGTCGCTCATTCCGTCTCGTTTGATTCTGATACGACCGCCGGGGACTGATCTCCCTCTCCATCCATCCATTGCTGGGCGGTGATTGGACGTCTCGTTGACCAATCAGATTCTGCGCTGGCAAACCCATGCAAGCTACCGTAAGTTGCCAAGTCGACTTGAGCAGTTAGTATAGAGTTTGTCGCAGTGTGGTAAGATCCCACATGGGCGCTGACTTTCTTAGCTGAACATTGATGAGTATCTGAATCAGCTCAGACAACATGTTATCTATTATTTTCTTTTAGGCGTTGAATGTCTTCTTACGTTTGGCATGGCAGTCTCCCAAATGTGATCTGACCCCGAGCCCTTTGCACTGCAGGACGCTAAACCGATGCATCATTCCTTGATGGGATGGAAATGCGATCATCTATTGATTTAACTGATTTGAATGATCGTTCTCTGCCATCACGTATCACTATCAGAGTCTCTGGAAACCTTGGCAGAATCATAATGCGTCTTCGCTTTCTCTCTCTCTGTGGACGCTCAAGATAAAGCTACGTGCATGAACTCCCTGCCAATATAGCAAAATATCACGCATACATTTAATTTTGAGCTGACTTACAAAAAAAAAATCGGAATAATATTCCAAAGCTTTGTACAGAATTCTCCATTTCATATATCTTCCCCTTTAAAACGTTGTCGCCACTGTCATTTCCAGTCCGATTATAGGCGACGAAGAGTGACGAGCTACGGTCCGATGCCGGAAATGAGACGGACGGTTCGCATATCGATGCCGGGAGAGAAACAGGGGAAGGGAGGATGAGGGAGAGAGAGATAGATAGAAAGAGAGAGAGAGAAGGAGAAGGAGAGAGAGAGAGAGATGGACAGACAGATAAACATACAGAGAGAGAGAGACAGACATAACTGTAGAAAGAGACTAAGAATGAAAAGGAGAGAGAGAAGAGAAATAAAGAGATCTAAATCCCTATACACAGACAGACGGAGGCATTAGAAGAGGAATAAATAGATATAAACAGCGACATAGGGAGAGAGAGAAAGATAGCGAGAGAGAAAGATAGAGATATATAGAGAAAGAATAACATCGAAAGTGATCCTAAGCTTTGACGAATACTGAGAAGAATGCACAATAATGAAGAGTAAAGGAATGATTCACACAATACTCACTCAACAAGTAACACGTAGAGAGCATTGGCACGGGCATTATAATGCTTCAAACAGAAGCATACTGTTTCAAACGGGCACACAGTAAATAGTCACACTACCCGAAATGCATCAAAATTGCAAATTGGGGTACATTGCTTAGTGTCAGTTGAATCATAAGAGGAAACATAATGTGCGATTGTGACATTTCAGTGAAACCCTCGAGGGACATTATTTAACTGTTGTTAAAGGATAAGTTCACCTCCATCATGTCGATTGAGTGAATGCAGCAATATTAATAGAGCACATCAGTGAAAGTTTGAGGTAAATGAGACAATATGTTCGATTTTTTTTTTATTTAGCCATTGCTGGATGAAAAGACTTCCACGGCTTATGCTGTCACATGCGTAGAACGATATAAGGAAATTATCAAGACAATTTCTTAAGATGGATTATTTTTTTGAAAAAAAAGGTACACAGTCCCTCGACTTGTCACTGATGTATATTAGGGTAAATATTATTGTCCTTGCCTTCTGAAAGAAGTAATTTAATTGCTCTTTCATTGTGTGAGAAAAATGAAAATATGGTAATTTTCTTTATACTTTCTTTCTATTGTTCCACACATGTGACATCACAAGCTGAAGCAGTCTTCGCATCCAGCGATGGTGGCTCTGAAACTTGAAAAATTCATGACTTTTAAACAAATTGTCCAATCTTCCTCAAATTTTTACTGATGCAAACTGTCAATATTGCTGCATTCTCTCATGTCCTTCAATGTCGTCCCAAGATATAACCTTGGCATATCACTACATATTATGCATGATGGTACAACATGTAATAGACAGCAATTATATAGAGACAATTTTTAGTTGTAAGGTGAGGGGGGGGGGGGGGAGGAAGATGTGGCCAAAAGAGGGGTTGTGAGATTTTTGTCATTTTCATCCTTATTAGCAGAGTTATTTCTGCAGCGACACTGACATTAAATCAAATACTTTAGTATGTTAAACAATTTAAAGATATTTTTAGAGATTATATAGTTTGCAGCACATTGATAAAACATACAGACTAACAAAAATAAAAGTTTGGAAGGAAGCTCCGACGAATATTTGTAAATGAATCTCAAATGAGTGAAAACTGCTCCATGACAGCTCTATTCTTCTTTTCCTTTTTTTTTTTTTTTTTGGGGGGGGGGGTTCCCTTGATCTTTATTGATTCCATTCAAGTCATTCATGAATTAACCCATTCTGGGTATAACATGAACAAAAACAATACAAATACAATTAAAAGATACAAACAAATAAATTTTCAAAATATACTGCAAACTCAGTTATATAAAACACACACACACACACACACACACACACACACACGCACATATATATATATATATACATACACACATACACACACTTACAATTGTGCGACCGCGAACGCTGTTGTTATGATCACATCATCTTAAACTCTGTCGATACTCTTGAACGTATTCTTTCTCCTCCTCCTACTCCTCCTCCTCCTCCTCTCTCTCTCCCTCTCTCCCTCTCTCTCTCTCTCTCTCTCTCTCTCTTTCTCTCTCTCTGAGACCCGTCCACTGTGGTTTAATTGCCATATAGTTAATCATCACACCCAGTCATGCGTTCATTTCTAATATATATTTCATTTGTTTAATTTTTCAAACCCTCTCGATTATATAACGGCGGTTGTCATTAGAAATTCGGATTGAGTTACACTGTTCAAGGCTTATATTATATAACATATTAATTTTTCAGTCTGAATTAATCCTTCAGAATGTCTCATAAATGAGGTCTCATCAGGCACCATATCTTTGGGATGATTTATTAGAATAAGAGTTCAGATAGCCAACAGTTTTCCTTTTTCAATGTTTTGTTTCTACCTACGTAATGGAGGAACGGGACAAAAAGGAATAATTGTCATCATGTTATTTTTTTGTCACCTCTTTCTAATGACGGGATATGAATCAATATCAATTCAATTAATCAATCCACCCTCAACGAGGTAGGAGCGAATACGAAAGGGCAACTATGAATTATTGCAAAATCAACGGCCATTTTAATTGATGTTCTTGAAATGTCATTTCCGCGCGGTATCATTGGTCCCGCCATTACAAAAGCGATCTTGTGTGGGTCAGGCAACCTTTTATAGGTGATGTCATTATTTTCCCTTCCTCTTAGGTTTGATTCTGTGTTTAGTTTAATGGTTTGTTATTCTCTTCTCAGTACATTTTTACTTGCATGATTCCTGTTTGTCAAAGTTCTGATGAATACTTAATGTATTGAATCATGACTCTCTTTAGCCCGTTAATTTTTGATGAACAGTTTCATCAGTGTCATTATTGCTGTTGTTATCTGAATCGGGTTTATTTGCTTCCATGACAACGATGATGTCAGATCCATTTGTGACGTCACGGAAATCACTCTTGATTATTATTTTTTTATTTCTAATGTGTTCATCCCTCATCTTAATTCATTGGTTTCAATCACGGAAAGCGAAAGGTCGAGCTCTTTTGCGAAGCATCCTAATTAAACAACAACAACAACAACAACAAAAAGAAAAAAAAAAGAAAAGACATGCTACAAAAGAACATCAATTAAATCAAGGAGGAATATCTTCATAAAAGAAAGCCCACTCGATTACGCTATAAGATGCAATCACAAGGATTGATCCCGTATTCCACACATTATACTGTCAATTCATTTCCCATCAATCATGTTAATTTGAAAGCCCTCTAATGAGCCAAAATCAGATTGTTCAAGCAGATATCATAATTATATAGTAGAGTCAATGAACTGCGTATATTATGTGTAAATGTCTTTATTGACTCTAGAATGTAAAGATAATGATGATTGAGACATACATTCAACACAAAATGTAAGGAAGGAATGTCTTTCCCTTCTTATTGTGTATGTGTAATATGCTCATGTGTACGTGTAGACATACAAACTGTACATTGATTCATACATGTGTTTTATGTTTATTTCATGTACGTATTTGTAGTTACTTTATTGTAGTATTTCAATATGCCTTGTTACCTGCTTTATTGTTTTCACAAGGGACTATTGTAACTCTGTAATGGTTTTGTATTATTTTGGATATGGGAAATACATGACATGAACATTTCTTAGTGAGTTTTACAGAAGAGAATGTACAGGGAGAAGCGGTGCAGGAATAAATTGGGGAGAACGAGGGAAAATGATTTGCGTGTACATATTAATGTTTGTGTATACATTGATTGATTAACACTGAATTTATTTCTTCAATAAATATATTCAGGAATTTTTCTATTTTACGTGGCCACCCAGAAAGCAATGGATGCTTATAAGCAAACATATACAGAACCGCCCAAATATATGGGCAAAAATGTAAAGCTGAGCCGTATGTTGGGAAAGTATTTGAAACTGCAGGTGCACTCTCACTGGAAAGCCAATACGTTAATATCATCTTTCCAATAGTTTCGGACAAAAAAATGAAACAGATTTAGCATAATCTTCAAGTATAGTTCTCTATCTATTTATATGCCAGATTAGGTTAAAGTCATGCACACTCGAGTAATTTTGATTTGTGTTTCATCAATCTTTCAACATTATATTCGCTTATCCCCGTGTCTGTACTCGTATGTACCGCTCATCTTGTATATGAAGGGACGGCGAAAAGTACCGGTAAGTACAATAATATAAAGACATATTCTTCCTTTGAGAGAAGCTGGTCACTGTGCAATGACACATGAATCAATTGTCCTATATGTGGGGCAATTCAAGTGTAGCACATATTTCAAAAGTTTTTTGGTGGCGGTGTTTGTTTGTTTGTTTGTTTGTTTGTTCATTTCCATCTGAGAAGATGGCGGGATATCCCATATTCAGCTACGCTAAGCTGGTCTTCCATGGGGCCCAATTTGATGTGAGGTTTGACCACTTCACCGGGTTAAACACCCTGTTCTTTTAGATGAATGAATGAAGCGGGATCTTTTACGTGCATGAGTTGTGACTCTCACACACTGGACCTCCATTTTATGTCCTATCCGAGGGACAGAGTGTTTTGCCTCTTGCTAGAGTGGACGGTATGATTACACACAACATTGCTCAGTCCAGACTCGGGTTCGAACCCGGTCCCTAGGATATTGAGGCAGACGCGCTACCGACTGAGCCAACTCACCGCTAAAATATGGGATCAAAGGGAGTACGACTGTTGTGACTACCATCTCTTAAACCTCCTTGGTTACATTGGCTCTCGGGATGTTTTAATTGCATGTGTGAGGGAAAGTGGTCAATATTATTATACATCTCTCTCTCTCTCTCTCTCTCTCTCTCTCTCTCTCTCTATATATATATATATATATATATATATATATATATATAGGTACATATGTTCATCTTGGAACTTTCCACGTGTTGGACTTCGAATGCTGTAATTATTAGAAGAAAGATTCTCAAGTACGCCACGGGTCCAACGAGAAGTTTTTTTTTATTACAAAATTTTCGGTCTGCGCAATTTGTCTTTGCACTGACGAAGGTCTGAGGCAGACCGAAAATTTTGTAATAAAAAAACTTCTCGTTGGACCAATGGCGTACTTGAGAATCTTTCTTCTAATAATTACATATACATATATATATATATATATATATATATATATATATATATATATATATTCATGTTTGTGTGTGTGTGTGTGTGCGTGTGTGTGCCTTCATCACTTTATATTCATATTCCTCTCAGTACGTCTCTTTAAGCTCCTACACACAGCTTATACATGATTATCTATTTTCCTGGGGGAAAAAAATCGCCCTTTACTGAGCCGCACGAGCGATTGCTGAAATTATGGAAAACTGCACCGAGTCGGCGGGCGGCTCGCAGATAATGGAGGACACATTGCAAGCTAGCCCCATCATCATTTATTCATGTGTCAGCATCTCATCGATACAAGGGGTCCAGAATGCGTTATCCATCATTAAACCCGAAGGCGGGAGTCACGTGACCGCGAAAAAGGGGTGATCCATTAGTGATCAAGGTGGCTAAATATCCCCATGACCCTCGGAGTACTCAAGTCATCAATTTTCTCTTCGTCATTAATGATGGGGGACGTGCGGTCATGTGATAGGGCGGAGGGGGAGGAGAGAGAGAGAGAGCGAAACGGAGAAAAGGGGTAAAATGAGAAAAACAGCAAACAACTGGGTCACGCTGGGGCTGTGTTGAAAACAAACACAAAGCAAGGCAGAGAAAACAAACAACACGTTTTGAGGCGAAAATATAGGAAGGAGGAAATATTGGAACGCAAGACGCGGGCAGATGGGATTCAATACACTCAGGAAAGATTATTGACGGGTCTTTCAACATGGGTACGCTGCAGAAGTTTGGGGTTAATGATTAGTTAATAGAGCTGTGTTGGGTGTATAATTATGATATATATATGTATATATAAATATTATATACATGTATATATATATATATATATATATATATATATATACATATATGTGTGTGTGTGTGTGTGTGTTTGTGTGTGTATATATGTGTGTGTGTGTGTGTGTGTGTGTGTATTTGACAGAACGATTGAAATCGAAAATAACTGATATAAAGACATAAGCATAAAAAGGGGATTATGATACAGAAGTAGGCCGCAATGGGGATCCACTGAAAAGACTAAATACTTTGAAACATATCAAACATAACACAATCTTAAATGTCATTTATCACATATTAAACAAGACTTCACCTGTGGTAGGGATCAGGCGAATTAGCGGCTAAGTTCAGTCAGTCAGTTTGCTTTCGGGAAAGATTCTAAAATTAAAAAGTCGAAATTGTTGCACAATAGCATTTCTTTTTAAAATCGAGTAATTCGACCTTTGTCATATGACTCTGTCCGCACTTTAATTGAGTTTCACCTTGGTTCTGGAAATAGAAATAAAGAAAGAAGATGAACCAGAAGATTAGAGGTACATATTTTTTCAACGTTGTTCAAAGGTATCACAGCGTAATATTAAATATCGAAAACGCAGAGCATAGCTCATAATATTCACATGAAAACTAAAATGATATGATTATAAATGTCATGATCATCTCATATACCAGTTTTCATAGGAAATAATCATGGACATGGGTGAATGCCATTTCCGTAGGTGATGTCCAGAGTAACGCAAGAGGAAAGTTTAACATAATCCAGGCAAATCTGGTGTTTGTTTGTCCTCAAACCCTGAAGCATTTTGGGAGAGTAAACAAGTGGTAAAAGAATAAAGGAATGAAAAAGAACAACATAAAGGAGAGAAGATAAATAGTATATATATATATATATATATATGTATATAAATAAATGTATATATATATATATATATATATATATATATATATATATACGGAGAGACAGAGAGCGAGAGAGTTGGAGTAGAGATGGAGAAAGTGGAGAGAGAGCAGAGAGAATAGAGGGAGAGAAAAAAAAGACCAAGCTCAAAAGTGCGTTTGAGAGAAAAAGAGGACGAGGGCAGGCAGGAGACGGCAGAAGAAGAGAATTGTATTTCTGAGCCTGGGCGATAGAGCTCCGCCTCCTTAACCCCAGTGAATGGCATAAATAAATTTTCCCGCCGATGAGCAAACTTAATCTCCATAGTATGTGTACACACAGAAATCGCTTCCCCGATCTCTTGCGACCCCTCTTTCGTGTGCGCGCGCCATTTGTCCGTGGCTTCGCTCCTTAGCCAACCATAACAATAACAACAAGGACACCCCGTCTTTTAATCTCTAGAAAGCCGTAAATTAATATCGGTTTCAAGGACTCGAAAGCCTTTTAAAAGAGTGGGAGGACGGTTGAGCACGCGCAGATTCGTTGACTTTTCAGTTGACTTGCGAGAATCCCTTGCCCCCTCTGTCTCGCTCCCACGTCGAGCAGCGACGATTTGTCCGTGGGTTACTTTCATAATTTGCTTTAAATCGTCATATTTTTTTTTTCGAGAGGTGTATGTGCTCGAACAGCTGCCCTGTTTAGTGCGGCGTGTACTAAAAGCGCCACACATTCACGGCTCTTCGCACAGCTAGCGGACAATGGCTTTCTAGTTGTTTCACATCGGGTGTAGATCGCTGCCTGAAATTTTGTCACAAAAACCACGTTTTTTTGACAAACCAATCCTGATCGTGCTGAGGCTCATCGGCTCAATCTTTGCCCCTCTTTTTGGAATCTTACTGATTTTGCTCTCTCCTCTGCTGCTCGCTGTGTTACGATCATCGCCATGATGAAGCCGAAAAAGAAAGTCGAGTAAGTCTTGTCACTTTCTTGCATGTTTTTTTCTTTGCCAGACAAAATGTACCAATCAATTTCTGTCTACAATATTCAGACACATAACAAAGTCTGCAGTTTCTGCTAGCTTTTTTGTCTCTTGTGTGGAAACTTACCAATTCATTCATATCATCTCGTTTGGTGTAGTAATTGTCTTTCTTCAGCTGTTCCCGCTACAATGTCAAGAATCATTGTTTTTACGTGTAAACCTGTCATTAGATTGCATCTCTTTTATGTAGCCTCGCAATCTGATAGTGATGAATGAAAGAGCTAACATCTACAACATTTCACGTCTTGCTGTTTCGTAGAGGTAACATCGATTATGAATTTCGAGTCATTCTGTATCCATAAGACATGTAAATCTGGCAGGTTTGTTCTTGGACTCGTCTGCAAACGCGAGATCAGCAAAGTGTAATCGTTTTCCACTTACACATAACAAAATGGGATTGTAGTGATCTTAAATCTGAATAAGGTTGGAAAACTTATAAAAACTGCTATATATGACACCTTTGAGTAATTTTGTCTGCATTATTCACTTTTGTTTGTTTGTTGCCTTATCAATTTTCCAGGAATGTACGATGTGTTCGTTGTTATCTTTTCATATGTTTTGTTGTCTATTCGATAAACAGGTAAATAGGATTTATACCTGTTGTTTCAGTCAGTCAGTAAGATACTTTGTTGTTCGCTTGTTTTGACCTAGATTCTCTCTTCTCCCTCTTTTTGAAGAAAGTAAAAGAGATGTCTAGAAAAATCATCCTAGGACGCTCTTGTAGTGTGAGTACATGGGTTAGATTGTTCTTGGGCCCCCTCTTGCAATAATTATTGCTGTTGATGTTGGTCCTACTTCGTGCTCTTAGAGAATTACATGCATTCCAATTCTTACGTGAGAACGTAGTAACCTTTGTGGCACATATAGGGAGAAGGCCATTAATTACTATTTTTGTGATGTGACACGGATAACAACAAACCTTTAGTGGATTTCTTGATTACAGTTGGAGAAATGTTAACACGAAGTATAAGGACTAAAGCTAAAAGTCTTGGCGTTTAGAAGTACATTCCAGTGTTCTGACCTTAACTTCCTTTTTTTTTTCTTTTTTTTTTTTTTGGGGGGGGGTCTTTTTTAGGGAGAATCTATACTAATTTTGGAACCAACTACTACCACATTTGGGTTTGTTTATGAAGGACGACGAAACTCCCCTTGGTAGTAATGTTACTCGGATGGAGCACCAGTTTCTATGCAAATGTTTCATGTATACAATCGTCAAACCAACTTTGATGCCTTGCGTGGTGCAAAAGATTGTGACCCATGCATGTAACGAAGACCCAACACAGTTGACAGTGTTACGTACCAGCGATGATTCCGCGTTATTTGGCTGGATATTTCAATCGCGGTATACGACAGAGCGAATATACCCCGCCATAATTCGCATTTATTACGTGCGTTGGACTTGGATCTGCGAAATGTGAAAATGTCAATTTGGGGCACCTACGCCTGTCTCGTTGGTGAGATGAGGCAGTTAAGGCAGGCTGTTACCACGGCCGCAGAATCAGTGCCAGGCAGACATAACGATGTCTGCACACCCCTACTGCCTCCTGTGGACTCCCCTTAATCAACAGGTGCTCGATGGTGGAGTTTTCCCCCCTTTCCTTGGTGGAGGTTCCCTGTCAATAGATGCGCTGGGTATCGCTGACGTTATGCGAGGGCGAAGCACTTCTTGAGGAGTAGAGAATGCGGCCAAGCATCCTCAAAAGGAGGACAGTATACCTTATATCTCCTTTCAGAAACTTGAGACGGGCGCAAGACCCAATCAACATCCCTTAAGCACATGCCGGTATATATTTGATACCTTAAACTATTCTTTGCAAGAAAAAGAGAGATAATTGTATCTCTTTTCTTCTCTCTCTCTCTCTCTCTCTCTCTCTCTCTCTCTCTCTATATATATATATATAAGCATATACATTAACATATATACAGTATGTTTTATATATATATATATATATATATATATATATATATATATCATGTGAGTGTGTGTGTGTGTGTGTGTGTTGTATGCTGATGTGTATGTTTACCAACGAGAATAAACATATTGCATATCATATATACGTACATACACAAACACACATAAACGTAATCTCGCCAAAGAGCAAATGCATTTGGTTAATGCACACGCTGTTGAATTTCTGCTTGCACCGCTACAAACTAAAACAAAAAAAAATGAACGAGATTAAACACCACCGCCTCACACGCCAAACCGTACGACTATTAGGCAAATGAAAGAGATAGAAGATAAACACCTGTTAAGCCATCGGACTCATCATGAACGCACGCGAGAACTGAATAGATAATGAGTTTATCTATCTATGACTCATGGATTTAATTGGAAAAGGATGAGAAAGGGAGAAATTGACATGATTGTTCTTGTGATGACGTACAAAGTAAATACCTTTTCACGAAAGTTGGAATTGACTTGGTAAATTTGAAGGGTAACGCCAGAGAAATGTCTCGACTTTTGAAAAAAAAAACTATTGTATTATGTATATTGTATCGTATTATATATGTATTATTTCATTCATTTTATTAATGTCATCGGATACGGCACATACACACACACACACACACACACACACACACACACACACACACACACACACACAATCCGATGTTTATGGCAATACATAGCGAGGCTATTAATTTCGTTTACAAAGGCTACGGGAGTACATGTTGGATTGATCTCTTGCACGCGACAGTATGCACGGCGACTATATTGATCTATTAGTTCTTCTGTGATGATTATCGGTTCATGTGACTCACGGAACCTGTTGCGCAGGAATGGGATGTATGGCAGGAAATTGATAAGTTTATCACATTTTTCCCATGTAAACTCTTGGGTAGGATTGGGATGTATGGTATTAGATTATTAAGTTTATCATATTTTACCCTGTAACGTTTTGTTGTGTAAACATCTAAACTTCATGTACCAATAGATTGATCACTTTTTGTGATTTACCACATGTGATCACTGTAATATTTGTTCTTTTTTTATATCATGTCGTTATATCATTGTTTGTACAGAGTACCGAAATAATCTGTCTGTTTTTATAACTATGATTGTAAAACATGTGCAATTCAGCCTTTGGCTGCCAGACATGATTTTTAACAAAACCTGTTCAATTCAATTCAATTCAAAACCAAAGAAATTACGCAGTACATGTTTGTTGTCTTTTACTGACTCAAAACCGTGTCCAATACAGTGAAATAGGGTTAGAATGTTGTTCAATAGTATCAAAAGGAAAATGGAACAATTGCATAAGAAAACTGTGGGATTAAGGGTGATCTCTACAACCTATTAATGTTTGTGTTTCAATGATTACAGTATACATCTCTTTTTAACGTACTGTACTTCGTTTGCGACTTGTCTTCTGCCATACTTGCCTCACAGGTTGCTGTATCTGAAAATAACACGAGCTCACTATAATACAGGAGAGCGTTCATGGTTCTCGTCTCGCTAATAGACTTAAGGGTTCGAATCTCCATGGTAACGGGAAAGAAACGTTTTCCCTCCGCCTGCGTAATGTATACCGCTGATATGGGTTAAAGGCCGACAGCCAGTCGTACCCCTTATAAGGCACCTGATTCTCAGCGACCACCGTGAAAGAGATGTTGGGGATAAATCGTCACGCCCTCACCATTCTCCCCAACTTTACACCTAAAGATATTTTTCACTTATTTAGAGATTCATGAGATGACATGAATGAAATAACACTTTAATGACCTAATGAAGTTTGCTGAGCTACGAAAATGAAGGTACCCATTGATTCCCATGTTCATTATGTGTGTGTGTGTGTGTGTGTGTGTGTGTGTTTGCTGTGTATGAATCGTTGAAGAGATCTTTACGTCCAATAGTCCAATAGTCGTAGTTTACTAAACGTTGGAGAGGAAATGGGGAAAGAAATCTGACAAATCGTTTTGCGACTCATAAAACTAAAGCTAATTTTCACAACATTCTCTTCACACTCCTTGTGTAAAAAGCTCTCCCGTTGGGGTGACAAGAACGCTTCTTCTTGGCATTTTCGCACCAGAGATGCAAAATAGGAGATTGAATTCATAATGCTTATCGATTTAAAAAAAAGAAGTTGTATACAGATTATCATCCTCGTTAAAACATCAAATTACGAACTCGACTATCAAAATGCGCCAGCCACGTATAAGAATCTCCATTTTGCATGTGAATAAAGTATACTACACCACACATGGACCCAATTTAGCAAAGAGGGAGAGAGAGAGAGAGAGGGGGGGGGGGGGGACGGAGAGAGAGCTGGAGAGCGGATAATTTGTGCATAGTAAATACGCATAATTCTTCTGTTTACCTGTCATGACGTTTCTTCATGTTGACCCTCCCCCCCCCCCCCTTCGTTAAAGCAGTTAAAAGTGTGTATGTGTGTGTGCGCGCATAGATAAAGGAAGGGGGTGTGAAAAAAATGCCGGAGCAGGTGAATAATGTCCTGTCGTGCATATCACTAGGAATGTGTATCGAAACTGATGCCGAAATGTAACGCCAATGTAATGATATGTATAGTTGTGTTGCGGGTAATGCCTCACGTGAATACGAAAATACACCTTGATATCGATCATGCCCTTTTGCGATGAGATTTGCTCGCTTGAAGCTCTTCATTTAAAGATAGTGTTCACAATTCTGTAAAAAAAAAAAGTGATGTATGGAAATGATACGTCGACATCAAAGATGGAACGAACAGAAAATTGTGTGTAAGATCCATAAATCTTAAAGTAAGCCCGTCACAATGGCTATACATGCAATACGTCACGGACGCCACTGCCTATCTGTCATTTTGTGGATAATGCTAATAGAGTGCAAGTGACTATCTTGGCATTGACAAATCAGAATAAAGCACGCGCACTCCATAGTATCCCTCACAATGCATGCTGAGCTCATCACTGATAGGAGACGAAGAACATCGACAGCGAAATCGAATCCCCCCACGCGGTATATCTCAACGTCGCTAGCTTTTGTAATACACAGAAAATCTCTTTCCACATTGTCTGTCTCAGCATGGCCTTGAAAATAGAACTGGAATATTTATCAATGATCGCGCAATTCTCCGTGTATACGATACCAGCGGGACGCAACTCTCTGATTTTCCTGTGAAAAGAAAAGCCGGTAGATGCTCTCAAAGAGAGAGGCAGCCTATTATACGCGACTGGCGAATCAAAACTGGAGTGTGTTTTTCCCGTAACCGCCTACGACATCTTCCTAACGGATAATCTCGGAAACAGCCCCGTTTAATTAACGCGAGGCGGATGCTTAGTTTATTTGGCTAATTAGAGTCACTTCTAATGACGCAGAGGGCCACTTTTCCTCGTGTTTTGAATATCGGCATCTATACACATTTATCCGAAGGACAAATTCTCCGATTTTTCCGGGAATACTTTTTAACTGCAACTTTCCTGTTATTATTTTTCTTGCATTTCCACGGTTCAATAATCATTTTTTTTTAATATTTCACAGGGTTCCTTCATAACATCATGTCAAAAGTTAAAGATTCAGACATAGATTTTATCGTTTAGACATTTTTGTAGTGCCATCATTACAGTAAAATGAGTTTTACGCTATTGATATACAGGTAACCGTCCCCCTTTTCATCAAGTTAACATAAGAACATATTTTCACGTAAAAAAAAAAGAAACACACATTACCAGAGCGTCATTTGTCTTGTGCAGTTTTTTGTTTTGTTTTATACAGTCACATAATTATTAGCAACAAAACAATATGTACACCGAGAGCTTGAGAAGATGAAGCCGAAAGTACTGTTAGTACCCACAAAGAAATAAATTTTCTGTGTCAAAAAAAATCATACAAGGAAAAATATAAAGTAAAAGAATTACTGGAATATATAATTCTACTTTATATAAAAACACAAAGGAAAAAAATCAGTGTAACTTTATTCAAAGTCTTACTGAGTATGACAGGCGAATAGAAATAAGATTTATCCACCACTCCTTTGCAGCATTTTCGAAGCGTGTGTTGAATAATACTTATCTATGAGTCGGTCACCTGTTAAGCGCAACATTGTGAGATCCTTCATATGATGTCACGTTTTGTTTCTTAAAAAATGTTGTCTGAAAATAACATCACACTAACTTGATTTGTATAAACCTTCATCAGGACGAAACCGAGCGGTTACTATAGTATTATGAAACAGTCCCTATATAGTCACTAAACATTTGCCTTTACCCGAGTCCTCCTAAAGAGGGGAGTACTGTAATTTTATTAATCCGCACTGGCTTCCCCAGTTCATTAAAATCATGTTCGACGTTCGTTGCGGGAGTTCGAGCCAAAAAGCCCTACGAAATTCTGCACAGGTTCTCAGTTAATTAAGAAATCGACCAGCATACATCAATCAACGGTGCCCATGCACAGTGCTTACCGCCCGTATATGCTATGTGAAAACTGTTAAAAAAATATGGGAAAGAATGAATGACATATATAACTAATAAGAATTAACTACATATTGCATGGTGAAACAAAGCAAACGTATATAGGGGCCAGTATATAAATGTTTACTCAAACATTTATGACATAAAAAATGTTTACGCGGACGTATAGCTTGTATGTCTGTTTGTGTGTATGTCTGCTTCAAAAAGTAACGGATTTTAATCTAACATCACATCGCATCCTGGTCGCTGATGAAGAATGCGATCACTAACCTGGTTGGTGCTTTTGTGTCTAGAACATACGCTTCCCTGCCAGGATAAAGCATTTTATGCCGTTGTAGGTTTTTATCATATATATATATATATGATTTGACTTGATCTATTTCTGCTTAGTTTTATGCCGTTGTAGGTTTTTATCATATATATATATATATATATATATATATATATATGTGTGTGTGTGTGTGTGTGTGTGTGTGTGTGTGTGCGTGTGTGTGTGTGTGTGTGTTGTGTGTGTGTGCGTGTCTGTGTCTCAAAGCCCAGCATTAATCATTTAGATATTGGCTCTAAAATGTCTATTGAAAGTTATGGAATACTCTGTGTTAAAATGAATACAATAAACTTTGCATTGTGAAACAATGTGACGCAGTGGTCAGGTGTAACACATTGAAGTGTGAGACTAGGACTGTCCACTATTTGAAACTGATGATGTCGTCTTGCGAGATATAAAACAGAATTACAAACCTAATGGGAGTTCACTGTATTTCATGAGTTGAATTTTGACACAGCTACAACAACGAATGAGAGGTAGTCGCATACCCTTCAACAACAGACCCCAGGTAGCAGTTAAACCGCACTCAATTTAATGACAATATGTTATTACGTGCTCGAAAGTATCACAATACAGGGCTCGACATTTTCAGTGGCTCGGTGGTCCAGGGCCACCAAAAATGGATGTTAGGCCACGAAATTTCTACAAAGGCTATTTTGGTGGCACGTAATATTCAGAACGGATTGTTACGATTCCGTTTATTTCGGGCTACTAGATTTCTTTTCCGGGGAACCAAAATTGAAAGATTTTAGTGGCCTGAACGGATCATCAGAGAAAAGAGTTATAAAGTGTCAAGCTCTGATGATGAAGATGATGATGATGATGATGATGATGATGATGATGATGATGATGATATATATCTTAACGATTGATTGTCATTTCATGTCACGGAAAGATTAGATAGAGCTCATGCACGCAAACTCTATCTTCGTTCAATAGGAAAGAAGTCATGCATACAGTTGATATTTTGTTTCCTATTACGGCGTTGAAGCATGGCCTAATTTGTGACAAGAGAACGAAGTAGCGGATATCGCATGAGCAACATCGGATACAATTTCATTCCACGGGGATATGTTCTTTATTCTGTTTGAAAAATTACGTTCTCTCCCCTGGCAATCTGCTAGAACAATCATAATGCTACGACGGGGGAATGAAATGAGTCTAGATGATTCTCTACTTTATTTCCGTCTGATTAAGATGAAGAGCCAATACCTCGCATGTAATGAGCGATCCGTTTCAAGAAGTATACGACTCAACAGCGGCAGCAGCAGCAGTAGCAGTAGCAACAACAACGACGACAACAACAACAACAACAAAATGGAAAAGAAAATTGGCATTGTGCTTTCTTGCAGCGCTGACAGTAATGAATTGTGTATCTACCTATTCCCCTGGACCTATCGGTCAAAATTGACGAGAATTAATTGCCATTCTCGATGCATTTCCGTTCCGGATAGGAACCCGCACCGAGGGCCACATCGATGCCGTTCACCTCTCCAGGGGCGCTGAGCTGAAGCAATCAATAGATAAACAAGCAAACAAAGAGATAAAGAGATTCATTGAAATAGATAGATGGGTGTAATTACTTATATATATATATATATATATATATATATATATATATATATATGATAATAGTAAGAAAATATAGCATGGATAATGAATAATTGACTAAACCAATTAGATAGGTATATATTTAGATAAATAGGGAAATGATAACAGTTAATTCGGCGTATGAAAAGATGAATGATCAATCGAATAGATACGAAAACTGATGTATAGAGAGATTTAACGAGTGATAATAGTATAAACGAATGGATAAGTGGCAAATAAATTGATGAAACGTCGCATTAAACGCATAATACAAACTGATATATAGTGGTCAATCTCACCTGCCGAATGAATTCTCTGAACGAAGCAAAATGGAACATACATTTTTCCTCTGTTAGCAATCAATTTCATAGTTTCACAAGGCAGTATTTTTTTTTCTAAAGGTCAAGCAATTGGAAATTACACCTTTATTTGCACTTATGGATATCATAATAATCTTTTACATCTAACACTGAACACTTTATGCGTCTTGATTATGGGCTTAACAAATGCATCGCAGCAAAATAGTTATTTTTTACATTGTCCTCGATAAATATACCTTTGGTTTTGTATGATAAGTGACATGCACATATCATTGGAGCAAATCATCTCCTGTTTACCTCTAGATCAAGAATTCAATGTACGAACTATTCATCCTGCAGAGTAAATAAGCGACCTTAATTATCATCAGTTATTCGAAATGGAAGCTGTCTTGGCATAATTAGCAAACGACAACAATATCCACCAAGTCCACTTCTAGAGACGACAGGACACACACACACACAAAAACACACACACACAAACACACACAAAAGGAACAGTTCTAACCAGATCATTGGTTTTAAAGAGGTAGTAGCAGTGTCGGCATGATATTTCCTTAAAATAGTTAAGTATTGATTCAATACCAAGGGCACATTCTATGTGGTTCACAACTTGGAACGCGCAGGCCTGTAATACTCCATTGGGTGGTTTGAATCGAAGCTCTCGAGTTGTTACATCAATCACGTTCTAACATTAATGGCACTTGTCGTCATAGTACTATTCGCAATCTGATAATCTCGTAAAGTCACGTAACAAAGCATACATCAGTTTAGAGCCATTATTAGCTGTACAGTAGAAAAGATTAATGATCCTACCTTCTGCAAAAGGCAGTGTCAGATGTTACCAACCTATGCGAAGTCAGTACATTGTATTTGGGCTGTGTTTGCTGACCATTTTATGCATTCGTTCAAAGTTCAAAGTTCAAATTTATTTTCATTTTCATCAAATAAACAGAATAATTATATACAATGTATAAGCAGAACATATTTGTAATAATTGCAAAAACGTAACTTAACAAAATACATTTGGTAATGAGTAATAAAATGAAGGAAACATAGAATTGTATGATTTATTAAAATATATACATATGCATACCCAGTAGTACAAATTAAATAAGGATGTGAATGGAAGTGGGGGTTCCCACTAAAAAGCAAAGCTTGTACGATGGGACCCTCATTCGTCTTTATTAGAGTTAATATAATGTGAGTCTGTTCTATAATGCCATAATTGCTTTCATTATTTTTACGTTTGGCTATTTTCCTACCCAAGCATATAATGTATTTTGGAACACTTATAGCTAACGCTGATATAGACGTCATATCTTTAAACGTTGTGTGTTGTGGTGGACTTGAATCAAGTTCACAATCAATAGCATTGATCACAAACAAGAAAACCGAACATTTTGTCGTTCAAAATGCATAGATACGAGAGGTAGACAGTGATGGTAATATAACCGATGACCACCACGTGGAGTTGTGTTCAGCAATAATAACCATGATAGCAGCCGTCCAGACGGCATGATAGCACCCGACTCATCGTACGGTGTGTCATCAACGGGTGTTTACCAACACGTCGCTCTTACTTGCGACTCATATAAAAACAATACAAGGGAGACATCCGGGCTACTTCTTTGCTTGTTCAGGCAGGTATTGTTAGAATCCCAAACAGGTGTATAAATGGCGCTGGAACTATTTGTAAAGGCATCGTCCACTTAATCGTTATAACAATGTTGTCGCAAATGATGATAACGTTGTCGCGAACGATTGCAACAGCATTTTACAGTACAGCTATAATTCGATAACATCAGATAATGGGGAAAGCGTTACAACCATTACACTGGCAGTGAACACGTATATGGCGTCATAATGGCTTACTGAATGAGAAGCAGGCGTCATTATCTCTTTTATTATGACGTAGCCTCATAGCTTTAATTTTCTCTGGAGACTCTATGTCTCTTCTTTGTGTTCTACGTATATGGCCCGAGACAAAGGGACATTTACTAGTCTCATGCCAAGAAAGAAACATGAATAAATGCAAGAGCAAAAACAAGAACAAAAAGTCAAAACAAACATCATGTTGCAAAATTGTCTTAAGAAGAATAAGCCATAAGTCATGTAAGTAGTACCGGACAGAGTTTATTGTCACATGACAATTAAGAAGGACCATTTTGATTGGCTTGTTGGACGGTCTGTCACATGACATACAACTGGTATTCCACCTGTCGCAACTTTTGTAGCACCTGTCCCTAATTTCCTTTTTTTTTAAATTCCATTATAGTCTTAAATATGTCGTCTGTAAACCAGTATCACTGGTGTGTGTTTGTTTGGGTGTGTGTTTGGTTGTGTGTTAGTTAGTTTGTTTGTGTTTGATGTTTGTGTGTGTGGGAGGGGCTTAATGTCAATGTTACTCTTTACTATAGTCGGTTGGCAATAATCATTTCATCGTATCATCATACGTAATTGGATTAGGGAATTAAGGAGCATGTGCGTTTACGATCTTTTCCCATTTGCATGACACAAGAGAGAGAGAGAGAGTGTGTGGGAGGGAGATCACAAGTTAGTTTCATGAGATTCTGATGATGGTAAGAGTGTTGGCTTTAGAAAGATCTAGTTATTAGAGTTGCCCCTACCAGAACCTCTGTCTTCATGAGATGACCTTCTCCAGACAGAAATCAGGCAAGGAAAATGCTAGTTACACACCTTAATCCATCTTCTATTATCATAACATATTGTCTGAAGTCCGCGCTGTGTGCTGCAGAAGCACTCTTTACTGCGTAATCGTCGCAAGAACACTTTACGACTCTCGCATCTAGCTGCGTTCTCCGGGCCATTAAAACATGAACGTGACTCTCGCTCATTGAAGGAACGTTAAAAAAAAGCCACAAGAAAGAAGAAAAAAAAAAGGGGGGAGAGAAAGAGACATGGAGGGAGGGGGGGGGGGAGAATATAAGAAGAGGGTGAGAAGGGAGGAAAGGGGATATAGAATTGGCTCATTTAAGGCCCATCCATTCGTATTTTGATTTCCCTTGTGGAATCCGTAGATCGAGGTGGTCACTTGCTCCTATTACTTGCTCGCCTCTTCCCCCTCAACTAAGTCAGAGAGACAAACAGCAAGGGAATAAAGTAACCAATCAGACTTATTGCTTTTTATCACTTATCTCTACCATATGCTTCTCTTATCTCTTTTTTTCTCTCTTTCTCTCACCCCCCTTCTCTCTATTTTCCAATTTTCCTGTGGTTTTTTTGCTCTGCTTTTCTGCCTGAAACTCCCTCTTTATTTATCTCTCGGTCTGTCTCTATCTCTCACCTTTCCAACCCCTCTCTCCTCTGTACAAATCTGTCTGTGTTTCTATGTTGTAAGTGACATGTGGTAGTTATATCCCAAGCACTCGGAAGTTCCTTTTGGCGTACAAATGAATAATTTTTGGTCTGGTGTTTCTTCTCTGGCAGGCACATACATAAAAAGATGGCGTTCAAGATACATTAGTACTTCTTCTGGTTATGTGGAAAATTCTACAAAGTGCTAAGCCCTTTACGTAATCAGGTCATGATCTATATCGTAAATTCTATAGAATAACAATGAACTTCTATATCTGGAATCTATACAAATTTTGCTAATTAGACCTGCAGCGTTTGCCTTTTTTAAATTGTATTGATCGAGTTGATAAGATTAACTGTGCCAGCTCCCGGTCTGATGGATTTATTCCAGGATGTTCTTGCATTCTATAACAATTCTCAACCTCCCTTTTTTACCTCGTCCTTGCTGGGTTCTGTCAGAGCCTTGTCTATCCGTCTATGTCAAAAAGCATAAGCCTGTATTGCCATCTCATTGGGTCTGATTGTCAATATGCCATATAACCTGCCTTATGATGGATGTGCTTATCAAATTATCAACTCTGTATAACAAGACAGTAGATTGACAATTTGTATTTCACCCCCGTTCCGCGTCGGTGGGAGCGATTAGACGCGTAAATTCTATTACGAACTGCTTGTCACTAGCATAGCATCGTTCGACAGAAAGGGACAATCCAATTTGCCTCTATCCGTGTGTGTATTGGTGTAACAGATCGACAACACGCCATCTTCGGGATTCAATGCTTTTACCGTCGGTATTCGTGGAAGATAGATACCTTGTAGTTGTTATCGGCAGATGTCGGCAAGACGAGTGTTTTTTTCTTTCACGGCCTCTTCCAGTGTTTATCACGTGGTGTGCGCATTATTCTATTCGTCATGTCAAGAAATATACACAATTCAATATGATTGATGAAATTATTGCATGACGTTAGTACGTCGGAATGTAGCGCGTAGATATCAGTGCTTGATGTCAGATGTTTTTTACATTTCTTCAAAGTTTGTTCGGTTTCTCGCTCGAAGTAACACCACCTCCTTTTGTGGGAGAGAATGTTTACAAGCATTGCTTTATGTATAGTGAGCCGCTTCTTGGTACCAGAATTCACCATGAGAAATGGAGCTGTGTTCGAAATTTAAGTAATTTGCTTTCCATACGTTGCGCTGATGATGTACCGATGTATCAGTTTTGCATTTTGAATTTGTTCTGCTGGAAGATGAAATCAAACAGTCAAATTTGTAAAACCAAATTAAACCGAATTTAGAGAAGAGGTAAGATGGAATAATTCAATCACATGACTATACAGGTCTGTGTAAAAGTGCGTGCGCTTGCTTAGCTATTCGCTCTGTTTCACTTCTTTAAGTTTATCTTTTATTCCTTGCTTTTGTTTTGCCTCATGTGTCACTGGAATAGTCAATATCAATTTCAATGTTTTTTTTTTGTTGTTGTTGTATAAGACATGTGTCTTCTTCTAGAAACAGTCAGAAGTTATTAGTGTTATCATTTTATTTTACAACTAATTATTATCTTACATAACGAATCATATCTAGTAGGATCCTGACTGTTTTCTTGTCAGTTTAAAAGGTGAAAGGGAGCTCATTCTATTTCCAAACGTTCTATATATATATATATATATATATATATATGGGGGGATTATGTTTTCGGGTCGTCCGTCCGTCCGTCCGTCCGTCCGTACGTACGTCCGTCCCGTTTTGTTTTTGTCGATATCTCAAGAACCGTGTGGTGGTTTTACATCAAACTTGGTATGAGGGTATATCCTGGGGGGATAATACTTTGTTTGGATTTTAGGGTCACGGGGTCAAAGGTCAAAGGTAACAGATTATTTTGTGAAAAAAGGGGTTGAAAATTCATGTTTTTCTCCATATCGCAAATGGTTCAAGGTATCTTCATGGAACCTAGTATATATGCTTGTTCCAATGGGCAGTTATTATCTAGGGAAGTTGGGGGGTCATGGTTCAAAGGTCAGTGGGTCAAAGGTCAAGGTCAACTCCTCAAAATATCACTACTTTCCTTACATTTATGCAATGCCTGAAGGTTTTTTTTAAAACTTGTATACATGTATTACCCAATATATATTCTGTGGGAAGTTTCTTGCCAAAAGGTCAAAGGTCAAAAAGTCAAAGGTCAAGTGAAAGTGCTGAATTGCACTGTTTCCTCCATACCTCAAAAGTAACTCAAGGTATCATCATGAAACTTACATATTTATGCATGTTCAACCTAACAGTGATTCTCTTTGGAACTGTGAGGTCAAAGCTCAAAGGCCAGGTTTAGATAATGCTATTTTCCCATTTGATACTGAAATTATACTTTTTCTCAATACCTTGAAAATTACTCAATGCATAAACTTATAAAAGGGTCAAAAGTCAAGTAAAAATCATCAGTTCCCCAAATACCTGCACTCTGACATTTTAATCATTCATCCAATTGAACCTAGTTCTAGGAAAGTGAACATTCAGCACATTTGTGTCAAACCTGTCATTTTAATATTTTGCCAATTGTGTGAAACTGTTATCACATATTGTCAAGACATTGTACTATAGACCTATTAGGAGAACCATGCATTATGGCGTAGGCATATCAGTCGCCGTAGCGATATATCTAGTTGTTTTTTTTTTTGTATCTCCGATGCATGATTAAAATGTCAGAGTGCAGGTATTTGGGGAACTGATGATTTTTACTTGACTTTTGATCCTTTTATAAGTTTATGCATTGAGTTATTTTCAAGGTATTGAGAAAAAGTATAATTTCAGTATCAAATGTGAAAATAGCATTATCTAAACCTGGCCTTTGACCTTTGACCTCACAGTTCCAAAGAGAATCACTGTTAGGTTGAACATGCATAAATATGTAAGTTTCATGATGATACCTTGAGTTACTTTTGAGGTATGGAGGAAACAGTGCAATTCAGCACTTTCACTTGACCTTTGACTTTTTGACCTTTGACCTTTTGGCAAGAAACTTCCCACAGAATATATATTGGGTAATACATGTATACAAGTTTAAAAAAAAACCTTCAGGCATTGCATAAATGTAAGGAAAGTAGTGATATTTTGAGGAGTTGACCTTGACCTTTGACCCACTGACCTTTGAACCATGACCCCCCAACTTCCCTAGATAATAACTGCCCATTGGAACAAGCATATATACTAGGTTCCATGAAGGGTGCACTCGTAGAAATGTTAGTCGATAAACTTTTAGTAACTCATGGACAGAAAAAAAAAGGGCCGAGAATCAATTTCCATATAATTAAGTTCCATATACTTGGTAAGGATGTCAACAATGCATTTGAGAGAGCGCTTGTCTTCATGCACAAGGTAAAGAGCACTGCATCTAGCATGTTCCTTACAGAGACACAGGTCGTGCATCATGCACTGGTTGACAACAACATACACTGACACTGCAGATGTCTGTGAGAAAATATGTTCTAAAAGAATAGAACGAAATTGTCTTGATAACATACACTTTTTTTATGCCTCCGCAACGAAGTGGCCGGAGGCATTATGTTTTCGGGTCGTCCGTCCGTCCGTCCGTCCGTCCGTCCGTCCGTCCGTCCCGTTTTGTTTTTGTCGATATCTCAAGAACCGTGTGATGGTTTTACATCAAACTTGGTATGAGGGTATATCCTTGGGGGATAATACTTTGTGTGGATTTTAGGGTCACAGGGTCAAAGGTCAAAGGTCACAGGTTTATTTTGTGAAAAAAAAATTGAAATTTCATGTTTTTCTCCATATCTCGCAAATGGTTCAAGGTATCTTCATGGAACTTAGTATATATGCTTGTACCGATGGGCAGTGATTATCTAGGGAAGTTGGGGGTCATGGGTCAAAGGTCAGGGGGGTCAAAGGTCAAGGTCAACTCCTCAAAATATCACTACTTTCCTTAAAATGCAATAGGCTGAAGGTTTTTTTTTTTTAAACTTGATGTATGGCATGTATTACCCAATATATATTTTTGGGGAAGTTTCTTGCCAAAAGGTCAAAGGTCAAAAGGTAAAAGGTCAAGTGAAAGTGCTAAATTGCACTTTTTCCTCCATATCTCGAAAGTAACTCAAGGTATCATCATGAAACTTACATATTTATGCATGTTCAACCTAACAGTGATTCTCTTTGGAACTGTGAGGTCAAAGGTCAAAGGCCAGGTTTAGATAATGCTATTTTCCCATTTGATACTGAAATTATACTTTTTCTCAATACCTTGAAAATTACTCAATGCATAAACTTATAAAAGGGTCAAAAGTCAAGTAAAAATCATCAGTTCCCCAAATACCTGCACTCTGACATTTTAATCATTCATCCAATTGAACCTAGTTCTAGGAAAGTGAACATTCAGCACATTTGTGTCAAACCTGTCATTTTAATATTTTGCCAATTGTGTGAAACTGTTATCACATATTGTCAAGACATTGTACTATAGACCTATTAGGAGAACCATGCATTATGGCGTAGGCATATCAGTCGCCGTAGCGATATATCTAGTTTGTTTTTTTTTGTATCTCCGATGCGAGTATGCAGCAAAATTGTCAACCTAAAATGACATTGACCTTGTGTGACATCAGCGGTTATGGTCATATGATTTCAATTTCAATTTCAATTTATTTCATATTTTACACAGTGATAGCGCAGGAAAAAAATACAATTCTGCAAAACAAAAATCATACAAAGCATAAATTGGCTGAAACTTCATCGAAATGTACAACAGTCTCTCTCAGTATGGAGACAAAAATGTTTGTTTAGAGTTGAGCTTTGTCATAGTACGAAAATAATGATGGGGCCTACGTAAAAGCAAGCTTGTTCAGCCGCGGGTCCCAGGATAAATCATATAGGAGGAATTTTTGAAGTACAGATATATATTCAGACCATCTATGATTGGGAGGAACTTATGGAAACTAAACAAAAAAGTCAAACAAATGTTACTAAACAAAACACAGAAAAGCCACGTGATGCAACAATATCAAAAACTCATTACTAACAAGTTAGTAAGGATGCGTATGGACACGTCGATTTCGAGTCTGTCCAATTAAAATTGTATACTTCTCGAAGAGAAAACAAAATTTATTTCAAGAAAATGTGGTATAAATGACTATTTTAAAATGAATTCAAATAGCAACCCAACAAATAAGTTTCATTACGATCAAGGAGAGAGCCATATTGAATTAGGTTTTACATTTAGAACAGTGATATTATATGCAATAATGAGTCCATGACGTAGCACAACTCTTCCAATGTTTTTGCCTGGGTGATGATAATAAGAATATGTTATTATCCTTCTCAGTGGTCTAATAGCAACTTGAAATTCCCTCTGTTTAAGAGCACACATTCTTTATTTTCTTTTAAAATCAAACAATTATTGCTGAGCGGCTTCAACCATCCATCAACTCTCGTCTTGTTATAGTCTATCATCTTTTATCTGGCAAAATATAAAGTTACGTTTAGGGGGAAAAGAACTGAGAGGTTCTTGTTGATATAATATGCTTGTATATGCTTGTATATTGTGAACTACGCAAAAGATTCTATCCGAAATAGTAGAACGACGCGTAATTTCTCGATGGCATAATTATGACACTTTCATTGTTTCGTGTATTTGACATGGCTATTGAAGCAAAAAAAAAAAATGTAATAAGGAACAGAGTTTTACTTTAAGGCATCCTGACGAACTGCAAGCGAACTCGCCTGTACGTTCTTAACTGCCCTGTAAGTCCGCCTGTGTGAGTGGGCGTTGGGGTGTGTGCTTAATGAGAATAAGAATCGGTGTCTGTACATACGACAGGTCTCTCTTTGCATAATAATAAACGCTAATGATCGATTGAGTTTGTGCACAGTGAGCAATGTGGGTATGTGAGTGCGTGTGTGGCGCGCGCGCGAGCGTGTGTGTGCGTGTTTCACACGTAATCATCCCCCCAAATTTGGCATTTATGTCCATCAAACAAAGTGTGAAACAAAATACAAAGCATACTGTCCATTGCACAACTGTTGTTTTATCAGTAAGAACTACATAAATCGTAAAGTATACAATGAAGCGTATGCAATTTCGCAGAATAACCAAGAATAGCAATGCATACCTTGGAAGGTTGACCAAAAAGTTTATATAACAATGGAAAAAAGTTGCCACAACCGAATGTTATCACATAACGATTATCCAATGTTATATATCGAAAGCAAATGTTTTCTAAATCGATATTTTAATACTATGAATTTAAAAGATTTAAAAAAAAATTGCATCTACATTAATTTCAAAGTTTGGGTTCAGTATAAACAAATGTATTTTGAGAATGTACTGTTCTCAACAAAGGAAGATAGAATTCGTTGGATCGTCGCGTGGGGTAATCATGCACATGGCTAATTAGTATGGAATAAATCACGAAATTAGGAAGTTGATTGATGATACAATTAAACATGAACTGGCCCTGTTAAAATGCATAAAAATCTTTTATTGTCAGATGCTTAATCTCGCATTTATTTGTAAGCACAAATTGTCTTGCCTATATTCCAGTTCAGTTCAGTTCAGTTTAGTTTCACTTATTTATTATTTCGTTATGCATACCTAATGTCAAACCTATTAGATCTAGGTCATAAACCAGAATATTCGCGGTTGCGATTTAGCCAATCGTCCACCTGTCGACCTAATTTGAGTGTAGAAAGCAGCGCCGCCGCGATGCGAGCTGGTAAATGAGTGCCGCTCCAAAGTGGCTTATCTGGTGTACGCAAATGATGTTTTAATGAGTAATCAGGTAAATTAAAGCTCGCCAAGCGAGCACAATTGGGGAATGCGGCGCCGTTCATCGGTTCGCGAAGAGTGGAGACTGACATTCAAAAAAAATTCCAGCGCTGGTCGTTGGCGAAGGAGATTACACGAGAGAAGCGCAGTTTGTGTATGCTGATAATTCTAGTAATTCAGTGCCTTTCATCAGGGAATTCGACTTGATTGCTTACTTCCTTCACTATCTCACCTCTCTTCCCTTCTCTCTGTTCATATAGGCTATTCTCTCTCGGGCGACATCCCCCCCCCCCTCTCTCTCTCTCTCTCTCTCTCTCTCTCGATCCATTCTATATGTATGTGATGTTGTGTGTCGCAGTGTAAATATATTTTGCAAAAATCGGCATTTTACTAGGATAATCATGTACATTCAGTTTACATCGGACAAAATTCATTGGTCCATGGATCTGCAGATTATCAGAATATTGAACAGAATTGTACGAAGACTCATACATACTATGATGAAGTTTATGCACCGGACGCTAGTGCTAGAGTGACTAAAAGGCATACATATCCAACATTAACTTCTTGTGCAAGAACTCGTCGTCGCATTGCCCAAAATGTAACGAATAGTCACAACAGTCACGCATGTGACGCTTATCGATCGACCAAGACGAATGCACAGTTGATATTACATAGTTCATTCATCTATTGTTACCCCAATATACACTTCCAGCCGAATATCTGAATATCCTAACCTTCTCTATAAGATCCATGGTGAAAAGTTAATATTGTATGACATTTCTACCTGCAAAATTCTTGCCTGTGTTATTAACCCAGTCCCCAAAGAGGTCGGGTCATCCTTCAAAGCATATACGAAAAACTACCCCAACCTCCCCTCTTCCCTACCCCCCCCCCCCCCTTCTTATATAAAAAACGACGAGACATTCTTTCCATTGCCAATCGCTAAGACGCGTATCAAAACACAATATTTGAGTAAACCATTCACAGCGAGCTCCCAATTTTGGCGCGCAATTAGCGAGACCGAAAATCTGGTCGCGGAAGACCAACACCATCCCAAGCTTGCTGGCTGCTGGCGCGTCGCGGAGAAAAAGGCCCGCGGATTTTTAACTGCACACTATTCATGCATGCAGAGCGGCGATCCGGTCGACCGTGTGCAACCTCCATACGAATTAGTACGGTAATGAGACTCGTGAGTTCAGCAAGCCCTTTCCCGCCGACAGCGGGAAAATCATGTCGCTAACGCGAAGAGGCATTAATTTCGAAGGAACCGTGGAAAGACTTACACTCCCGTGTTTCGTCTCACGAAGATCAAGACGTGGTAATCGCGCCGTGGAAATCAGCTGAGACCATGCCCGATCTTGTGCGAAAATGCTCACACAGGTGATGAAGCGGCCACAAAATCACATGTAGATCAAGTTGTGTGCTTTCTTTGCGCCTTTTCTGTTATTCCTGGTTTTTTTCCCCTCTGTCTGCCAAACGACCAGCAGTGACGAGTCTTCTCACATCCAGACTGGATCGGGATCTATTTCCCACCTGTAGACAAAATCGTGAGTATATTAAACACGTGTTTTTGCACTTTGGCGTCCTTTCTATTGCCTCTGGCGGGCTTGCCGAAAAGCTTTCCAAGGCGCTTGAATCGCCGTCCACAATGCGCGGGGAAAAAAAACACAGGCGAGGCAAGAACATGAAGGTTAGAATTTCCAAAAGTGTTCATCGTCACATTTGCTGGGGGCGATTCAAAGGGAAGACTATCGCTGAATTGCACAAGGACATATGAAGGAGGGTTTATTGTTCAGAGCAAAACTGCATCGTAGCTAAATGTATATTTGTTTTCTCTTAAGAAGCGTAGTATGTTTGACGTGTTTTACAGCAACCCTCGGTGTTCACAGAATCTTTCAAAGGTGAAGTTCTTACGTCTCTAGGGAGCTTCATTACGACTTCTTCAACAGACATTTAACAAGATTTTAACCGTGGCACAAGGGGCGTTATTTGGATGGTAAGATGTAAACAGAGATGTTTTGATTATTTTGTAAAAATGGGAAGGTGAAAATATGAAGAGCAGGTGTCGTAATCCGTGTGTTTATATCATTTACATTAAAAAAAACCTCTTCATTTGTCACCCATTTGTCGCCCCAGAACGAAAAAATAAAAAAAAGGTAAAATGGAAAGTTTAAAAAAAAGTACGTATATTCTAATCATTTGACATGTTTAACTCTTCAGTTATTCCCATTTTGTGCAATGCTGGAATACTATTAAACAGGTCTTTTTTGTTGCTAATCATCAACCCAAACCAAGAAAATTCAAACTATATGATTCGCAAGTCTGAAGAAAAGTAGCTGGAAAAGAACAGAGAAAATCGTTTGTCTTCGTCATGCATCCTCTTTTCGTATTTCCTTTCCTCCTTAAAAAAGAGCACAAAACGAAGCAAATACATTTCTCATGTTTGCGCCAAATCATCAATGTCATGTCGATATCATATGTGTGAAACATGTTGTTAGCCGGTTACCTGGGCAACGGCACAAAAGCGTTTCTGGCTTACATGACGCAATGGATGTGAGGCGGAAAAAAATATCTCGTTCATACCGTCACTTGAGATGGAACCTTAAATATATCATTCGCTGGAAACGCTGGAGAAAACTATATTACACGACATTCTATCCATCTCAAATATTCCCGTATCTTCTAGATATTTGGTATTACAGAAGTTCGTGTTAGTTTCTATGTGACGGAAAATTTTTTTCCAATCGTAATAAGAGTGATTGACATTTCATATTATTTCCGTTAAAGAAATATAATCTTGCGTTCTTGCCACAGCACGAATATATACTTCACATTCTGAGAATCGCTTGATCAAATCCGAACAGCATGTTAATGATATCCCTCTCGAGTTTATACATCATGTATAAGCAATCATCGACACATTTCCTTACCAAGTATATGGAACTTAATTATATGGAAATTGATTCTCGGCCCTTTTTTTTCTGTCCATGAGTTACTAAAAGTTTATCGACTAACATTTCTACGAGTGCACCCTGAAAGGGAATGTACAATACTGGTTGAGGTGGGAATTCTTTTTTTGAACATTCGTAAGTGAGATAATGGGAAACCTCTGAGGAAATATGAAAGAGCATGTAATTTTAAGAAGGATTCAACTTTTATTTGATGAAAATTGGTTTTAAAATGGCTGAGATATCCAAAAAAAAAGTGATAATAATAAAAGGCAACAGGCCACGCCTTTTATTAGGATATCTTTGTTTCACCTTGTTTAGGGATATCTCAGCTATTTCAAAACCGATTTTCATCAAATAAACTTGTGATACCCCTTAGAATTGCATGCTCTTTGACATCTCATAGAGTGGTTTCTGAATATCTTGCGAAACGTTAAAAGCTAAATCCTCACCTCAACCAGAGCTGTACACACCCTTTAACACAAATCTGGGGCAATTTAAATCACTCAAACCAAATGAATGAATTCGGAAATTAGGTAAAACGTGTTTTTTGTTTTTGCATAGTGGTAATTCCCAACACTCTGAAAAGGTACCTATGCACGGGGTAAACGCATACAGGAAAAAAAAAAATCCCGTTTTTTCCCTTAGCCACTGCGGTTCACGACTACTCTTGAAAATGTTTTTGTTTTTTTGTTTGTTTAACTGAGTGACTGAAATATTCATACATACATACATACATACATACATATCCATACTTATGTGTAATAAATGATTATGTTCATATGTATATATAAATACATACAGTCTTTAATGTTTCTGTTTATTCTCTTACCTTACAGTATAGGCAGCAGACATGCATGAGTCACCCTTTGTTGATATCATAAAGCTATGAGATTTTGGAGATTAGAACCAAACCGATATATTATTAACTTGTTTGTTTGTGTAAGGGCGTCTTAGTCAGCGTATATGAGTACAAATCAGTGGTAGTTGTTTTGTTTTGTTTTGTTTTTTTACTGTTACAGCCACTGAATCTGGTCGTATCTAATGGTATGATTCATTTTCAGATTTTCCTCGGTGTTGTTGACTGTGGGGTAGTGTTTGCAACCAATAGCCCGTTACTCTGTCGATGTTAGGTGTAACTTGTGTCTATTCATAATCCTTGTCTCGTAAAATAATTGGCGTCAATGTCAAAGTCTCCTCAGTTCGTCTTGAATTAGAGCACGATTGATGAATAAAGATTGGCAACACAATCGAAGATATGATATGGAATATTTTCCACCAAACTCAAGCATCATTTGAGGCAATATACGAGGATATGTGTTAGATTCGGATTCTTGATTTACACAACTAATGTGACGACATCATTTGAAGCTGAAATAAAATTCTCTTCCTCCTCCATCTAAATGCATGCACTCTCTCTCTTTCTATATATTCATCCATTTATACGTGTATCAACTTGCAATCAACATATAAATCTTCAATATCCATATATATATTGTTGTTACCTTCAATATGTCTAATTTTTCCTATAACTCTCTATCTAACTGTTCTCTTTTATATTCACTCGCAACGATACAAACAACGCCGAGATGGTAAATGTGCATATATTCCTTGGATTTTATTGTTGCAAGACAACTTTATCTGCTAACAAATCTTCAGCCGTTTCAATTTCTAACAGGAAAAAAAAATATTTCCCTACAGAAACTAAATGTTAGAGATGGTTTTAGTCGCGGAAGTAGCGGTTTCGTGGCTGAAAAGATGCCTTTATCCTATTTGTGCATGTCACAATTTGCAATGGAGTATTTTACGCTCCGGAAAGCGCGAGAAAACATGATATAAGATACAATGACATTTGGGACCCTTTTATTTTCTACCCGCTTTGACGGTGTTTGAATTATGATGTCAAACACTGCAGCTGTAAATGTCAAGCTTTTTACACATTTATACAATCTTGATCTTCATGCTCCTGATTATCACGACACACCATTAACAATACCAGGACTCTTCGCTATTTTACTGATCTCAACATCATAATTTTTTATATCATTGTCAATGTTTCCAATGTTATTATCATCGTCATTGTTCAACTTCCAAGCAGATTATACAACATACATTTATTGCATAAATCACTTTACAACCATCACACTCAAAGGAGGCATTCGTACGTGGCAGAACGAAATTATTACTTCATATTTCTTATCTTTCAGTGAACGGAAAACGTTTCCTTCCTATTTGGAAACCAGACATTCTGCCATTTCAAACTATGGCGATTCTGTAAGCATCGGGTTTTGTGACAGTAAGCGTGAATCTTTACGATTAGTAAGCACCATCAATTTTTCTCCGAGGATTCGTAAAAAGAGAGTAGTAGAAGACTAGATGACAATGTTGGTTATGATTAAGAAATCTTGCATAATAGCATATCTTGGGAACATATTTCCCAAGATATATATAAATAAATAAATAAATAAATATATATATATATATATATATATATATATATATATATATATATTTCAGCATTTCCATATACTTATAATATTTTGTAAACTTAACCTTTATTATGTATTATGATGAAATTTATGTATTCAATGTCTGTGAAATATTTATATCTTTTATGTTTGAAATTAATGAATGAAAATGAATATATATATATATATATATATATATATATACAAATATATAAATGTTTTTTTGTTTGTTTTTTATACAATAGTTGCATCCTTTTCACACCTATTCGTGAAAGAGATTAGCAGTGACATTCGGATAAGTAAAGAAACATACAGTGATGGTTTTGTTAACTGACCCTGATAGTTGTTGGGTTGTTTTGTTGTTGTTTTTTTGCCCGATTGTTATCGAGCAATTATGTTTGCAAAGCAAGAGAGAGAAAGAGAGATACTAGAGAAAAAAAAAGAAAGAGAGAGAGAGAGAGAGAGAGTGGGGGGGGGGGTAGAGGGAGAGAGATTGAGAAAAAACGTGACAAATATATAAACCCCAAACACATTAAAAGATGGCGGTTCGCTCTAGAGTGCGTTGGCTTCTCGAAGTTCAAACTGTAGTGCACTGGCACGGAGGACTGTGAAAGGAATCTTTGTTTCTCCTTCTTCCATTAAGGTAGACCGACAAAGCACCAAAGAACCCCCCTCCCCCCCCCCCCCCCCCAAAAAAAAAAAAAAAAAAAAAAAGATGATGAGGAGGGGAAAATGATATCGCCAGTGGAACTGCCGCTGATGAGTGGTACAAATGAACCCTCCACACATTACGGGTCCGGCTGGTAAATGAAACAGGCAAACATAGTCCCATAGACGATCAGCGGTGTGGAAGAAGTAATAGAGTGGAGGTTGTGCGTTTCCCCCCGCCACCACTCGGCCCGATTGAACCATCTCAACGCCACGAGAGCGGGGCGGGTTCGGCCGGCCATGCATCGCTCCCTGTTTGCTCATATTAAGTCATTAGAGGAAAGGTAAACCGGGTGTGCACCGGTGTGCAAATATCGGGTCACCCACTGTACTTTTACCAATTCCGTATTTGAAAGGGAGAAAGAAATTAAGAAAATAAAAGGAACATTAAAACCCCCAGATGAAATGAAGGACGAGCTATAAAGGGATACGTTTTACCCTCCCGAACTGAGGCCCATGGGGTGCGTTTATAAACATATATGCATATTATCATATGCAGGAAGACAGAAAAAGAAAAAGGATTATGCTCAACAAAGTAAATGATAATACATACTTATTTTTTATCGGGGGGGGGGGGCATAGATATATCCTTGAGTTAATCTGCCTTACTTCACCCCCACCCAGTAGAACAAAGTGACCATATGCCAAAGATCACTCGAAAATTTGTCAAAAATAATCATTGTAATAACGGAGAGATCCATCACAATATCCTACATGAAAATGACATTGCACACACAGAATTAGAGATGGATGTATAAGTGCCATTTCCAAAGAAAGTATACATCTTCCTGGAAATATATCTTATGGAATTTTTCCCGCCTCGTGAAGTAGCAAGGAAGCACGCCTTAGGTTTTTAAAAATTTCTGCAAGAAATTTCCGTGTTTCTATCCCAAATCACTTTCTGATAAATTACGTCTTGTGGCTAAAATCTCCGATGTGGGTTTCAGTTGATGCACTCCAAGATGCATTCTCCAATAACTTTAACAGATTACTCCTCCCCATCCCCCTTTTATTCCTTCTGTTACAGTCATATCTGTCAAATTGGTTTAGGAAAGAAGATGTCATGGAATACGTAGGTAATCAGAAATGAAGCGTGCCTTTTAAGTTGTTCGAGAGAGATGGCCAGACGACGAGAAAAGCATATTATGTTATGAATTAGGCATGATATATTTCATCTCGAGTTGGCAAACTTAATTTGTAATATTATATATATATTTCTCTCTTATCTCTTTCTCTCTCTTCTGGTGTGTGTATGTGTCTCTACAGAGAACGAGCGAACACTGTACCAGACGATCTGATGATGAACAGACGAAAGGAATACAAAGTAAGTTCCACATGGCTTTGTTTCTGCTGTCGCTTCTGTTTATTTCATTTTCTTTGCAAATTTTGCTTCGAGGGATTCTCTTGTCAAACTCGTGTTGAAAGGATTCCAGAGCTGCCAAGTTTCAGGAGGCTTCATCTTTTCATGTCCTTACAATAGACTATTATAATCTTTTGATTGTAATAATAATGATAATAATAATAATAACAATAATAATAATAATAATAATAACAATAATAATTACAAAAACAATAACAATAACAATAATATTAGTAGTAATAACAGTAGTAATAATAATGGTAAGAAAAAAATGATGATAATGATAATAACAACAACATATATATATATATATATATATATATATATACATATATATTATTGATATTAAGACCTCCGTGATTCGGGAACTATTTCTGTCTATTGAGATGCATGTAAAACACAATTATCTTCTTGATTGCTCTGCGTGATTTTGATTTTGATATATTGGCAGCCCTGTGATTGTCAAGGGTGAGGGAGAGAAATCACTCATCAAGTTTCTATGGACATGATGGATATAACTATGGTTTAAACAACCAACGGAAAATGGACATGGATGAAATCTTACCCCCCCCCCCCAAAAAAAAAAAAATGATAATAATAATAAACAAAAAATAACTGCAGTATCAACAAAATACCTTCCGAATCTTTTTCACATATATTTTGACGATGGAAATCTCTTTTTCATATCAAAATGTTCATCTCTCATCAAAATATTTGGACATAAACACTGAAAAAAGGATATATTACCAACTACACAATCAGAATATGATTGATTTCGAGTCCATTATACAAAAATTTTGATCGTTTCTTTGTTTTGTTTGTTTTTATTGTTCCATATCCCACGTTTCAACAAATAAACCATAAACATTTAAAAAATGCTTGGGGGAATTGTCAAATACAGCATTTAAGACAATTACAAATATGAAATATGAGGAATCTACATAAATAATGAGCAGTGAATCGCTGATTCACTGTTCGTCATTGTTTCAAATTTTGGTGACATTTATTTTAAGACCGATTGAGGTCTACGTTTTCATTAGGCGCAACGGGGCTTGATACTACCAAGGAGATGTCACACTCGTGTATGATATGTGATACCTCTTTGATACAGCCTTCATGATTTTTATTTTTATTTTTTCGTATTGATTGAATGACATCAGTTTGAGTTACTACGCCGACCTGGTCTTGGGGGGGGGATGGGTGGTTACCAGGGATATATATAGAAAGTCTCTTTCGAGCGACAACCAATCAGAGTTGAATAATAGGGCTTTGGAAAACTGTTCGTTATTATAACTTTTGCGCAAAGCAATGCATTTATATTACCACGTCATTTCATGTAGGCCTACATAACCACAATAACAGATTATTTTATGCAGGGCCTACATGAGATATTGCCCAGTTGATTGTGTCAATGCTTGACACTGACGTAATACTGAGTCCTTTTTATTCCAACCCAATGACACAATGAGCCTTTCAAAGGTAATCAAATTCAATGTTATGTGATCCATGCCAGAGTGCGTTTTGTTAATTTGCCAAAGTAGATAATGTACAGCGTCAACTGGGAAAAGACATGTTATCATAGATCGTCAACTTGGCCGCATTTTTTATTTGGCATATAAGTAAAGCTGAGGGTGAAAATGATAATCAGCGCTTATTACTTCTATACAGTATGCGAAATTGCATATATGACAATTTATCCTTGTTCTTCACTGTAATCACATCGGCTCTTTTCAGCATGAGCGGTTCGTGCTGGTGATATAAAAACGCCTTTTTTTCCGTTTTCCTCTCGTGCGCCATTTGAATACATCGTACCCCGAGTGCACATTTTGAATGTTGCTGATCCATGTTATCACGTTGTGTAATGAGGGCCTGTAATTGACATCAACCAGCTGTTATAACGTGCCCGGAATAGTTTACCCACAGTTGTAAGTGCAAACATCTGAAATGATGTTGAAAGGGCGACGCAAAATGCATCTAGCGTACAAGGCGTAACTGGTTCTGTGTGTATTCACATACGCTCGTACGAAAGGAACAATGGTTTATCCACATTTTGTGTTGATGTATGCATGTGGTATCGTGTACTGCATCGTTGCATTGTGTTTGATGTTCATTGCCATTACCACTTGACCTCTATACGACTGACAACTCCAAGTTCGAAGAATAGTTACCCTAAGCGTAACAAATACATTCACTCCATAATCTCATGAAATACATCATAGTGCCTACATAAACATCGAGTACATTAAATAAGATGTTAAGGTGATGTATATAGTCGAGGAAGTATGAAAGTCGAGACAATAAGCTATTCAAGTCCGACTGGTGGCTCGGGTCCTGAGAGGAAGATTATCCTTAAATTTGAATAGAGCAAGTCCAGTAGTATCAGCTGTAATAATATGACGAACTTTGAGATTTGTTTAAAATAACTGTCGGAGTAATAGGAGAGAACTTGTGCGTCTTGAAGGAGACTACTGCGGCGATTATGAGCGAGAGCGTGAAAGCGGAATTGATGATGATTACACACAGTCGCGATTTATGGCATTTCACATTTAATGACTGCTGCGTGTTCCATTGACAATGAATCAAAATTTGTCGTCTCTTCAATATTGCTAGTAATATATAAAGTTGGCCATGAGTACATATCATAACTGACATTGCCTAGAATCATCAAGAATGTCTTTTATTTCCCCGTGGAATTCTATCAATTTCTCTTAAATGAGTCTCTAAACTCTTACACTGCTATACCCATACTTACGAACTTACTTAGTATACAACATTAAAGGCAAGTTAAAACGGTGGTTGTTAGAGGGTTGAGTGTGATAAGCGATATTTTCATCATAATTGCCCAGACTTACATTGATGTGCGTGCAATACAGATTAGTTTCCATCGGGGAAATATAAGTGAGGACGCGGTTACTATGGCAACGACTATTGACACAATGCGCTTCGCTACCGCCAACACTATTACCAGAACGAAATATTCCGAAATGATAATCACTTTTACAATGCGTAGGCGAGATGGGTTTTGTAGGGTTTGTGAAATTTGTCAATTGGGAATATGATAAAACACTTATCTCTTTCTCCTCTGAGTTTCTGTAATGTGCTCTATTTTTGCACGAACAAAATTGGATACTCATGCGTGTTATCACATTAATTCTTCTGTTCCATGAGTTTAGGATCATATCACTAGGCGTGTTGAAAGTGTATTAATGGGCTGCAGGTACAAAAGCACTTGTATTCACGGCCTGTAGCCTTAATGAAATTGTATTCAAGAGCTGCAAGTTAATCATTACATTATAATTCAACTTTGTTTATCTTTTTTCATTGCTTACAGAATGGTTTTGCACCTAAATGTCTCTGATGCGGCAATATTCCATGATTTCTTCAAATTCTCGAATAATAACAAGCTTGCTTGAAATGCCGAAGAGCAAAGCCTCGTGAGAAGATAAGACCTTTGACGATATTATAGAGCATGCAAGATTGTTGCGTGTTTTGTTTTTCTTTTCGTTTTTAAACAAGCCTGAAATCGTCTTTTTATTTGTTGGGTTTTCCAAGTTCTGCCCCGAGGCAAACATGTTCAGTCTTACTTTTACATACGGTCCTTCTCTTTCTCTCTGCCGTTTTATCTTTCTTGAGCCGTGTCGAATAATTCTTTCGTATGGAGTCGGCATATCATAGTCCGTGCACTACAATATCTCTCTTTCATCGTAAACATATAACGGGAACATTACTCTTCAATCCACCTCTCTCCCTCTTATACATTATACACATATTTGTATGTGTATGTGTGTCATTTTCTGTTATACATTTTCATCATAATTCATACTCATGCATAGACAGACATATAGGAAATATACATCGACCACGGAATGATGAATGAATCAATCATAGAAAACAGTGACTTTTTTGATACATCTTAGAAGAGTATACTATTACGTCGAATCACGCATTCCGTAAAAGATAAAAATATTGAAGGAAAGAGTCGAATGATTATGACAAACATTGCGCCACATATCCGCTGGCTATTTTGCATTGTCAACTGCCTACTGGCGCAATGCCTACTGGCGCAATGCCTACTGGCGCAAACCAATTGTGAAAATCAATATGTTTGTATTAAACAAGCGGCCGAGAAAGATACAGTATGCGTTGGTTATGTATACTGTCAATATCATAAGCTTTTTATCGTTATTATTTTTTTATTTCATAACTTATGTAGGATTTGGTATTACTTTTGCATAGGCTACATGGTATGAATGTGATTTAGCAGCACAAGCATGTGACAAGTGAGAATTAAGAATAAGCATAGCCGCTTAGCTTTGTTTATACTCATTTCATTGTGAATGTGCTTTTAACGGGCGAAATTTGAATAAAGAACATTATAAAGTTAGGGTGTAAGTATGTGTGTGCGCGCATTGCGTATGTGTGTGTATATGATGTGTCTGTCTGTGTGTGTGTGTGTGTGTGTGTGTGTGTGTGTGTGTGTACGGGAAATCTGCATGCCCTCTTGAGGTCTTCAGCGAGGCGTAACGCGACCCGCCGCGGTGATGTGAATCGTGAATTGGTCCCCGTTGAGAACCCAGAAAGAAAGAGAGAGGGAGAGAATAAAGAAAAAAAATACGTCTCCTTGTCGTATTGAGTTTCGGCAGGCCCTAGTCCTGAATGGACTCCTCCATTAAAAGTCGAACAGAGGTAGTAATGGACAATCATGCAGATTGCGCTTGCAACGGTGAAGTGGCCTGAAATCGGAGAGCGGCAGAACAATTAACCCCAGTAAAGACTCTCACTGTTCTTCGGCATATTATATAGTCCAGCATTAATTTACTCTCAAACGTATTGCGCTCTTCAATTTTGAACTCCTGGGGGGCATTTCATGAAGCATTTTGGTTGGATATTTTTCAGACAAACTGTTACAAGCTATTGAAATCATTGCATCTGATTGGTTGAGAGCCCAATTTGTCCGACAACTTGTCGGACAAAATGCTTCATGAAATGCCCCCCTGGAGTTCTGGGCGAGGCTTGGTCTGAGATGGAAATGTGATCACATGGTGTGTGACGTCATTTCGATTCCGCAATCTCAAGAGTGACAGTGAAAAGTTTGGTAAAATAACTAATAACTCTCTCCCCCACCTCCCTCCTCCCTCCCTCCCTCTCTCTCTCTCTCTCTCTCTCTATTCATCTATTAAATCTAGATCGAGAGAGGGAGACATATATATATATATATATATATATATATATATATATATATATATATATATATATATATCCCCCTCTCTATCCATCTATCTGTATCTCTCTCTTATTCTGGGCTGGGTCGCTTAAGGTTAGGTGGGGACGAAATCTAGATTGCGTAGCGCAAGCGTGTCATAACTCGGCAGTCAAGTAATCCAGCATGACATAAAATTATCATTATTCTTGTTCGTTCATAGTTCGTGTGCTTGTTTGTTTGTTTTTCTGTTTTTTTCAAGTTACCTGCTCCTGTTTATGGCCTTTCCAGAATTGCCAATAGTCTAGGAATTCAAATTAATTTGAATCTTAATCATGAGCAATGGTATATCCATCTAAGATTTGAACATCAGCCACTAAAACTTACAGTGCTAATGGTTAAATAATATGTGCGATATACAGATTATCAATAGCCTATGAAAGATCACTTTTCCTTTATACTAAATCAAAGATGTGGTGACAACATTGTGTGTGCTGTTTAATAGAGCGAACGTCTCTCTATTGGGAACGAGAAGTAAACTAGGTAGAGCTAAGCTGAATTTGTCACATCCCACACCACCACAAACATCTGATATTTATAGAAGCGACATCGATGACTACTAGTACACTATTTTCATTTCCTTAACTATTGCGAAAGAGAGATATCGATAATTTGTGTACCTTGGTAATTCATGCTGTATCGTGCTGTATTCAAGTATCGCGTTCCATACATTTTCAAAGCAATGTTGTCTATTTAACTAGCAGATTTGAAAGGATGAACGGCCTTTCGCAGGTTCATAGGAGGTTGGTCCCATCTTTCTTGGTTGATAAGGGTAAATTTTTTATCGTCTCTTCGTATTCATCACGTACAAGCACACACACACACACACACACACACACACACATACACACGCACACACACACACATATACACACAAACACACGTGACAAAAATGTCCATGTGCCCGCAAACAAACATGAACCAAGTACTTAGTCGATCTATAGGTTTCAAGTGGCCCTCTGTAGCTTTAAACTATGGATTATTTCACAGGCACGGTCTTCATGACTCCATAAGGAATAGCAAACAGCAATAAAGATGAGAAGGGTGAGGGGACTTAGTGGTGGGTCTATGGAATATACGGGTAGTCACGACCAAGCTTCTTCTTGTTTTATCAAACAAGATAGGTACTTGGAATGTCTGAAATGTCTACAATGATAAAGATGAAATTTGATGATGTATTTTTAATCTTATTTCGGGTCCAAGCACCAGTGATAATATGTACGATAAACCGAGTTTTATTGGCGTAAGAGCTCAAAATGATTGACGTTTTGAGATGTCTGACTGAGTGCTTATGAAATATATCCTTTATGTTTACAGTACACACACGCTTATCCCAGTACGCAATAAATCAACAAGACGCGGTGTTGTATGAGTGTTGTGCGGATGAGTGTGTGTGTGCGTGTGTGTGGGTATGTCTGTGTGTGTCCGTGTGTATGTGTACATTTTGTATATATATGCATATTACCACTGCTATAAACAAGAGCTGCCCGGCTGTCCATACACAGATTCGTACTTCCGATTTACACACAATGTGTTCCCTCCTCCGTTTCCTTTTTCTAAACGTAGTTGTTATGGCAACGGCTTCAACCCAACTCCGGCGTTCTCTGCCCCCCCCCCCCCCCCGTCTTAGCATGGAAACGATCGACGTCGAATCAACTCTTAATGTTGTCATGTTTGTGATAACGCTTGAATGTAGTTCTTGTTGCAGGGTGAGGCACTGCTATATCCCTTACAGTGTCTTCCTCTCTCTGTTATCTATCCGTGTTTACATTTGTCTTGGGATTGTTCTAGTTTTTATAGCCTTGCCGCTTAGTTTGTCTGCTCGTTCACTTCCTAAATGTCTCTTTATTGCGTTTGTCAATCCATGTATATATATATATATATATATATATATATATATATATATATATATATATATATATATATATGTGTGTGTGTGTGTGTGTGTGTGTGTGTGTGTGTGTGTGTCCTGTGTGTGCGTCTAGAGTTTGTCACTGCGGTAGTAGGTTTTCCCGGTCAATTTCATACTTTTGTCATTCAAGTTCCTATTCCGAGCATTCAATTTCACGCATTCCACGCTCGCAGCACTAAATCAGCAATCAAATTCAAAATCCGGTCATTCGAATTCACTATCGGGGCATTCAAATTTAAGAGAGGAGCACGCATTTCAGCAATGAGCATTCAAATTCATCTCAAGCTGGCGATGGAATCTCGTCGGTCATTCAAATTCGTGAATAGGCAACCAAGTTCCAAATAAATGCATTCAATTTAAAAGAAGTCCTGAATTTAGTTAATTTGGTGCCGTGTATGTGTGTCGTTTTCATTAAGCTTTGAATACAGGGGCCGCGGAACGGGGGGGGGGGCTGCAGCCCCCCCCCCCCCCCCCCACACACACACACACTTTTGGATCGTGAAAAAAAAAGAAAAGAAAAAAAAGAAAGAAAGGGGAAAAATCGGGGGAAAATCACACTACCCGAATTTCTCACAAAAAGTGTGCTTCAGATCGCTTTATCTTGATTTTAAAAACGCAAAAGCTCCGTCGAGTGGGAGGGGGCATCCCCCTCCCACACCCTCCCCCTCTACCTCATTAGACTTCGTACATACACACAGATGATGCACACGCAGAATAAGAGCTAAATGCCGTGATTTTGCTATTAACACTTTCCTGAAAAAGTCTAAATCATTTCCATAATTTTATTTTTTTTGGGGGGGGGGGGCTGGGGGAGCTAGAAAAAAATCCAAGTATTGCACCAAAAGTTTGCACCAGATCGCTGAATCAGGTCTGAAAATGTAAAATCACCTTCGTGTGGGAGGAGAAATATCCCTTTTGTATATACACCCTCGTGAGCATGCCTTTTCTGTTTGATTGCTTAATAGACAACTTTCACGAAATTAATTGTAACAATAAATTAATACAAGAAGTTTATTTATATGCTACCACTTTAAAGGCAAATTGTTCAGTAATAATCCACATCAAAATATCCTGCTACCTTAAACAAGTGGTGCCGTTTCAAGTCGATAAAAGACGGAAAAACATACATCAAATTGCACCATTTACAACATAAAAATGCGAAAAGTTCTCACAGTGGGAGGGGGAACACCCCCTCCCACACCCTCCCCCCTTCCCCCGTTCCCTCTGCTTGCTCGGTCTCGGTCGCTTCGCTCCCTCGCATAGTAACCACAGCCCTCCCAATATCACAAGATCATTATCCAGGCTACGCCGGTGCGTGTAAGCAGGGGTTTCAAGTCGATAAAAGGCGCAAAAAGATGCATCAAATTGCACCAAAACATCAAAATGCAAAAAGTTCTCCCCGTGGGAGGGGGAACATCCCCCTCCCACACTCTCCCCCCCCCCCCCCCCTTCCCTCCGCTCGCTCGGGCTCGGTCGCTTGGCTCCCTCGCATAGTAACCGCCGCCCTCCCAAGATCAGAAGACCATTATCCAGGCTACGCCTGGGGGGGGGGGGGGGTTGACCTTGATACCCCCCCCCCCCGGGCTGCCCAGCCCCCCCCCCCCAATTGAAAAACGTTCCGCGGCCCCTGGAATATATTGGGATTTATGATGAAGACTATTTATTTTGCAGTATAGGTCCACCTGTTCATTGTAAAATTTGAACTCGGGCTTCACGAGAAGGAATATACAGGCACATCAGGCTCCGATAGTGAATTTGAATGCTCCGATAGTGAATTCGAATGACCGGATTTTGAATTTGATTGCTGATTCAGTGCTGCGAGCGTGGAATGCGTGAAAGTGAACGCTCGGAATATGGGCTTGAATGACAAAAGTATGAAATTGACCGGGAAAACCTGTATTATTTGCCTGAATGACCGATCTAAATTTTACTTTCTGTTCAGAAGCACAAGCTAGAATTTGTGGGTTAATTCAAACCACACCATCATTTCTTGCCCTACATACAAGGTAATTCCCCTTCACAAAATATCATAATCAATTCTCTTACCCAGAACACATCATTTCTTGCCCTACATACAAGGTAATTCCCCTTCACAAAATATCATAATCAATTCTTTTACCCAGAACAGTCCTTTCAAACGCTGCACTCGTGCGTGGCCAGTCCAAGGTATAATTTATATGGGTGTGTCAAAAACAACCCTTTTGGAGCAATAACCAAATAGCGGGTATTGACTCTTAGATCGCAGGAAATCCATGCATTATCTAGTACCTAATTCATTACCTCCCAACTCTCACCCACTCCGGACAGACAAGCGATTAAAAAAATATATATACATGTATAGTGAGCAAACATGGTTACCTCGCCTAATAAGTGCACAGCTACTGTACAATTTTTTTTTCCTGTGCTCGATCCCCATTTCCGCTGAATACAAACGCACCATTAAAAGGAAAAAACAACAACAACAACAACAATTATTGAGTCAGTTGTACGGACATGAATTTGATAATGTACATTATATCGGTATGTGGGCGGGGAATTTCTACAGTAGAACACATCAGTGAAAGTTTGGGGGAAAGTGGAAAATCTGTTCAAAAGTTATGGATTTTTAAAATATCTGCGCAGTCACTGCTGGATGAGAAGACTACTACAGTGTATGATGTCACATGAGTAGAACAATATAAGGAAATTATAAACAGCATTTCACAAATTTCTATTCTTTTTTTAAAAGGTGCACATTTCCTCGACTTGTCATTGATGTATGTTAAGGGTAGTATCATTCTCTCTGCCTTCTGAAAACGGCAAGCCAAATGTTTTTTTTAATAATTTTATTATGCGAGAAAAGTGAAAATATGTTGAATTTTCCTTATATTTTCTTTATATCATTGTACACATGTGACATCACAAGCTGTAGTAGTCTTCTCATCCAGCAGTGACTGAGCAGAAACTTTAACAATTCATAACTTTTGGTCGGATTATCAGATTTTCCTCAAACTCTCACTGACATGTTCTGGTAACACTGCTGCATTCACTCAATTCAAACGTCTATGAAGGTGGACTTGTCCTTCAAAACATCTCATTATTATGAGGATCTATGCACTTGGCAGGATATGCAATCAGGACTTCCCGTTTGAAAGTCAAGAATCTTATCCACACTATACTACCACACTACCGCCTTAATATTCATGGATAACATGCATACAGGAATGTGCTTGGTTTATCATAACATCTCAAGGCCTTCCTCAGTATAGATAGCTAGGCTGTCAATGATTGGTGCTTACTGCACTTTCATATGAGAGGTTTTTCATGGAAGGTCGGAAGACTTAATTGGCAAACATGGCACAATGTCCAGGACCGTTTATGACTATGAGTTGTACATGATGCGCTTTTATGGCTTTACTGGCATGATGCTTATTGATCTTACTGCAATTGAGTAGCCTTGTAGAAAAACCAGGAAAACCCTGGGACTGGAAAATTACTAGAAAGAAAGGAGGAAGAGAGAGAGTGAGAGAGGGAGAGAGAGAGGGAGAGAGATAATGTGTAAGCAACTGAGCCTTGACCACAGAGCAGATGGTGCATAGTCTCTTTATGCAGACCCACTTTGTCTTGATGAAATAAACATAATACACAAATGAACGTTTTGTGACCAAGTTCCAAAACGAAATGCATCTTTGATCACTTATTTCTGTGTCTATAAACATGAAGTAGCATGGCTATTATATTACACATTAATAGTCATCAATACTTCGTGAGTCATTCACATACATTACAGAGTGACTGTTTTTACACTTCTTTAATGGTTTATCTAGACTTGTCAGTTGAATGACACTAAATACTTGTTGCTTTGAAATGCAGAACAATCTTATTCAGCATTTCAGATGTGTCTTTTACAACCACAATTGTCACTTCCACGATATCATTCAATACCCTAGCAGTGCATGGACCGCATAGTGGTCTGTGTCACAAGACTAATGATGCAGTAGGCTTTCTTCATGCACCCTATGTGGGGAAAGCACCATATGGTGTGCCAAAGCGCTATAAATAACCACCGTATCGCATGGAATGACAACCTTGTGTCAATCGAGGGTATTTCCAAATTTCAAAAGCATGGCACAGACAGGGCAAAAGGATATTGCAGGGGATTGTTTTCACTTTCCCCTTCTTTTAAATCATACGTGATTTTAATGCCGCACACCACACTGTTCTACGTTGTAGTAAAACCAATAGATATGCTTCAAAAATTGATCTGCATATAGCCCCCCTCCCCCTGGTTTTGGTTGCTTCTAAATCATGTATGTGTGAGTGAGTGCATGTGTGTGTGTGTGGGGGGGGGGTCAGCAAATTCAAACCAAAATTTTCACTTTTACTAAGCTGAAAATGAAGTATAAACTTTGTGAACTATTCAACTCTATGAAGAAAGAAAAACATGCATGAAAGAAAAGGTAGCTATATGTGCACAGCCAGCCTCTTAAGTGAAAAAAAAAATCCAAACAAACAAACACAAACTACGATATGCATGAAAAAAAACTTAACAGTAACATAAGGCTGATTGACAGAATAGACAATATTTGAATTTGCACAAGATACAATATGATAAGCAATGCCATGTTTTGAACTTTGTGCAGTATACGGATGACTCTGGATTTTCGGACCTCATTTCATTTGGACAGTTGCATTTGTCTAGAAAAAGGTGTCCCTCCCAAGTCGCCCCAATTAAGCGGTTGCTACTGTACTTCTTGCATGGACCATCATTGCGTGCATGTATGTGTTTGTGTGTTTGTGTGTGTGTGTGTGTGTGTGCGTGTTTTGGAGGGGAGAGGTGGTCAAACTGAAATCAAATCACGAGCATAGGTGTAAACTAATCTTTGCAATTGATCACAGCAACGTACTACTGTAAGACCAGACATTTTCACTTGAATGAAACTTCTGTGACTTTTGCGAGGAGCCATGATTTGTAAATTTTTTATCCTACTCACACACAATGCGCAGAATGACAGTAGCGATTCAAGAAAGTTTCATGCAACGAGAAAGGCCACTGGCTCCAATATTTGCAAAAGTTTCATGCCACGAATGTTTCTGGTTTTACAGTGACTTCCAGGAAGCGGAATCTGTCTGACACATCAAAAGACAATGGGATGTGCTCTTGGAAGGAAAAGTGGTCACAGCGTAACTTCCACCTTCTCTCCTCTTAATACAGAAAGGGAAATTTCCAAAATTATTTCACCTTGGTGGCAGGAAAATCCCGTCATCTGGACCGTTCATTAGACTTTCTGAGGCCAGGAAGGTATTCCTCTTCACATCATATCATTTTCCACGTGCAAGATTAAAGGCATAATTTACCATTTGCAGATGAAACAAAAAAACAGCAAAAGTTCTTTGAAATGGCTATAAAGTATGAGTTTGGGATAGAAACGACCAATGTAAAAATGTGAACAAGTATAATCGATGTTAAGTATTGATAAATATGCAAAAATGTGAACAATAGTTCTAATAAAATTGTTTCCAGACTAAACCGTCTACAGTTATGGTTTAATGAGAAAAATAGTGATATCTCCTCACATTTTAGGCTTTGTTGCAAAAATGTTATATGGTAGGATGTTTTGTGATACAACTGACCTGCACATATGCATCAAAAGTGATATCTTGAATTTTTTTTAAAATCACTGCTCCAATAGGTAACTGGACCTTTAATGGATATACTTTCATAACTTTTTCTTCTTTCTATGAAAAGGATTTTTTTAATGATGTGTGAGTTGCAAATTTCTTCTGAATGCTGAAGCTCCTAAATATCTGTATAAGCTGCCATATACCATGAAAGAGTATGTTTTCAACTGAAAGATAGGCCTACTGCTGAACATTGGATACTTAAACTTCAGAAATTGTACAACTTAAGTATCGAGCTGTATGATAAGATTCAAATGCATAAGAGAGAAAAAAAAACACTCCTGCATTCAAAAGTGTTTCAGGAGTATGATTTCACTATTGCAAGAGGTCTCTTAAAGCATATCACCATGCTAAAAATCAAATACTGACTAGCTTATTCTAATGCTATTGTCTTCTGGGAAGCAATAAATTTGGTATATATGCATTATTATTTTTCAGCTTTCTACTAAAAAACAAAAAAAAAAATGTGATCACTTGCTTAAATTGGAGCTTCCACTGAAGGACCTTATTCATCCAACTAATTTCAGATAATGCAGGCAGCCTACTGGAGACTTACCACCAATATCTTTGCCTGATAAACTCATCAAATTATCAAATATTAATTCCATTTTTTCACCGAGCCCTTCCTACATACACATGGTGGTCAGGAAGTTGGAGATCAAATTTTATGACAGGACTGGAATTTCAATCAATATTTTATCGTGGTGGACAGAATTCCTGCCAATATACTGCATTCTACACTCTCCATGCATATAATATCCTTTACTGACTAGTTATATGCATTAACACAAACATGTGACCTTGGTAAAAAAAACTGTTGGAGGTCAAGTTGGGGTCACAAAGAGCCTAGTCAGTCATTAAAAAAAAATTATCTGCTTTTGCCTAGGGAAAGTATAAGTGTTGTTGTTGTGTTTTTTTAAAGAGAAAGTATATAGCTGTAATTTTAAAGAAGATGTTGACTATGGCGGCATGTAGTTGTCTGCATGCAATATGAGATTTCAAGGCAATAATAATGACGATGGTTACTACAATAATCATAATGATAATATAACATTGATACTACTACTAATGATGATGATGATAGTGACAAATAATGGTAGCAATGAATAACACTTACAGTTATCATCACTGCAACTGCAATAATGATGATACTTGTGACTGTGAATATGTGAATACTTGTGACTACACTTTTGATTATCAGTATTCATTATCACAACTGTCACATTCTTTACCACAGACTGAAGCTATTTTATAGAAATTGTTTCATAGCAGTCTCCTGTGTAAAGCTGGTCTGACCACCTCCCTGGTCTGACTGGATATTCAGTGACTGCCGGTAATAGTTACTACTTAGCACTTTCTCTTTTCTTTCAGAATTTTAGAGGGAGATTATTTTTTTGTTAAATTCTGTAGTCATTTTCAACCACATTTTGTTGTGTTTTCAAGGAGCACTGCACTGTTTTTAGAATGCATTAACCTGACTGAACAGCCCATGATGCACTACAAATGATGGAATACTGCAGTCGACTGGTACTTTGTACAAAAACGTACATCTCTGCCCTAAATACCTGCTGCAACTAACAGCTGCTTACAAGTTGACTTTACTTATACCCACACTTGATCGATTATTTCAAACAAAAACAGCTTCTGGAGGGGTGGTAAGTAGCATCTCTAGCTACATACAATTTTCTGTCAAAATAATGGCTTAGTACAAGCATATTGGGGGGGGGGTAGGTAAAGGGTACTTAAATGTACATGTTCTGATGGAGGATAAGGAGAGCATAAAATCACTTTTCCTCAGAATGACTAATTGCTCTGAGATGCATTGGTGACTTTATTAATCTTACGATATGCTGGTGAGGATGATCATGATGATGATTATGATGTTCATAATGATGACAAATATCGTTATCATAATCTGTACTGATTTCATTGGGTTGCTGTTACAAGTAGGCCAATTTCCAAATGATTTGTTTTGATAAGTACCTGAATGACTGCACAAATTACACAAACACGAGATAGGAGAACCACAAAACCACAAAATCTGACTTCACTTTTGAATCATTGCTGCATACGCCAAATATTTCGCGAGGATTTTATTTATGCAAATTTCTCTCATCAGGTGCTACTCATGAATTTAAAGATACATGAAAATATTGGCCCTGATTCCAATATGAATGTGATGTCTATACATTTCTCTGTTCAGTACTGTACGCCACGATCGCGAATTTAAAAAACTTGCTAAATAGTCAGGAAGCCCCAAATTGCGAAAATCTAACAACTTGACAAATATATGGCGTAAACAGAATGTAGCGACAGACTTCTGTTACCGCCTTGCGTAATTTCTCTCTCACTCAAACCTCTTATGGATGACGCTGACTCTGGTAATTTGAGATGCAGAAAATAGTAAGCAAGCACATGCAAGAAAGCAAATGATACAGAGGGGAGGTGTTGGGGGTTGGGTGGTAGCAGATGAGGAAATCTTGATGTCTTTTCATCAAATCCGGCGATACACGACTCTTACATTTAGCAGTCATTACCAGAGTATCAGAGATTTCCGGTGACAATCTGTGTAACTGACCGGACTCTCCAGCGCTCGCTCAAGAGGCCTTTTTGCGCAAGCGAAGAGAATGTAGGTCTCCTGCCCCCCTAGGCACAGTGATTATGGGGCGAGGTCATTTTCAAGTGGTCAGTGATTAGTCTGCCAAGGAGACCCTTGATGCCTGATGTTCTCGCAATATTTTGAGGTAGAGACTTCAACAAAGACCAATCCAGAATAAGAGGCTTTTGGTGTGTTTGAAGTGTTTATTGGGTAAAATAATCCAGTTGCTAGTAAGTGGCTGTGTTAGTTCCAACTTGGAGATGGCACTGTGATAGGGAAAAATGAAATATTTTATTTGTTTTTATATTTCTGGCTGTCTTCATTAGCTGGATGCATTTTGAGTAAGAAAAGAAGAATGTTGATGATCACTCCATGAGAACTGCACAAATAACATGTAAATATCTACCATGAGCATCGAAATGAAGAAGAGAAGATAGTGCCTCTCAAAATGTTGAAATTGTGAAAATTTAAATCAATATTACAAGTCAATCCTGCGTAGCTGGCACACGATGACATACGGTCTGGGTTATGATCTGTCCCCACTGCCGCAGATGATTTATCAACCTAATTAGGTCGCCTTTCAAATATTTGCCCAATGCCAGCCTGACACAGGAAGTGACAGAAAAAGTGGCATTTTAATGATTCCTGGTGATACACTTAACGGGGACAGGTGCACTGTGCACTGGGGAGAAGGGAGGAGGTGGTGGGGGGGGGGGGGAGGAGGTAATAGTTATGAAAATATTGACTTCTGAACGGAAGCCTAGAGGGTGCAGGTGGTTGTCTTCTCACCGGTACAAAGTCTTCTAACTGGTGTCAGCCACCCCTCCCCCCTCCCCCCTCCTCGGCTAGGAAGTAAAGTTGCCTTATTACGATTACTATTGTCATAGATTTATGATCCATATGTGGCCACATTCTCGTGCCCTGGGGAAAAAAAAATGGGACTCTCACATATTTCCATATTGGCAGCTGGTGAGGGTTAGAAGGGCACTAGTGCAGCACAAAGTATAATGAGATGTAATGCCCTTGATGACTTATTTGATCTTCTTGCTTGTCCAATATGCATAAGGAAAGCATGCAATAGACTTTTCTGAGTTTCCTTATATCAACCAGTGTAAATGATTAGGATAAGGGAAGCTGTCCTCATATAGTAAACTAGGCAGGGGAACCACCTCCTATTGGCCTTGATAGCTCCAGTTTATTGTCATCCACAGTCACCGTGTGGCTTTGTCCTTGTCCAAGGTCAGGCAATATAAGCCCTCATACTGTAAAACGAGGAATGTTCGCGTGCATTTTAATTTCGCGAGCGCCAGGATTCGCGAAATTAAAATGCACGCGAAATCTCTTGTCAACACTATATGCACTTAACGCCAGTGGCAAATCGCGAAAATTTCATGCCACGAAAAAGGCCGTCGGCTCCAATTCGCGAAAATTTCGTGCCGCGAAGATATCATGTTTTACAGTATAGCAATATATCATCATCTCATCCCCCCCAAACACACACCATATGCTGTCATATTGAAGTCTGCCTAAGCAAACCATACTCATAATGAGGTCAGCAAGCTTGTGAGGACAAAATCTTTGCTAAGCGTTGATATTGATTTGCATGAACATGTAAACATTCCTATAACTTTATATCAATTTTTTATGCACAGTTCTGTATTTGCCTCTCTATCTATTACGTACATGTATAAAGTTGGATAAAGACATCCCTCCTGATCATATTTTACATAATACTGATATATACAGAGGCTGAAATTTAGACTAATTCCTGACAGGCTTGGAAAGTGAGGACCTCCTCCATTGCAGGTCATTCTCAGGGGGGTGGAGGCCTTGACACTAAACTGGGGCAGTGGGGGGGGGGGGGGGGTGGCGGGGAGGAGGAGAAGGGGTGATTAGGCTATTAAAAGCAGACCTTTGTAATTCTATGTCACTGGGTGTTTGTGTGATTACACAGAGCGCAATTTCATAACGAACTTCACAGTTTGCCAGATTTCTAGGAATACTGTCAAAAATGTGATGGGGTGGGGGGGGGGGGGGAGGAATAGTAGAGCCATACTTTGGCAATCAAACCGTCTACACATAAACATGAAGTTCTTTGTATTGGTACATTTGTGTAAATGCGCATCCGGAGATCGGAAGTCAGGGGGGGGGGGGGGGGTAAGATAAAATTTCCACCAAAATTCTTCTGTGTGTTTGCACACAAGATGTCAGCATACCTACCATGGGCATGCCACACCACACATATTTCCCTAATTTTTACTCCTGCTTTCATTGGCAAGGAGTGGTCATTTTCCTCTCTGGAAAGTTGAAGGTGTAAGATGTAAGTATGCCGAAGATGTGCTTGCCATAAGCAAGTTATAAGGGCCTGTGGAATATTTTTCAAAGTGGGAGCTGCAATGATACCCCATGACAGCAACAACTGTCATGGTCTTTTTTGCTTCTGTTTTGTTTTTGTAGATGAGAGCACATTGAAAACATGCTATTGTGAAGTACTCGCAATAAGATAAAGAAAGTTGATGTAGTTGGTCCTTGTTTGAGCTACACTTATAAGCTCTGTCCACTATTCTGTGGTATTATAATGCAGGGTCTTCTCTGGTAGCCTGCTCTGCCCACTAAAAGCATTGAATCTGAAGTGTCTGTGGCCCAAAAGCAAAATGGCTTGGCACTATTCAAATAAAAGAAAAATAGCAATCTATTTTGAATCCTAGTGCCCAATTGAGCCACCAAAAGATATGCTTTTTGACAATTTGGTGGCCTAGCTGACATCAATTTTTAGTGGCCCTGGGCCACCGGGCCACTGCCAAAATTAAGCCCTGTGTAATGACTTGGACAACAGAGAGAAACAAACTCAGAGGTATCATTTCCTTTAAAGGACAAGTCTACCTTCTTATACATAAGGATTGAGAGAATGCAGCAATATTAGTAGAACACATCAGTGAAAGTTTGAGGAAAATCCGACAATCCGTTCAAAAGTTACGAATATTTTAAGTATCTGCGCAGTCACTGCTGGAAGAGAAGACTACTACAGTGTATGATGTCACATGCGTACAACTATATAAGGAAAATAAAAAGAGAATTTCACAAAACTTTACTTTTTGAATAAAGTGCACATTTCTTCGTCTTGCTACTGACGTATGTCAAGGGTAATATTATTCCCCCTGCCTTCTGAAAGAGAGAAGTCGAGTGTTCTTTTGTTATGCAAGAAAAATGGAAATATGGTGAAGTTTCTTTATTCTTTCTTTATATCGTTGTACTCATGTGACATCACAAGCCATAGTAGTCTTTTCATCCAGCCGTGACTGAGCAGAAACTTCAAAAATTCATAACTTTTTAATGGATTGTCCAATTTTCCTCAAACTTTCACTGATGTATTCTACTAATATTGCTGCATTCACTCAACCCACATGTCTATGAAGGTGAACTTGTCCTTTAAGGACCACAAGAAATGATGAAAACTGCTCAAAAGGACAACAGGAACTTTTTATTCTCTACAAGAAAGCATCCATCTTTTTCCTCCCTCATATGTGACACTGGAGCTGAATCAAATGATGTGTACTGTGATGGAGAATTATCATTGAAAATAAATCTTGTCAAAAACTCTGTGGTGTTGCTTGTACTTCTGTGGCTTTTAACCACAAATGATGTTGTTTGCTGTGCCGGTGATTGTTCAATCAGGCATGTTGTATACACATGTCCAGCTCATCCTTTTCTACACATGCCTAGTCTGGAGTTTCTTGGGTGGGTGTGCAGCCCCTAGATAAGTGTGTGCCAGTGTAGGGGCATGTGCCAGTGCCTGTTTATGTAACAGTACTAGTTTACATGGTATGTAACAAACAGATTACTGGTACTTTCTGTTTTTGTGTGCATAAAAATAAATCCACCCTGCAATTTCTCCCACAGAATTGCTAAAGGAAAAAATTCTGTCATACTAAATGACAGGCAGATTCTGATTGTCTACTCACATCGACCAACCATCCCCCCCCCCCAAAAAAAAAAAAAAAAAAAAAAAAAAATCTAAAAAAGTGGGTCTGGAATATGGAGACTGGTGTCCAAGACCCAAGGGTACCAAAAAAAAAAACCAAAAAAAAAAAAAACCACACACCCCACAACCCTAGCTTGCATTGCAGACATTCTTTCTGGCATGGATATGCTAATGAGGTCATCTAAGGTCACACTGGGGTCTGAGTCTGACCTCAAGTTGACCTCAGAGTGACAACAAGGCTTGTGGGGACAAATGGTGCTGGCTTTCTGGCTTTCTCCCTTCTTCTCTAGTCTCATGTTCATCTTTCAATTTATGGGTGAAGTTGGTTGAACAGCATCAGGTAGATTCTTAGCAGATATTTTGCAACAAGCTTTTGAGTTTGGATCTCACAATACCGGTACTGAGCTACTATGGAGCACATAAAATGCTCATGAGCAGCAAATATGGGACTAATTGTGTTAAATTCCTTTAAAAATTCCTCTCTGTGTCTTTCAGGGAAACTTTTAACTTGCAAATCCATAGTTGTGAGGCAGGGTTTGAAACTAAGCGAGCTTAATTCAGTCTAAAATATGAAACAAATGTGTCAATTCAGTCTAAAATATGAAACAAATGTGTCAATTCTAAGTTACAATGTGGCACCTTCCAAGAGAAATAAGACATCTTATCTTCTGGCGTGGCTTGAGTATGTCTGTATAGCAAACAAAGAATATGAAATGAAGATAATAATAATGATAATAATAATAATAATAATAATAATGATAATAATAAAAAGCTACCCCCTTTCTCATCACCAATTTAGGGCCTACAAATTTTCTTTCTTCTGGTGCCAGTAATCCTTAGATTTTGTAAATACCCATAGCATAGCATATTTGTAATGGATGTAAATGACCCAGAATGCTGACTCTGCTTTTCCTCTACAAAGTATACTCTCCTTTTTACAAATGTAATTTGTCACTCTTAAAGATATTGTCTCTGCCAACTGGATCTTGCAGCACTGCTTCTAATGAAATGAAATCACCCCCCCCCCCCCCCCCTCCTCTATTCTCATATAAATGTCTAGTGGACAATGGATTCTTCACACAGATAAACTGTTGCTGTATATATAGCAAACTGTTGATGGTCATCCGCTCACTTCAAACAAATAGACCTTGTGTGAGAGGCAAACTGTTCAAAGTGACCATTGGTCATTTATAGTAGTTGCTTTTGGTCACTTCTCTTTGATGACCATTTTTAACCAGTTGAGGACTGACTGATATTGCTACAACGCACATTTTCCATAGACACTTACTTGAGTATTCTTGGGACTCATCTTCAATGGGTTAAAACATGTTCAACTGGGCGTGAAGGATGAACTAAGGGCACTCCAGGGTCCCATTATATCATTACTAAAAAGAAAAAGAATAAAAGAATTGCTATGATAGCATCTCTTGCTGCAATGGCAAGTGACATGGTAATGACACAAAAAAAATCCTGCTTCTTTATTGGCTGTTGCTATGAGAAGTTGCTACCGTATATTCTAGCAAGAGGTTGCTATCCGAACATCTTTAATCCTTTGAGGACGGACTGATTTTGCTACAACACACATTTCCCATAGACACCTGCCTGAGTATACACAGGATTCTTCCTCAAAGGGTTAATGAAATGGGATACAGAATGCTACAGCACAAGGCATGCCAATAAATGCTCTGGTACATGGATCCTCACTTCACAAGTTCTACAGGAATTCTAATGCAGGAAGAGCGGTGGGAATAAATCATATTCAAACATTTCTACATCTCTGTCTGTCTGTCTGTCTGTATGTATGTCTGTCTGTCTGTCTCCAACCCCATTGCTCTCTCTCTCTCTCTCTCTCTCTCTATTTCTCTCCCTCTTTCTCTGTGCGGTCTGCCTCATTTCCAGAGGTCACTGTCGGGTCATGTGACAGGAAGTCCACCTCGAAATAACCTGCCAATAAGTTCTACGACCCATGAGGAAGAATGTATTTATGTGTATGTGTGTTGGTGTGAGTTTGTATTATTCTGTGTACATGGGTGTGTATGTGTGTGAGTTTTGAATGTGTGCTTGCTGTTGTTTCTGTTTATCTTTTAACACATTGAGAGTTGCTGTCTAGACGCCACCTTTCACAAGACTGATCCGATGTAGGAGTTTCGCATCGAAAGGTAAAAAGACTCATTTACAAAGCCAGGTGGAAGTTCTGGTACACAGATAAGCACAACGATATACCCCAACAAAGGACATTACATCGCTGAGTTCTCGTTTGCGGGCCCAATCAATTTCCACCGAAATTTCCTCCGCGGGGTTACAGTTGGTATGGATAGCGTGTCCGGTCACATTTCACCTAAATCTAACAGTGTGCTCTTGGGAGTGCGTATGGAAATATTCTCTCCTGGATTATTATTTGCTTCCTATTCTGGAATAAATTTTGTTCTTTTCAGGCTTTCTCATGACACAAAACAAACATACATTACTTGGATACATCATTTTCATTAGTGCAAAGTATTATCCCACATAATTGCATATAAATAGCATATGCCAATTGTCCCAAATGGTTTGAAGCTGAAAATGCAGGAGACCATACTAGTGAAATGTCTCCTAAAGGGAGCGCATGATAATAAATGTCTTCTATAAAGGGAACTCGCATTTAGGAAAAGGAAAAGAAGCTTTAAAAAAGGCATGCAGCCTACAGGTGAAGCACGGGTGCCACTGCTTTTAGTGTGTGAATTTCTGTACTTGCTCTTGCGGCTGATTTACTTTTGACCATGTTCGGGGCCAACTTCGTACGAAATTGAAATTCCATGTTCGTACTGTCATCTTGTGATGCCACCCTACAGAATGAGATCAGAGTATCAATCGCAGAAAATCATTAGAAGTATTCTAGAATTTGCATAGTTCTGATAAAGAAATGTTTCTCTCTCTCTCTCTCAAAACAAAGAGAAATATTTCTCACGACTACAGAACAATGATACACAATGAGACTATCCCACAGCAAAATGTTACAAACATTTAGAAACACCAGAGCTCTGAATATTCTGCTAGACCCAAATTGACTTGTGCAGAAAAGTGCAGACATATATCAAGGTTACACAATTCAAAACAGGGTAAACCTGCCTGAGTGCATCACTAAAGAAAAAAAAAAACCCACACCAAACCACCAAATCACTATTCACCAGCAAAATGGAAGACTGCTTAGAATTGACCTTTTCATCAGCAGAAGAAGGGGTGTATTGGAAAGCAAAGAGAGAAGAAAGAAAAAAAAAAGTAGGGGGAGGATGCTGGAGAATTGCCTAACTGGAGCGCTGAAATGTCAACTCTACATCTGACCCTGAGATGCAGGATAATGGCCTCCCAGAGTGCATCCTGGATGAGGTGGGAAGTGGATCCGACGACAACAAAGACAAAAGAGTGGAACATATTTTTTGTTCTTTTTTTTGGGGGGGGGGGGGAGTGGGATGTATGTCCGGAAGAGCAAGGAATCATTTTGCTGGTGTACATAGACAGACAGACAGATATATGAACATATAGAAATGAAGATAGTATGAAGGTATTGATACCAGGGATGAAATACACAGTGATGATGATGGTGATGCTAGTAATGGTGATGTTAACAATGAGGAAGATGATACTGATAATGATGATGATGATGATGATGATGATGATGATGATGATGATGATGATGATGATGATGATGATGACAATGGTGATGGTAAGATACTTAATATGATGATGATGGCAATGATGATAATGATGATGACTAAGATGATGTCAAGAATGGTGGTCATGATGATGTTGATAGGGACTTTGATGTTGCTAATGGTTATAAAGGTGATGATAACAACTGTCATGCCATTAATGAGAGTGAATATGATGACAGTGAGGCAGAGGAGGTGGAGGAAGAGGAGGGGAAAAAGGAGGATGATGATAATATGGAGGATAGAGGTCAAATTGATGATGGTGATGGTGATGGTGATGATTAATACACAAAAGATGAAGATGAAGGAGATGATGATGATGAATGCATCATAGATGAAGAAGAAGAAGATGATGATGATGATGATGATGATGATGATGAATTATGATGATGGTGGTGATGATGATGATGTTATTCAGGATAAAGATCAAACTGATGATCGTGATGGCGATGATTACTACACAAAAGATGACGATGAAGAAGATAATGATGAATACATCAAGGTGAAGAATAAGATGATGAGGTTGATGAAGATGATGAGGATGACGATGAAGAAAAAGATGCTACAATAACTGTAAATGCAGCATGATAATCATGATGATGATGATGATGATGCTTGTGAGCCGAGTGAGGCAAGGAGGGCACCCAATGACAGGAGACAAAGTCGGCCTGTCTCGGAACCTTTGTCTGAAACAGGAGTAACTCTCCTCCAGGGTTGACTCACTTTTTTTCATTGGTCTCTTTTGTCTCCTCCTGGTCTCCACGGTGACTAACCTCCCTTTGTTGCTTTGTCTGAGGAAGTGGTTTTTCATTGTGGCCATCAGCCTAGACTACCATCTTGCTCACCAACCAAGTTCATGAATATCGGGACAGGAGGGAGGGCTGGGGGTAGTAGTCTTCTTCCCCCCAGACATGGTTGAAACAGTGACACGACATTTGCTCCTGCGACAACTGCTCCGGTCTTATTTATTACAATGACTTAGGGTTATGGTTAGGGTTGTAATAGGATTTTAGGTTTATTTTGATGTGACGGTTAGGATTAGGGTTGTGGTTATATTTGTGAGCAGGTTTTATGTTGGATTAGCGTGCAGATATTTCATGGGAGCAATTGTCGCAGGAGCAAATGTCATGGAACCGCTTGAAACAGATTCTCATTGGAAATTGGGTTCAACATCATCGCATCATAAAAGAACACAATTTTGTTTCAAGAGCAATGCTAAGTACATATCAAGGTAGATTTTGAAATGACAAGTGCGAATGAGTGAGAGAATTTATCGGCTTGAATAAAATTTGGGCAGAGCAAATGATCGTACGTATTCTAATAGTCAACTCTATGCAAACTAACAGAGGTAAGATTCCAGCATTCTGCGCTCATGATGCTTACTGCGAGTTTATCACAGAAATTGCAATCGAGGCCAGAAAGTTCCTTTGGTAAATATCAACATATCCAAGCTTTGCATCTTTTGTCCTTCAATACACACACATAGGGTTGTATCATAAAAGTCTAGTTTCTCTCTATAAATTTGATTCCAGCAAATGTCAAAAGGCAGCACAATTACAATCAGCTGAAATGTCTGACATTTTGAAAGGTGAAACGAGACTCACATGAATTTATCGTTCAGCTCACAATATGCCAATCTGACTTTAGAAAAAAGGGGACAGGTTGAAAATTCGTGATGAAATGGATACCATCTCTACGTTAATATATTGCATGCCCTGAAATCACACAGTGGACATGAAATCATGCTCCTCAATACATTTTTCATAACTGATGCCATACGTCAAAGTTCATAGTATCCAAACCTTTCTATATTTTGTGAGAAAAACAGAGGAAAGAGAACGAAAAATGTTATTTCATTATTGTCGTATATTTCAAGATTTCATATTGGCAAAGCAATGATGGTTTTTATCCTGTAAAGAACACATTCTGCTGTTGCAAAGGAGTGGTGATGATAAATGAACATGGGGTCTGAAACTGAAGACTAGCTTTGGGTGGGGTGAGGTAGAGGTAAAAGGGGGATGTCTGGAGAAGCAATCTCCTTTGTCCATTCATCAAGTCCAAGTCATTGTGTGCCCCACATAGAATGGCCAGGCAGACCTGCATCCTCTGCCCCACCCTCCTCACAACCTCCCCCTCCCTCCTCCTTTCTCCTTCTGTACTTGCTATGCTCAGACACACACATACACAGACAAACACATACACACACACAATCATGGACATATGCACACAGAAATATACCAGATGTACATTTGCAACCTAGCTGAATATGAAACTCTTTTTCATTGATCATCTTTATCTCACCTACACCATTTTCATTTACCTTGTATGTCCATCGCATCCTCAGCTTTGTTCTCGTCCCCCCTGCCTCATTCTCCCAGATACTTACAGATATCTATATACCGCTATATTTATCTATCTATCTATGTATGTATTCATCTACCTATTTATACAATATTTAATCATATATTTATCTATTTATACACTATATTCATCTATTGATCTATTAATACATGAAGTACACATAATTAAAGTTCCTGAGAGGGGAATTACATACGAAAGACTAAAAATCTAAACATATACCACCAGCGCCTTCTTGACACATCATCTGGTTCTATTTTGGTCTTTACCCGTCTGGCTCCCATTTAATGATGATGACGAAACGATTCTTATAACTATATGTAACTATTCTTACAGAGTGCATCACCTTTGGCAAAGTTTCCGCATTTGATATAAGAGAATCTATAGGAAAGTGGCGTGTACAGGCCAAGAAAGCCAACTGCATTCCCATGGTGATAGCTACAATATTCTTTAATTGGGGTTGGGGGTGGGGGAGGGGTTCCCTCCCCCTCACAGAGCTAATTACTCAGAGTAATGAGCCCCAACTATGGAGACCAGTATAATTTTGTAGTCTTTAAATGGGCATCACATTCCACAGCCATCCTATTTGAATGAATACTTTCTAGCATGATAGCATTAGATTGTTTCCAATGAATTGCTCCATGATAATATCATGATGCAGGTTTTTAACCCCCTGTGCAAATATCAAGATCCTGATATTTCTGCATTTTTTGTCATTTTGAGTATCATCCCCATTATTCATTCTTTACATCTGTCTGTTCGGGTTCTCTACTTTCTACCTCAGGGATCACTCAAAGATTTTGGAGTGATCCCTGAGGTCACTCCAAAATGAGTGAAAATGAACATTTTTCTCTCAAAATTCACTCCAATTTCACTCTAAATCCACTCTTTTCTGTTATTTACTCCTTCAAGAGTGAACATTTTTCATTTGATTTTTTAGAGAGTACTATTGGTATGCCACAATGCTGTCTACAATGTACATACCCTGTACCCTACAAGTATCAATTATTATTCTAAAATCATATGCGGCAGGCACATATATTTCTATTTGACATAAAAGATAATATCCTAATATAATGATGACGTGATACGGAAATGACGAACTAGATTCAATTTCGTCGTACTTCAATATAATGAAGCGCTAATCAGTCAGAGCTCCTTCCAAGAAATCACTTTGTAGCGCTCCTAAAGATGTCTGACATTAAATTTAGTCATTCTCTTCCATGTGCGTCGCTATTTAGGTCTCAGATCCTTCTAGGAAATTGTGACGATGATACGGGCACACGCAGGATGTTTGTGATGCAAATGGGCCATTATCTCTTCTGTTTATTACAACATCCTTTGCAGAAACACCAATTATTCTAGAAATGATTTCAAGGAAAAGAACACATAAATACATTTTTCTTTGCTAATGACTGGGTTGTTCCTGGGCAGCCAGACTCCTCTGCTGAACACGTGGAAATGTGCTACAATAAATTCTGCTGTCCTCATAGCTTAAAATGGTGACTGTAAGTTCATTTTTCCATGAACAGCCTGAAGAAATGTTAAAATCTCAGTGGAGCTAGCTTAATTATTCTTTGTTTTTCTTGAGAGCTGGCTCTACAAGACACATGTAGTGATTAGCGTGTGACTAGTGTGTAGTTCTGGTAGCGTGTTTGGTGCTGGCGCAGTGGTTTGTACGAGTTTGTACGGGTTTGTACAAGGCACGCATTTATAATTCGTAGTGATAGAGCTAACCATTGTAGTGATACAGCGAACCAATCGTACACTGCACATATACCATGTTAAATGTAAAAAACTAAGAGCTCTGTCGCTTCTCACTCAAGGATTTATATTTACACCCATTTTGAAGACTGATTGCAGAAAATTATAAAAGTAGATCAGGTTTGTATGGAAAATTTCTACCCATTTAACCAACATGCTAACCAATTATTATGTGAGTATAACATGCATCGGAACTGTTTGTTCAGTCTGTGCATCAACTATAAGCGGAGTATCCAATAAAGCAGTACTTCATCATGTGAAGACTATTTAGACATCAAAACTGTTACATCAAAAACATGACAAACCCAGGAAGTATATTGTTGGGGGGCTTTCCCAATAAAGAGAGCTGTCACTCAATTTTCAATGTACTCCCCTCAAAGAGAATAAAAGTACAAAGAGCTGCCTTAACATCTATAGAAAAACAAAAACAAATACAGCAAATGCTCCTGTAATGATTCTTACATTTTCTTGATTCTTTGCTTTATTCACGAAAGCAGCTTTATTCCACCACCAAAGTCCAAGAAACCACATTCTATACTTTGGTGCTTTATCTTTCTATTACACTAGTTATCATTCACTGCTGACATAATTCATATGAGAGGCAGTGGAGAGAAAGATCTGGTTCATTTGGGCCATTTTTGTGCTCACATATCATTGTTTATTTAAGTTGCAGAACTACAATTTATGACAAGCCGTCAATTTGGTGAATTCATGAACTGATCCTAATATTACCAACACGTGTTACATGATTGAATTTAAATGTTTCCGTCTTGAATTGGCATTTTTTTGGGGGGTCATTCTTTTTTTCTGACTTTGTGCACATTTAATGAACTGAACAACTTCCACATAATCTTTCTCTTAAACAATTGATATGCAGCAAAACTTGGCATTGCCAATTTGATGAGGTTGAGATGATACTTTCTTCATTAAAATCATCCCAGGACTCGATGAGTTACACTTTGGGGCCCCATTGTTGTAAAATTTCCTCACCTGGTGGGCATTACATGAAAAAAGAAGAAGAAAAAAAGATTGCAGCACCCTAAACATTTAAACATTTCATCTGGTGTTGGATACGAAACAAGTTGTCAATTACAGCGTGTATATGACTTGAATCGATGAACATCATGAATATGAACATATTCTCTTCTCAAGTGCAGAATTAAAAGTTAAAGTTTTGAAATTTCTTTTCTTTCACTTGCTGACTTCTCAGTCATTATGCACAAATATCAAGCCGGCATTTATATTTTCTGGAACATCAGTAATTCAGAGTGACCTGTGCAGGGGTTCTCTGAAAGGTATACTTTCATAACCAAACTTAATTGGGCTATAAAAGCAATGGCGTATAAACTACTACCAGAAATACTGTATGCACTCTCCATTACCATAACTTCCATTTCCTTCTACTTTACTTCCTTTGCCTCGCAAATTCCCCAGATGTGGACGCTCTTTCCTCAATGAACCTCACAATCCTTTTCTTTGTTTCAGTTTCTCTTTGATACCCTCACTGCTGATTGATTACTCATATATTCCCCCATGCTCCGGTCACTGAAGTTCAATGACGACTATATCATGAGACACATTGGGTGCATTCACATCTAAATTATCATGGTATTAGATACCACGCTAATTTGTAGGCACCATTTCCATTTGTATAATTCCACAGTAATAGATACTGCCGTTATGCACTTGGTTCCTTTCTCATTCATGAACTACTGCAAAATCAGAAATGTGTGGCGCTCCGTCGGTATGAGTCAAAAGTCGCAAAAAATGAAATCGTAGTTATGCCTATATGTGAATTCTACAGACTCTAAGCTTTACACTGATATGTAATACAACTCATTTCGACATCCCTGTAGATCATAAAAACGAATATTAACTACGCTTACGATGTCGGTCCTTTTTCTAAATAACGGAGAAAATCGCTCTCAAAGTTCAGGTTAGGTTCAAGCTCACAACCTGTTTCTTTCGCAGGATGAAACAATACAACAGTCCTGCTTAGCGACGGCGTTTACGCTCCATCGCACGCACTACCGTATAAGGCGATAGCTTGGGTGTGTAAGATAATTAACCAATCGCAGGACAGGTCTATCATTAACGATTCTGACCAATACGGTCGTCCGATGTAAACTTCGGTGCGTTTGTGTCCGTGCCGCTGCCGCCGCATGAATGAGTCGGTACGCGTTGTGTGTCGGCTGCGGTGTAGTTTGCCGCAAGTTTTTAACTCACAAACAATAGGAAACAGTAGAAAGAAAAAAGGCACGCAATGCGTATTACGAAAAGCGTCTATAGCGAGAGCGTTGATCGCTTCCATTCTCCTCCCATGTTGTTGTCAATGGAAACTATAGAGGATGCGTTTAGCAAGTACCAATACCTAAATCGAACCTGAGTACCTATTGTAGCATAGGCGGGCACGCAATGCGTCTTACGAGAAGCGTCTTTTAGCGAGGGCGTTGATTGCTTCCATTCTCCTCCCATGTAGTTGTTGTCAATGGAAACTAAAGAGGATGCGTTTAGCAAGTACCAATACCTAGATAGAACCTGAGAACCCATTGTAGGCGGGGGTTCAAAATGAAGTTAATTAACGATAGTCGTCTTTTGAGATCGTATTCTTTGCGTGTACTAAAAACCCTCAAATTACGCACATGGTCGTAATGTTGCAGAACATCAAAGACTGCTTTCGCGTCTGTTCTGCTGCAGCTGTATACAGCCGTAACATTCTGAATTCCCGCCATATTAGGCACATATCCTTTATAGGCGTTGCGTCCACAGAATTATTGCTTATCAAGCTTGCCAATGTTGCACGTACTATACGTATCAGAAGCAAAGGTTGATGTAGGCCTGACAGCTTCACGTTGGGTTTATAATTATGACTGTATCATGAATATACTTCTTATTCTCGGTCACTTTTGTAATACCATAGCATATAAAGACTCGTTAACTTGTAGCTTAAGCTTATCTTTTTTTTTAACATCACATTTACAGTTACAATCTTTCTGCATTTGTGAAGTTGAGTATAGATAATTATAATGACATACATTCTAAATTGATAGTTAGGCCTTCCTCATTTCGTTTTGTATTCACAAACCTTACTAAAATAAATGATTGCTTGATTACTTTCGGGTAAAGGAAACACCGGAAAAGGAACCGCATTTAATGTGTGTGTGTTGTTTGTTGTTGTTTTTTAACGAACCTAAGCTAATAGCGAACCATATTTCATTGTATGATTAACGAACCTTCAGAATAATCAATTGTATTACCCCCCCCCCCAAAAAAAAAAAACCAAACAAACAAACAAACAAACATTTCAATGTCATGTGTTGTCAATAGTGATAAAGGGCCCGTTTTTATTTAGTAGTATGTCTCAGTACTCCTGTGTTTATTTTAAGGATGTGCCTCTCCTTATGATTGCGATTGATGTTCAGCTATTTCTTTCCTGCAAGCTTGAAAAGGAAGCAGCTAAAATTCAGGCAAGGAGACTAGTTTTCTTCCATGAGATACAATCATTATTGTATCAGGCACTATACAAAACGGTTGAAATCTGCTGAAAGTCGAACTTCGTTTTGTTTTTTTTTTTTTTAATTCTATTTCAAGCGGGGAAAGACTAGAAATTAGTTTGTCTATACTGGCTGGAGACATTAGTTTTACAGTATACATACTCCGCATTTAGATAGTCGCCATATTTTCGTGGTCAGAATCAGATACACACGTGATATTATCATAAAAATGAAAATACAAAACAACTAACACGCCAGAATCGTACATGATGAACTTCAATGAATTAGTGATTATACTTACCTGTAATAGTCCGCATAAAAAACAAGCACGCCAATCAAATAATTTGATAGAATTAATAGAACATACAGCAATATCATGCGTGGCAGATCAAATCAAGTTCAATTGGTGAGAAAGCTAAATGAAGTTAAAAAGTTGACTTCTTTACGTTTCTCTTTCATTTTATGAAAACAGAATTACATTGTATATCTACTGAAACGGATTGTCTCTGTTGCGAGCGATCGCCATATAAAGCATTTTTAGTCTTCTGAGCAAATCCGAATCCCTATATACTTTAATTTTTGCTTGATAATGTAACAACCCTTATAACTTTACAAAGGACTCGCAAATTCAAAGTTTCAAAACGTATACTAAAACATTACATTGTACACGGTGTATTTCAAAAAACATTTTGAATGCGTTGTGTGTTAGCGTGTTAATGGAATCAATCTGCCTTTTATTTTCCGTACGTAAAGCGCACAGAAACGTAACCAAATGTTACCAAATACAGTGGAATGCATTGTACAGGGTGGTATCATCATTAGAAGTATATCCCATTCCTTTTTCCTTTTATTTGCTTGAAGCAGTAGTCAAACCATGTGTCATTATCGCAGCGGCATCACTTAGGAATATGAAGATAATCGTTACTCATTTATTTCATGCTATTATTATAGCATTTACATTTTCCAACTGTTATTGACAGTATTATGGTACTGTATGGTTACGATTACGAATGTTGGTTATGAATTCAAAAGACTGGTTCATTAATCGAACCATAAAGGTAATAGCTGTTTTGAAAGTAGTTCGGTACAAGTTCGAAACGCAAACGAAATATCGTCATAGGGGGAACTGATAGCTCTAGAAAACTTGTTTAGGCCAGTAAAGATTGCCGTATGCAATCCTTGTAGAAAGTTTTGACTATGGCCATCTTTTGAGCGTTTTGAGAAATTATATAAAGAATTATTTGTTTGGATTATGCCAAGAATTAGTTTGAACTATGAAAATAAAAAGGCGCGGTTACCTCAACAATGTCGTAGTTCGATTAGACATGATGGGTAAAGTGAATTCATGACTTGTTGATTAATCCTTGCTGATTGATGATCATTTCTGTATTAAAAACCATCAGATAAGTCTCGTAGATGATACCTCTGTAATCGTAGTCAAAATTCGTTTGAGCAATGAGACGAAAACCAACAAAACAAAATGCCATGTATCATCGCTCAAGTTTCCAACATTTGTCGTCACCCGACCAACAATAAGTGACGAATCAAATGGAACATTTAATTATGGGAAAGCGGACTGCGTTACGATTTTTAAACGTTGCGAGCAATTCTTTAAAAAAAAAAGAGAAAATGAGGCAAAGTTCAAGAAATTAGAAAAAGCACGTAAATGCAGGCGATCATGTTTAATAGTCAAAGTAAGAGATTACAATCGGCCATGCGGATGTATATGATTGCCTTATTTACATGTCTGATTTCTATAAACTATGTTATATCTAAATTTAAGTTCCCTTCCCTCCTTGATAAAAGTTATGTTGGGTTTTCGCTAAAGGCATTTATTAGGACACGCTATAAAAACGACAACAAGTAATGACTACTATACATCAAAAGATGACCTATGCATGAACCACAATAATTCTGTACGTTCTGATATAATGCAACTGCTTGTTTGTCTGTTTGTTTGTTTGCTTGCTTGTTTGTTTTGAATTACCATGGTCTTTGTCGGGGGAAAGATGAAGAAAAATAGTAGAGTGTATCACTCTCAAATCCGGATGATTGCGATAAGTGTGTATTCCCGCCCTTTCTATACAGGTAAACGATTTAAGCTTGGTATGCTATTATAAAAGCCTTGTGTCACGCAGAAGAACTGATTCCTCGATCACTTTCAACCTTTCATAAAATTCACGTTTTAAGATAGGAACGATAGCTTGTAGGAGATAAAGTAAGTTGGCGTCCCTGGCTGTGGTTCTGAACACAAAAGGGGACTGAAAAAATCTTTTACAAATTAGCAGACATAATGCCGATCCTCCAACACTGTCGCTCCGTTACGTCACTAATTCTGCTATCAATAGCGAAAAAAAAAGAATTGTACTGGTTGCGTGATTATCCACCCCGTGATAGCAGGAAGTTACCTTTCATTGTTCAAGGCTTCGTTGATGCCGGGTTTACTCGGATACAAGGCGTGAACAGTGTTGTCCGAGTTCTTTCATTCGGAATTCCTCAGAATACACAATTCAATAGGCAATTAGCGCTGCTACTTCGCAAAGCTGTTAGCCAAATTCTTTGCAAACTTGACCTCTCACATGTCAGCTACACGTAAGACACGACAAACAACTATCATTACACACATTCTGATTTTAAAAAAAAAATGAAGAAAAACACTTTTGAGTAGCGACACAGCTTTCTGTCACTTTCTCATAGGTCCTACTTCTAAAAAAATACACAAATGACAAGAGTCAGAATATCCTCCAAAGGGAACACGAGCTATTTGGGCATTGATAATGTTTGTCGTCCGATTTCTCTCCATGCCGTTGCGGCCCAAACCATCATAAGAAAATAGGGCAATAAGTTTTATTAACCGGGGAAATAAAATTACGCATTACACACATTTGGCTTAAATTATCATGCGAATTGTCGACTTTATAAAGACGAGAATAATTGACAACTTATGCCATGCTATATCTCCAAAGATGAACTTTAAACAGCAAGTCACATACCAGGGAACGACAGTTATACATAATTATTTGAATGAATTCATTAATGAGGCCAATAAAAGTTGTAAAAGTACACACACATAGAAAGAGGTTTCAAGTTCGATATGTGATCATGTATTAGCTCATTGATAAAGTATCATAAATTTTGCGTAATCATTCGTTGGATTTTTTTTTCAGCGCCATTTGTGCGTCACATCAATCACCACTTCATGAAATGTGGTGCATGTATCAAACGCAACTCGCTGGTCATGCAATCGATAGCCTTGGTCAGCTCACTGTTATTGCGTAATTAAGCCCTCGCCGCCGCCGACGCCGCCGCGCGCACCATGCTTTGTTTTGTCTTCAATGGGGTCAAGAGCAATGCTTCATTAGCATACGCCCTAGCAACGGAGGCGGAGTCTCAATCGGGCAAGAACAATAGGTGCGAAACGCAGCGCAAAGGCGAGCGTTCGAAAAAAATGTAACCGAAAAAAATTGTCTCAGAAAAACTGTGATTTGGGACACTTGTCCTCATTTTTACACGCTGAAATTTTCTGTACAAATAGATAAAACGTCATGGAATCTAAATCCGTCATAAAAAATTTTCGACCCGAGTAGTGCTTCCCCTTCATTTTCGGCTCATTACGAGAAAAGTCCCCGTGCGACTTATGACTCATTTTGTCGGAGCGCCACACAAATGTTCATCACATCCATGAAACTCTTGCGGCTTTCCCAAGGAGCTGTATTATCGGTAGTATTTCCTGACATGATTCACACTTGAATCTCCCATTCATATTTCATCCAAACCTTGAATCAACACCCTATATACCACAGTATTTTTGCAATGTATTTCGTGGTTATCTGCATTCACATTACAAAATACCAACAGAAATACCACATTGTTTTACTGTCAATGTGAATGCTCCTAATTTGGCCAAACCTTTCAGTGGCAATCCGGCACTCGTATCACCGGGCTTGGAGTGTGAGTGGAAGGAGTTGGGGGAGGGGAGTGGGAGTGAAGAGAAAATGAATACCTGGTGCACATCGCTTACTCATTGGCGAAAAACTTCCCCATGTCTTCCAGTCTCTTATTGATGATCTATTAAATATCAGGAAATACAGTTCTGGGATTTAGTGTTGTATCTTGTTATCTTATACATATATATTTACTACTGATTGTCAGTATTTCATTAATTAAAACCAAAACTCCCCTTTCATGTCAGCCAAATTTTGTTCAAAATACTATTGATTATTTCAGTTGCACATTTATCAAAAACCTCTAAATCACTAAAATCACAACTGATCCTTGATTTGGCGATGCATTTCACAAGATCTTAGTAGGTATTTCTCTTTAAGAGTGGCTTTTCAAAATATTTCCCCTTGATTTTGTCCCAGATTAACCCATTGAAGACGAGTCCTGAGAATACTCGGGCAGGTGTCTATGGGAAATGTGTGTTATAGCAAAATCAGTCCATCCTCAACGGGTTAAATGAATTCAATTAGCTCAACCTTGTCTTTGTCCAAAATCTGATGTTCAGTAAAATTATGTTTTACTAAAGTAATGATAAATATTCCCACAGCAAAGTTACTTGAGGACTTGATGGATTACAAACATTGAAGGACATTACATTTGAGGAAAGGATGGGAAAAGATACCATGTTCGAGAAAGCTGGAGGATGACACTCAATATGAGTGGACACACTTCCTCGTAGGGTGACTGCACTCCCTAAAAGGTCCTGCCTTATGCATCAAAGTTTATCAGAATATCATCATACACGGACAGAGTGGCAAGGAGCGGATGTTGGTAGGATGCAGAATAAGGAGGAGGAGGAGGAGGAAAGATGCTGGGGCCAATGATGGTGGTGTTTGTTTCGTGGTGGAAATTGGGAAGGGGTCCCGCGTGAGTCACCGAGCAGAGCACTCAATATTTGCCGGCCATCATTTTCTGTGTCAATAAACCCAAATGGCAGCGAGCATGGCCGGCCAACCTGGGATGACCAAGAAATGGACAGCTGGGGAAATGCACTGGACTGGGATGGAGCATTTCTCAGGCCTAGAGGAAATGATAGGAGAGATGCAATATGAGAGCATCTAGGGCAACTGTCATTTTGAAATATAGATTGATGTTTGGAGGAAGCAATACCCATATGTCCATGATAATGTCTGGTAGAAAAATATGTAGAGCAAAACTTGCTGCCCTGGGAGACTGGGACTGCGAGTGATTATCAGATCTTGTAAAGCAGTCGATCCCGCTGGTTATCTAAGAAAGAAAAAAACATTCACACAAAGCCGCTCTTCCATCTTCTCTAGATGATACTCTGCGGGTAATAACTTAGAAATATCATATACCATTTGTTGCAGAACTTTCCTCAGGGCAAGTCATTCATCAAACGTCCTATTTTCCCCCCTTATCAGTTATCTCTCTTGCACCACATTCTCTCTGAAAATACTTCCCAGGTACCAATATTAATTGTTTAAAAAAAAGAAGAAGACAAATATGATTCATTTGAAATATTGCACCATTTGTCACGAGAAATCCCTCTGGGAGTATCATTGACCAGCACTGCCCATTTCATTCTTATCATTTTTTTTTAAACATCTCTTGACATTCCTTTTTGAATAAAGGCCTGGCAGCCAGTCTGGGGGTTCTACAATGGTAGATTTCACGCAATTACCATCACCCTGGGAATACCAAGAATACTTTGGATGCCAGCCATTGGTAGGGGTTACCACGGTGAGATCATAATGCCCCCCTCCTCCCTCTAACCCATCTCTCCCCTTCTCCCCCTGTCTGCCTGTCTCTCTTTCTCTCCCTCACTGTCACTTCCATGACTCATCAATGAAGAGGAGCACGCAGCATGACTTGAAATTCAATCGCCGTGTCGATGCAAAGCCCGCCCCCCAACCCCATCAACGCTACATCGCCTCGATGATTGCGCCTCACCTCTGATGATTCTCACAAGCTAGGCAATCATTAAAGACACGAGAAAGGACTCCTTTCATTTGCTCCTTTTTATATAATTTGCTGACGGACTGGCTTTGCTACTTCATCTTGTTTTATGAAATAGGGTAATTTCTTATCACAGTTTGCAAAACTGATAAACTGCATTTGTTGTTAATACTATGATCATCCTTTTCTTTTTGATTCATGTTTATGCCTCCCTTCTTTTGATGTTTATCATTATCATCATCATCATCATCATCACCATCATCATCATCATCAACAACTTAACATTGTATATCGCCATCATCAAAGTTTTAAACATGCCGCTTCTGGTACCTTTAGACCTCTTATCAGCAAAAAGTGATTAACTGTAAGTTGCTCAATACATGATTACCTGCCTGGCTTGGAGTTCGAGTCTTACATTCCACTACAACCCCTTGACGATATCAGGTATAGGCCCTACTAGAAGAGTAACAGATTAAGTGAGCATTTTACGGTGGACTGTGCCATTGTCGTGACACAACCATGACCCAGAGGATATGTTGAATTCCAGAGATATCTGGCATAATTGCAGAATGAGTTCTGTTACGCCCCTGTTCTGCTCAGCAGAGAATGAGCCGAAACCATATTTAGCATCCCTTTCTGAGAATTTTTTTTTTTGCACCCCCTAGGGAATACCATTGTGCATCATCGAGATCATCAATCACACCACTCCCACATAGATACCAATCCTCATCAGCAAGGCAGTGTCACCATGGTAATGACCATCACCCATCATGGATTCAATTGGTATCATTAGTAATCTCAAGACTTCTCCACAGTTATCCTTTCCTTGGGAAGAAGGCATCCTAGGGATCACCACCATCTTCACGAACAGCACCAGTGTCACTGTTGTCAGCATCTTAATTTTCCATGGATCATCACAAATGCCAACAATTATAACACTTATATCTTTTTTCTCCTCCTTCTTCTCCTCCTCCTCCTCATCATCATCATAAGCATTACATATATCATCACCATCATCATCACCATCATGATTCCCATCTTTATTCATCCTAATCTATATGGTCTCTCTCTCTCTTCTCCTCCTCAATCCTCACCATCCTCATCCCTGCCATCATCATCATCATTACAATCATCATCATCACAATCATCATTACAATCATCATCACAATCATCGTCATTACCATCATCAACAATCATAGTCATTACCATCATCATAGTCATCATCGTCATCATCACTATCATCGCCACCGCTCCATACTGAGGTGTAGTTGCCATGGAGCCGTCATGGTGACCGGAGTTACTAATGGGCCGGCCCATCTGTAAGGAGGCGGCATCACTCTGAGCAAGAGGAGGAAGAGGAGATGCCTCGGATACCACAGATTGTCCTATGCCAGTGGGAAGGAATTCAATTGACTGGGAATCTCATGAGTCACATGAAGGAGATGGAGGAGGAATTCCATATGACCTCTCTCTGACCTTTGGTCTCCTCCTCAACCCTCACCACAAACATGAGCGCCTCTTTACTTATTCAAATTATATTGTGCGCATATGAAAAAGGAAAAGATAGCTAGAGCTGGAGAAAGAGAGGGGCAGGGTGGTAATTGCTTTAATTCTGGAGGCATCTGATGATGAGTTAATGTCCTATCCACTGACGAACACCGAGTTAGATTGTATCTGGGCAGTCTGTCCTGAATGAATGGCCTTCTGTTGTAAGAGTGCTTTTTCTATCTTATTAAAATTGACGAAATCTAATGTGAGCTGTGCCCTTTGCATATATCCATATTTGAGCTCAAACCAAATGCGCGTACTGGCAAAGTTAGTGAAAATACAGCAGTTTTCAAAATAAGATGATTTTTGCCAGCTACTCATGATGCAATTTCATAACATGTTCAGATTGACTTGAATGAATAAGAGCAGAATCAGATGAACAGAATGATAAGATTGGAAAGTTTACGTTACGTAGCACATGACCTCATGAAATTTTAAGGTATTGGTGAGCTAAAAATCCAGGGGCCATTTGTGACGTAAGTTGACTTCAAAACAATACGGCTGTGAGCACAGCTACCATCACTGCAAAAGGAAAGAGACTCCTTTGCATACAATAGGAATAGTTGTGGAAAATCAAGGATGGGGTGTTACAACAAAAAACAGCCTCATTTCACCTCGACCTGGTTGTGTGATTAATCACACATGATATTACACAATCCCAGACTGATGCAAATTACGCAAACACACAAAGGCATTCACACTTCACTTACGGTGATTTTGTAACATGAACGCAAATACCTCGCTCAACAAAGTGGTATTTCGGGTGGTATCTCAAACTTCGCATGAATTACACAAGCGACATTTGAGTGCGCATCCTGTCACAAAATACCACCTTTCAGACAGCAGTGCATTTCTAACATGGCCTGACAAACTTCCTGTATTCTTTCTATAGCCTACTATAGCAGATATGTATATATGCCGTGCTTACCATGGTCCAGAAAAAAACATGGTATCTTGTGAGAATAAGAACTGTACCAACAAAATTAAAGTGGTATTTCATACCAAAATAACTCTAAAGTGGATGCACCTAATCATGAAATGCCATGGTATTTCTGGCCCAAAAGTACACCTCTCCAAAATAGGTACTGCTCTTGTGCACATATGATTTCGGATTGCAAGACAATCACTTTTCCTTTCCCCTCTTTTCCATCCCCCCCCCCCCCCCCCCGCCATTTCCTTATTGAACAGAACATTGTTTGTTTTGTTTTATTTTACTCCCTTGGACCAAAATCAGAGCATTTAAGATGAAAGAAAAAAGTTCAATGAACTTAGCTGTAATGCTATATATAGAGAGTACCAAAGTGTGATGTCATATCCATTCATTGCCACAGAATTTGGTTTGTAAAAGATTCTCACCTGGCCTGAGTGTTTATGAGCACACCTGGTTCCAACTGAAGCTATAATCATTACAAAAGACTGTGACATCATCACTTTGGTATTCTGTACAATGGATTACAGCATTTACATATTGGCATGTAAGATGGAAAAAAAATACTGTAGTTGTTATTCCAATATTAGAAAATGAAAAATGGAAACATGTGGCAAGCAAGAAACACTTCTATTTTCTCCTCTCGTGGCGGCTATGACTGCACCGAAATAAAAGCAATCATTTGCCTCCTACAAAAGCAGCTTTATTTGGCGAAGAATTTGTAGATGTTTTTGATGCATATTCATTCATACATGAGATGAATGACACTCATCACGAAAGCTAGCCATAAGCATTTTACTTCATGGTATTTATGTGACTTTTCTGACAGAAATTAATGAAGCTCTGTCTTAATTAAGACAGCTGCAAAGCACAAGTCCATTAATAAAAAAGGATAATTATGGTTTGTATAAATGATTTAAACACAAGTTATAATGGGGTTGAACTAACTTTTCAAAAATACATCATTTGTGATGATCAGTTTAATATTTTTTTTTTGTCTTAAAGTCAATAAGGAAAGCTAGTTATAAGAAATTCGGAACTGCAGTATTACAAGAGATGCTCTGAATCATTGTCTTCCTTTTTTTTTGTATCAGAAAGATGGATACAATGTAGAAAATGTCAAACGGCCATGATAGATGGATGAGTAACTTGTGCCCCCAGGCAAGAGATAATAACTTGCATTCCCCCCTAAAGCAAACATAACAGATTATTGGGCGCACAAAAAAAAAAGCAAATGATACCGTTTGTATTCCCCATGGTTATAAGAGCCGGCAGAAATATGAGTGACAGATTTGTCAATTCTATGATTGTCCCTGCCTGTGGCAAGCTTTACGTGACATACTTTGGGAATAAGTTTGGAGAAGAGGGAAGGGGGGGGGGGGGAGGGGAGGTAGGGATGTGAAGGGTAGAAGGGGGTTTCACATTGATTTATGGAACGCTGTTTCCTGAAATTGAATATGATTATAGTTCCCTGTCATTGGCCGTTGGGTTATTTTTTTCCCCAAGGAAAAGCATGTTGGAGTGACAGAACTAACAGAGGGGGAAGGGGGGGGGGGGGGTGGGATGGGAATTTTGAATGGAGGGCAGAGTTCATACATTCCTTTTGAATGTTACAGGCATAACTTTGTGTGCGGTGTGTGTGTGTGTGTGTGTGTGTGTGTGAAAGAGAATGCTCATATGGGTCATTGTTTGGATTGCATATTTCGGCAGTGACGGGATGAGTCACCATCAACCACCACCAACCAGCTATTGATGAGTCATCTTAGTAATATTAGTTTGCTGCAACTCTTCTCATCTCATGATATGAGGGAGAACAAACTGCAGAGCAACTGCTCCATCATTCTCTTCCCCTCCTCTTCCCCCCCCTCCCCCCCCCCCCTCTCTCTCTCTCTCTCTCTCTCTCTCTCTACTGCCTTGTCAGTTAATCTCCCTACTATCATTATCTTTCCCAGGGTCTCCTTACAAACCATTCATAAACTTCTGGAGGATGGGAGGGTGGCCATCAATCACGCATAAATTGGTGAGAGAAATTAGACACATGCCTGGGAGTTGAAATCTATTTCTGGGGGTCTATTTTGGAGTGTGTGTGTGTATGTGTGTGCGTGTGTGTGTGTGTGTGCGTGTGTGTAATCGTAATTGTGATAATTGAGAGAGGTTGTATACAGGTATTTATAGGGCAAACAGATTTAATGTGATAGAGTATTTCATTCCTGCACATAGTGATCACTCTATTAAAAAGGGATTGTTCTCATGTTTTATAAAACATGACTGTATGAAATACACATGTATAATGAATATATGACAATCTTCATCATATGGAAATATAGGGCCTATAAGTATGTATGTAGATATGTCTGTGTATATATATATGTAAATACACATGTGTGTGCATACTACATATATATATATATATATATATATATATATATATATATATATATATATATATATGTATTCAATGTATGTATGTATGTGAATGCATGTATTTATGTAAGTATGTATGTATGTGTATATATGTATGCATGTATGTATGCATGCATATATGTATATTCATCTTAGAAAAAAAAACAACCAAAAAAGTCACATTTTGATAAATATTCTCTTTTATCAGAATAACCAAAAATACTATACTGACTTTGGTATATGTTCCTAGTGGGTCAGTGAAAGTAAACAATGAATGACAGACATTACTCTTCCTCATTTGAAAAGAAAGAACTTTGTGACATTTCCCTTTCAAACAAGCAACTATTAGCGTCCTACACTTCCGTTCACATGCGGGGGGTAGACACATCCGTCCATCCCCGTTTGGGAAGAAAACAATAGAAATCGGGAGACACAATGCCTGTTATCTCTGCCCACATCCCCCGCACACGGTTACTACCCTGGATCGGGGCATTGTCTGAGCCCCATCGGCCGCAGACCCCGCTCTACCTTCTACTCCAGAAGAAATACTTGTTATTTTTTCCACAAAGCCACTTCCCTTGCAAAGACCGCAGCAGTCTCAGTCCAGTGCACCTACTGTCATCCAGAGGAAGTGGAGCTAGGAAAACAACAGGTGCGCCCCCAGCCCCTATTTCCAACCCCCTCTCCACCCCCACCCCCTTTGAATTAACCCTCTGAATTTTCACAAAGTTTGACTCCCTGATCATGGAGCATAAATGAATGCTGAGAAGATTTGTCATGTTTCAGCGCACACCAACCTTTTTTTTTTCCATAGATCCTCAGATTAGCTGTTGTCTTCTTTGAAATGGCTAAAATGCAAAAGGGGTCAATGTAGCGAATAGATGCTTTGCTGTATTCTATTCTGTTGTGCCATGCCATGTGATGTCGCGTTGTGATATATTATATATCAAATCGTGTGACATGTTATATATCATGTTGTGTGATATTATCTTATATTATGCTGCAGTATGTTAATGCACTATGTATACATCTTCTTCTTCTACTACTACTACTACTACTGAAAAAGGGGCTAACTAGCTCATGCATTTTCATTTACACTCTTTTGTCAGTATGATATTTATATGATTTGCATGGTCAAGTACTAAAACAGATGAAAGAGTATCGCTAAACATAAGGTAGCATCCTGAAATTGTAGTCCTATTACAACATCATATTCTTTTTTTTAAGGCCTTTCAAAGACCAAATTGTTACAAACATTTGCTTGACTCGCATAATTATCCACATGCTCAATAGAAACTGATTTATGTACCTTAAACAAATAGAAACTGGTTTACGTGCCTTAACAGCCATGCGCATACCTCTTTTCAGCAACCACAACCCCCTACCCCCCCCTCAAAAAAAAAAATAATAATGATAATACCTGTACATCAATCATGATGACTAATAAGAGTGAGACTCAGAAATATGTCCACTGACATCATGGATGACATCATCCCCCTCCCCCATCCCCCATCCACCCCCCCCCCCCTCCCCACCACCACTACCACGACCACCAACCCGCATCACTTGAGTTTTGTCGCATCCACGGGAAGAGGGTCAACGCTCTGCCCTGTGATTCTACCGGGGTCAACATCCCTTCCTATCAGTTCTTCCCTTACCCCTCGTGTCAGAGTATGCTCCAACTTTAATTTGACTGGAGATGAGTCACCACAACCTACTTCCATCCATTTACAAGCATATTTCTGCTCTGGCTGGTGGCGGCAGGGTGGTGAGGGAGATTTTGATCGGATTTTCGAGTCCATCCGAGTTTGATCAAATCAGGGTATACGCTGGTACGAGAGTGAATAAAAATATGAGCATGCTTTTCCCATAATGGATGCACCGGTCGTACATGGACGCAAACAATATTTATCAGACTTATCTCTTTATTACAAACCGATGCTGAAGTGTTGCAACAGAGTGTGTGTGTTAGCTCAAGAGGAATGTACATTCTGATAGAAAAGACGAAAAGCTGAGATGGGACAGATATTGCTCTGTGGAGAGAAATATGGCTTCTATTTTCAACAACGATTCTACTCCTCATCTCTTTCTCGAAACACCCACTAGACAGTTTTCATTTTGATTTCAAAGGTACATGATTTACTTCCAAGTTCCTTCCATCAACAATATTGTTCATCAAGATATGAGGCAATACTTCTTATACCTCTCTACACATTCATCTTTTTTCTAAGGTTTCAGATTAGACACAAAGGTTTCTCCTGGATAAAAACTATAATCTGTGCTCCACATTCACAAAAAGAATATTCTGTTAGATTCACTTATCATGACTGGGGTGACAAGACCTTGTACCTCAAATTTTGGTGAAAATGACTTTTTTTTTTTTAAATTAATAGTCAGATAATCAGTTATTAAAGTGATGTCCCATCCAAATCCTAGCTGTTTACCCCCAAAATGAAGCCACCATAACATGTCAAAGGAAAGGCTATCCCATTTGATGCAGTGCTTTGGCTGCCATATTTCTTTGCTCTCCTGAACATTTGACATTTTGTGGATATATGAGGTCCTGTCAATCCAGTGACGAATTATGAATCTTGAAGGAAATAATTCATTCCAACCACAAAGTGGCTCTCTAAGGCTGACATCACGCTGTCCCGAAATTGACACAAAAGACGGCCATACCAATATTTCAATTTTGAGTGAAGTTAGCCCCAAACTTGGTTAAAAGCCAATCAAAAGCCAAAGCACGTATGATCTTTTGTTAGCAACCTGAGAAACTCAACCGGCAATTGAACGATGGTTACAAGATGCCCTCACCAACAACGTTAGTTCTTATGTTTATACAATCAGAGCTGAATATGAACATTTCATTTTATGATGTGTCCATCTCTGCTTCTTTGCTCAACTGTGTGATACTTGCACTAAGCATTGTAACAGAGGCATGAAATCAAAGAAGAGTTAAATGAAAACAGAAATCAGATTAAAAAGTTAAGAGTCTCTGAATTTACCAAAATCATCTTACAACCTGTCCAATCGGCAATTAGGAGATAGGGAGAGAGGGAGCAAAAAAAAAAAAAAAAAAAAAAACCAACCAACCAACCAAAAACAAAAACAAACAAACAAACAAACAAATATCACATTTCTTGTTTCAGATGCTCAGGCAGAGTGCTAATTTGTAAATATCATTTAGAGAAGTCTGTCAAAATAGATTTCTGTCTTTTGCACATTGAGGTACCTCAAGATATTTTTAGTGTGATTGGTGCATCGCAATCTTTTTATAGTAAAGCAAACTTGTGCTCCAGAGCATGTTGGTTCCTTTTGAACCATGCTGCAGTTGAGTTCCTGCCTTTTTGATTCCACAATGTACCACCATTAAATCTTAAGCAGAAGGAAACTGACCAGAAATGATTATAATTTATTAGTGGAAAATGAGCAAAGAAAATGGGATTACATCGGGATTCGAACCTGAGACCACCGGATTGCTAGCCCGGTGCTCTACTAACTAGCTCCAGAGGTCTTGGGTTCGAATCCATGTTTTTCTGGCTCATTTTTCCACTATCAAATCTTAATAAAAAAAAATTGATCTGTACATCTAGTAGGGCAAGTTATCACTGAGAATGTCTAAAATATATATCAGAATAGATAGAGGGACTAACTGGCCAAAACATTTACATGAATGATGCCATAGAAGATGTGAAAGTTTGACAGGATGGCACGGTCCCATCTCCTGGACGACCAACAATGGTATTTACAGGGATTGAACTTTTGCCCTCTATAGGATGGTAGATCAGCCGATTGATTGATAGGTTTATAATTAGACCAATCAATGGAGATGCTTGGTGGCTTTTGTCTCGCTAACTGGCGCAAGAGCCATGCAGTAAATTGCTCACCAAAACAGTGTGACCGGACGATCAATACTTTTTCTCATCCCCTTTCATTCAATTAGTAAGTGATGGTGCACAAAACAAGTCAACGCCTCCATAAGATGTCCCATTGTTTGACCTGGTATAGCCTTTATATCCAGTGGCATCACTCAACCATGTCAATCTTTGCTTGGAGACAAAATTACATATCACAAGGAGGGGTGAGTTTGGTGTTGGTTTTCAGGCATACTCGTCTAATATATGAAAGAGAAACAGAAGCATGACCAGCATGTAAAGCAAGCAACATTTGTGGCATGAAATTTTGGCAAATTAAGCCGACAGCCTCTTCACGGCATGAAATTTTTCGTGAATTGCCACTCACTGGCATCCAATGCACTATAGTGGAGAACTTTTGCGCGCATTTCAATTTCGTGAATGCTGGCTCTCATGAAATTCGTAAAATTAAAATACACATGAAAATTTGTGGTTTTTACAGTATTACATTTGCTGAGAGATGAGCAAGAAGAAGATAATGGGGAAGAAAGATATGAAGGGCTATACAAACTAACAGTATGCAGATTGAGCTGTGAATTTGATAGCAAATATGTGAATTTTTTGCTAACTTGCATAGATTTCTTTAAAGTCCTTGTGCAGTTTGCAACAGCTGAATAATATTCAGAACTAATATTATTGTCCCAGGGTATAATGCAAAAAAAAAAATAGTTGCATTATGCCTTTCATTTTCTTATACTCATGTCAACCACAGTGATACAATCCCATTCTTGAAGGCATTCCACCTCTGAAAAATATTGTCACTTTGCAGGCAATACTAGTACTCTCCAAACTTCTTGACAGGATTTCAGTATCTCTACCATATTATTTCCATTACATTTATCAAGACTCAAATATTGGTAACCAGAAATGCAAACACGTAGGCCCTACAGTTTGTAAGATGCAGGGGGAGTATACAGTCAAAATTGTAGAGCAAGTTGATTACCAGTAAATGAAGAGTAAAAGTTATCTGCTCTGGCTGTGTCTGTGTTATGGAGGCAGATATTTTTTTTTTCTCTTTCAGGTATCATTTCCTTCCCCATCTGGATCTACCCCCACAAAAAGAGAGAACAAAACTGTGGAAAATGAAATTTTTGGGAAGAAGGGAACTAATCTGCAGGTTGTGGAAAATAGACACCCTGGTATGCATTAACCCGTTGAGGACTGGCTGGTTTTGCTACAAAGCGCATTTCCCAGACACCTGCCCGAGTACACTCGGGCCTCCTCCTCAACAGGTTAAAGAAGAATTTAGGCTTGAGCAACATATCTGTCACAAAAAAAAGTAATATGCAGATGACATTCTGCAGCATTTTGCCAATACTTCAGGCCGCAGGTGAATCAACACAGGTACAGAATTCTTTCTATGAGTCAAGAAACACGTCAATGATGACACACAGTTCTAGAAGTAAGGAGGTACTATTAGTTTCTGTCTGTGGAAGGGTGTACCTGTTCTCATTATTTTTTTTTTTCGGGGGGGGGGGGGGGAATGGGTGTATGTGTGAGAAGTTAACAAAGAAATTCTAGACTGTCACAGATATGTGGAATGTGTAAAAACAATGAAAGCATAAGGAGAAAGAATGATAGAAAGAGAGAGTAAGAAAGAGAGAAAAATAGGACAAAAAGAAAACCACAGCAGACAACAGGTCTCATAAATTGACCACTCCCTGACCCTTCAGTGACCCTCAGTTAATCTCCTTTTTTTTTCTTCTTCTTCTCTTTTCCTTTTTTCAATGCCATTTCTAAAGGAGACAGTCTGCATGCTGAGGTCCAGTGCATCAGGACAAAGCAATGCCCAGCATCTTGCTTTTGATTCTTAGGGAGAATTCTGACAAGGCTGAGTGCCTTTGGGAAGGACAAACCTTCTTATTTTTGTGGGTTTTTTTTTTCTTCTTCAATGAAAATAGACCACAGAGGTTGCTGCCCTCAGTAACACATACTTTTACCCCTTTCAGTAACTGATGCATTTTTGGCCCGCTCCTGGCCCGTGCTAAAATAGTCTGCGCACCAAGCATGTAAAAATTGTGTTCAGCAACTATAGCAGCGCCACGCTTCTTTTACGATGACCGATTCACAAACTCAGCCACCTAAGGGCTCTTCGCTAAACTGACATGGTACCTGAACACGCACTCCTGCAGATGTACAGCTTGGGAATTGTTACTTTTGACCATGCAACGAATTTTGACCGGAACCTGGTGCTGCTGTTGTTCATGAACCCTTTGGTCAGCGCCAGGCGTGGGCCTGCATGGGTGCTAGCCTGGTGCTGAATACTAGTAACCCAAGCCTGGCGTGGGCCATTTTGGCCCGCGCCATTCGTAAACTCAAAATTTTACAACTTAGCCGGGCCTGGCCCTCACCAGAGATTTACTGAAAGGGGTACCAGATTACCAGTGTGAGATTCACACTGGATCAATTGGAGATGAAAATCTAGCCCATACGCATACATGGATCTAATGAATGTCAACATATTAGTAGGACACACATGAGTGAAGTTTGAGAAAATATCATACAATCTGTTCAAATGTATATTATCAGTTAAGCTTTTAGTTAAATCCCATGTGTTGTCATTGCTGAAAAAAACCTCTACAACAGTGTGTGATGTCACAGTTGCAGTGCAATATGAAATACTGTAGGCCTGCAGAAAAACCACAAAAAATCAGTTATCTGAAATGAAATGAAATGAAATGTGCTCAAAACTTGTTGCTGACATACGTTTCGGGTAATATCATTTCTACTTCCTTATGAAAGAGATAAGTCGATTGCTCTTTCATAATGCCAAAAAATGAAATGGACACAATTTTCTTTATGTTTTCTTTATAATGTTTCCCGACTGTGACATCATACATTGTCCTAGCCTTCTTATCCAGCGAAAATGGCACTTTAGAACTGAATCCACCTTTTTAAATATGAACAGTTTTGAGTGGATAGTCTGAATTTCCTCAAACTTGAAAGCGTGTTTCTAACCAGGAAATAATAAACTAGTTTTCATAGGAATAATGGAAAAATATGGTGAAGAAACAAAATCTTATTGGAACAATCATCCCCCAGCATTCCCACTGATCAGCTACTAGCCATCTCCTTTAAGGAAAATGGCACTTTAGAATTTAATCCAACTTTTAAAATATGAACTTTCCTCAAACTTTCAAGTGTGTTTCTAATCAGGAAATGATAAACTAGTTTCCATAGGAATAATGAAAAATGTGGTAAAGAAACAAAATTTATCATAAAAGTGATAAAAAGGAACATGATTGGGTATTAGGAAAGCATCATAAATATTTTTTCTACAATATTTTTTTTCTCAGAGTGATTTGTTGACTCAGAGAATTTTCTAAATTACCTGCTTATCATATGAAAGGAAATTTTTCTTTGGCCTGAATCAAAGTCTTACATATAAAGCATGTTTTTAAAATTTTGTATGGAATGTGATTTAAAAAGTAAAATTTGTACGATATGTCATTTTGAGTTATGGTGTGAAAAGAAAGCAGAGCCATCTAACCTACAAACACTGTACCCCCCATTGACACAGCTCAGATTTCCATGATTAACCCAGTGTGGATGACCACCTCAGAATACCACTGAAATTCTGCATGAGTCAATCAGCAGGAGGGGTGACAGGGTTAGGAAAACAATTCATACTTCTTCCACCATAACTTGTGGAATGATGTGGACATTTTGTCACTCACTCACGTAAGCCTGTGCACAAAAGCGTACTCTGCATTTTCCTTTCCCACCTAAGCACATATATGGTAACGTGTAGTTCCTTTTCTTGCAAGCAGCACGCGGAAGAAGGAAATGAGAAGCTTCCAGGTTGTACAAATTCCTCTTAAGTTCAGACTTGGAAAAGACATTGTCAGTCTCTCTCTCTCTCTCTTAAACAAGACTGATGATCATTTACTCGAGACAGAGCTTTTCTTTTTTTTTTTGGAAAGAAAAGAATTAAAAAAAGTTTCGGATAGTATTTTATATGTTTGTTTTGGTTTGTTTCATTTCCTGACAACCTATTTTTCCACATAACTTTCCACACTTTCTATTTTGACAGAGACAGGGGAACTTGCGCAGCCTGTCTAGGCAGTGGGCAGGCTAAAAGTTGGCATCCGCCCCAATATTTTCGGCTGGCCAGCTAAAGGAAGTAACTCGAAAAACATGATGGTTTACACACTCAAGGGAATCTGCACTGCTATAGCTGTGAAGTGTTCAGAGAAGGATGGGCCGGCTTGCACTTTTATAAAGTCACGGGTGCACCATGACGGGGAAAATTCTTTGAGTTGGTACCATTCTAAGTAATCCACACATATGACCTCACATAAATTATGTGCTATTCCAAGGGTATATTGAATTTGAATGCTGTGCCAGAAGAATGAATAAAGAAAAAAAAAAGCAGGCAAGTTGCAAAAGACACAAACCTTGCATTTGGAAATCATGAAGCCATTAGCTTTTCCTGGACATGAAGCCCAAGTTTCCTTCTAGGAAGGCATTGAATGACATGGAAAATTTCCCCCTCATCTAACACAAGCCTTGCAATTATTACACAACACACAAGTGAAGTCAAAGTCTCAAAGATTCTAAGTCTCAGTCTAGCTTCATTTGCAATACTGATATATATAAATTTCTTTTGTATGAATTATGAAAACAGTTGAAGAAAAAACCAATAACTGCCTAAATGACTGACAAACACGTAGATTATAGATGTAATCCATGGTGTCAAATACTTCCTCCTTGTGATTCAGAATACTTTGTTAATCGCTATCACTTCTGTGGCAGTTTCTCAAAAGTACACTGAGAGTGTAAGGGAAAATGCAATAGCTAATAATCTCATATCAAACCCTGTTGAATAATCAAAGATTTAACAGAACATTGAATTTGAATAATGAAGTTAAATTCTTACTGGAGACATTCATATTATCATCTAGGGTTGCCCTTGTGCAACAATTATTCTTTCACCTGTCACATGTAAAAAAAAAAGAAGATAAATTAAGAAATGGCTACTATAGAGATATGCATCATCTATTACGGAATAATATCTTCTTCTCGCTCTACAAGACAACTTTTCATGAGTGCTTAATTTTCCTTGCCCATATATCAAACCAATAGACAATGGGTTGATGTCTCCGGGTGGGACGACAATTTCAGGAAGTCATGAATTTCTGCCATAGAAAGAGGCAATAATTCATTGAATTACGGCTCGTAGTAATGGGGAAGAATACTGGGAAAGAAGGCGAGCTTGGGAAGTGATGATTTGCTAAAAATTGCGGCGGCTAGACAGCGCGCTGACGGCCAACAGCTAAACTTTGCGACCTGTCATTTCCGTGTGACTGCAGGGAGGGGCTCGGCTCAAAAAAACAAGTTTCAAGTCTGTTTTAGCTGAACGAGGGACTTCCTAATTACGACTTGTCGAGGAGAAATTCGGAGGATGTGCACACAAACTTTGCGGACGAGCCGAGGAGCGAGGAAGGCTGGATTATGAGGTGTAATGACAGGAGGCCCTCGCTTGAGTGGAATCGGAAGGATGGACCAGGTAGAAACGTTGATGGCCAAATTACAGGTCCACCTATAGGGTCAATATTGACTGAACCTGTCAAGGACGGAAGCGAGACCACAGAAATATAGGCCTAGAAAGTGCAAAGACACTGCAATATCATGCGGCAGAAAAAATAAATTGTGCTGTCAATGGACATAATGTTTGCATTATACACACTTATACACAAACAAACAAACAAAAACACACAAACAAGCACACAAACACACATCCATAAAAATCTCCTACCAAATCATATACATATCAATATAATTCCTACCAAGATGTACCATTCCTTACATAGAGGTACTTGATTCCACTCACTGAAACTAAACATAACTCATGTGACAAATTTGTGTTTTTATTACTTATTCTTAATAAACATGACATTCAAAGACATCTCTAAGACATCTGTGGACTACTTTATTATTTTCTGGAGATAAACGTTAATATGAGAATTTCATGTAGGCCTACTTTGGAATCAAACTACAGCCAAACAAACCAAACAGACACTGCCCAACATGTACATATTATACCCATACCCCTGCAGAATTTGCACGAACATACACACAAACAGACAATCACACATTACACATACATAGACACACATGCAAACACCTCGGAAATATGAGCCTGCATTACACACATCTTTCCGAGTATGCACTCACACAACACCAAGGTGGACAAGACAGCACTGGAACCAATGACCAATGACCAATGACCAATATAAAAAGTAAGACATACCATTTATAGAAACATCTGGAAATCCCCCCCCCCCCTATCAAAAAGAAGGGGGAAAAAAACAGAAACAAATAGCAGACAATATAAACAATTTCATTCTTGTCAACCAGGATATGCAATGGACAGGAAGAGTGTGCAGAATTGCCACCCAAAAAAGGATACTTGCTTCTAGTTGTTTTCATCACTTGCATATCCTTCTCATGCATTTAAAGAGAAGGAAGGGAAAAATAGAGGTAGATAGATAGAGAGATGGTGAATCGATCATGGCAAAGTTTAACCCATACAATGCCGGTTGTGAGCACCTCAAAGCACGAACACGAGTGAAAACGGCACGGACATGGGTGGCTTTTAGATATTCACAGAGCAGAGCTGGGACCCCGGGCTCTTCTGACGGATGGCGTTGACGGACGTGGCCGGCCACCAAATTTAGCCGCGACTGAAAACTTCCGATCGGAAATCTGCTTAGGTGCTCCTGAAAAATAGCTCGTTGTCAGAGTGGGGTGGGGTGTGAGAGCCTCAATTGTGAGAATGACTGCAGAGTAACCATTTCCTGTCACTGCTTCTCATAACAGTAGTACTTCTTTTTGATTTTATTTTGTGTTTTCCCCATTTCTCTTTCTCCTCTCGATTTCAATAGAAAATACACATGTCCTAGTACTTGCTATCAAATAATTGGTATCCACATGCTAAATGACAATATTTTCTTGAATTACCGTACCTTTCATTCCCCTGACATACATGGGTGTCTACTTGAGACTTCAATTACATGCATCCAGTGTAATAAATCACTAATCATGTACAAGCCCACAGAAATGACAAATCAGAAGCTGCACTATTCCTGCTTGTATTAACTGCAGGCCGTCCCTGTAAGCTGACAAAACATTATCTACTGTATTCATATTCAATGATGTTTCTTTTTTCCTCAAAGATCAAGTCACTCACACTTCAACTCATCTCTTCCTAGAATGCTCGTGCCGTACTTAGTTCTTGCTATGTCAGGCAAGACTAGGGCAAGTTCTCTGGTTGCCAGGAGCAACTTTAATCACAAAGGTATTCATGCAATGCATGGTAGAAAACTGATCTACTAGATTGTTGGGTTTTTATTTCTGCTTGTTAGTAAGTTTAAATGACAACTCTCACTAAAACTATGTATGCAAACATGGACTCTTTTTTCCCCCCTCCAAGGTTAATTCCTATATTTGTATTGCATCAAGGGGAACTCTGTGGAAAGAAAAGGCATGAGAACAGAAAAGATGTCACCAGCCACGACAAGTTAACCCGTTATGTACCCAGGCACTCAGCTCAACCTGCCAAGCTTTTTTCATCACCAGTCAGGAATTCCTTCAAACTTGACATATTATAGTTGTAAAGTTAGCGAGCCAACTCAGGCTTAGCAATGTGCTTCAGTATAACAGGAAGGCCATGGTGACACAATAGAGAATAGGGGGATTAGGTAATCCTTCTCTACTGACAATTAGGCCTACTATAAAACCAGAAATGTTCACGTGCACAAAAGTTTCACGAATTTCATTATGAGCCAATATTTACAAAAATAAAAAATGCACATGACAGTTCTTGTCTACACTAAGCATTGAATGCCTGTGGTAATTTGCAAACTTTTCATGCAACGAAAAAGGCCATGGGCTCCAATTTGTGAAAATTTTACGCCGCGAAAACTTCTGGGTTTTAACAGTAGTTTCCCAAATTCTGTACAGATCAGCAAAGATAGAAAACCACCATGCATTGTCATTCCACGAACAGGGCGCAGTAAACAAAGGTTAACCCTCCTTGGCAAGCAGTGGGGCATTGAACGCAGCAGCCTGCGCACTATCATACATTATCGGGAATGAGAAAATTCCATTAGAACGGAATGGAATACAGTACCCCACACGCCCCGCATTTATTCAAGAGGCGCCAAAGTGGCTTGTCCCACCAAAAAAAAAAAAAAAAAAGACTAATTGAATCCATGCATGGGGGAAATCTCTAGCCGTAACAAAGACTGAATAAAAAAGGCCACTACTTCAAAATGTCAAATTTCCATACTGCGACCCTGACTGGGGTAGATGCACTCCTTTCTACAATATTGCAAGCTTTTGATTTAAAAGAAAAAGGCAATTAAAACGTTAACTCTACAACTCTACTCAATTCTTTCTCTCTCTCTCTTTCTAACTTTCTGTCACTCAAACACAATCTAAACTAGAATATTCATTGCAATAAAAACATACTCTCAATGAGAAGCTCAACTCATTTTAACCGAAAGTATGGAATCAACGTGAGAAGAGATCAGAATCATCCAAAGGATCACGGGTGTAATATTTTAGTAAGATATCATTTGACATTATGATGTCAAATGTGACAAATTTCACCAACAGAAAACAAAGGATTCCCTACAATGAAAAGCTGACCCATATTCTGCAAGTTGCCTTTGATAAGCAGAATGAAATAAACAAAATAATATATCTCTAGCTGAAATAGGCGAAAAATTACAAAATTCTAAAGTTTCATATGTTAATGTTAACTAGTGATATTGGTTCAATCCAAGCATATATCTGATATCATTGCTTTGTAAATTGTTTCCTGACTTGCACATCTTTTTCATATTATTTTTTTAATAGGAGAAATGTTATTGAAAAAGTCAAAATCATATCTTCCATATCACTAATTGCAGAGTTTTTTTGAACAACTATGCAAAAATGACCTGTCAAGGGAGGGGGTTATATTTACTGAATCATCAACTCATTAAATGAGTCATATAACATTTCATGTACAAACCAAAGGGAAAGTACTGTGCTTATTGTGTTGTTTTATCAATATCACCATTTCAAGATTACATGTGAATGTTCACGACGCTGTTACTTAATCTTCTGTCCAATTTTGATTAAATTTTGACCATCCTGCTTGTCTGAATTATAGTATTTTGTAAAATCAATTTGAACATGCCATGGATATCTACTTTTAAGATGGTGCAACACGTTTGTTTCCATAGAACAGGAGTCTCAATAAGAAGACTAGTGGCAAGTAAAAAAACCTAGAGATGGATATAGATATACATGCTGTATCCAGCTTCCGGTGGAGGGGGGGGGGGGGGGTAAACATTAGTAACCGAGAGAGATTCTTACTACCTGGCAACCGAGTGCTAATATCACCGCTTTGGGGAATATATGAGTGGTAGGAGGAGAAGAGAATGAAGAAGAAGATGGAGAAGAAGAAGAAAAAGACGCATGTCTTAGAGTAGATGTGATGGGCGGGAGTGGGAATCTAATTACACTTCTGCCCTCCCTAGCACACTGCATAGTGCCTGTTTTCAGGAATAATTGTTGGAGGCAGAGAGAGAGAGAGAGATGGAGAGAAAATATGAAGATAGATAGATAGATAGATAGAATAGATAGATAGATATATGGAGAGTGAGAGATAGATAGATGGAGAGTGAGAAACAGATAGATAGATAGATGGAGAGTGAGAAACAGATAGATAGATAGATGGAGAGTGAGAAAAAAGATAAATAGATTGAGAATAAGAGAAACAGATGGAGAGAGATACTCAGTACAGAGATAGAGAATGAGAGATAGATAGTTGGAGGGTGAGAGAGATACATACGGATGGAGGGAGAGATAGAGAATGAGAGATAGATAGTTGGAGGGTGAGAGAGATACATATGGATGGAGGGAGAGATAGATAAACGGGGAGTGAGAGAGAAAGATAGATGGTGTGAGATATAGATAGATGGACAGTGAGAGATAGATAGATGGAGAGGGGAGAAATAGACAGAAAAAGAGATAGAGGTAAAATGATATAGACAGATGGAGAGGGAGATAGAGATATACAGAGATAGATGGAAAGTGAGATATATAGATGAAGTGAGAGAGGCAGAGATTTTATATATATTATTATCATTTTGATCACTATCTATAGAGAAAGATAAAAATACGACACATTGGAAGGATGGAAGAAAAGATGAACTCAAATAAAAGTGGAAGTTATGGATTGAAAGAGAAATAAATATGCAGGAAAATGAAAACAAATATATATGTATAAACTTATATGAAAATATGAGAATTTCACAAGAAAAATATCAAATAACAAAGGCAGATAGAATGAGACAGTACTAATGAGAGAATGCAAGCAAAAAAAAAAGCAAAACAAAAGTAGATTGAATTGTAGAAGAGAACAAGAAGCTGAAATGAAAAAAAAATGAGTACATAATATATATTTTTGTGGAAGAATAGAGATTCCTGCTACAAGCAATAACCAGAGAAGGTTACGAGAAATCAACTGAGCTATATGCAGAGAGAATACGCTTCTTCCATGAAAAATATACAAAATAGATAAATAAATGAATAAAATGGTGAAAGTGAATTTCAAAGAATTTCCTGAGATCATGCGACGATCCAGTACAGGTTACTGAAATCCTTTGTCATTGATTGGCGAGTTCCCTCCGCCGCAGATGCACTAATTGTGAGCTGGGGGATCAACAAATATTCACACGGTGCACGGGCCTTCCGCTGTCAAACCGCCCCACTTTAATGAAGGCTGTGACAGTGTAAGGTTGCTGTTTCCTGAAAACTGGTGTGGCTGTACTTTCAACTGCAAGACATGATGACTATGTACCACACTTTGGGTCTATAAGTGCATAATACATTTATTACAATTGTGTGTGTGTGTCTGCGTGTGTGTGTATATATATATATATATATATATATATATATACAGTGTGTATATACAGTGTGTATATATATATATATATATATATATATATATATATATATATATATATATATATATATATATATATATATACATATATATACAGTTAACAACAAAATTATTCATACCCCCTGAGAAATTATTACTTTTTGAGCAGATTTCTTACAAGTGAAGGATGGAGTGATGGTGATTGGGTGTTAACTTTTTGCTCTTATTTGTCCTCCATGAATTGACATTAATTCCAGTTTAACCTCATTTGCATAACAATAGAAATGTTCAGCAATAACACCCAATCACCATCACTCCATCATTCACTTGCTCAAAACTAAAAATTTCCCAGGGGTATGAATAATTTTGTTGTTAACGGTATATATGTGTGTGTACATATATGTATATGTAAAATTCTTTATACATGTGTATATATATGTATATGTATATGTATATGTATATATAAATATGTATATGTATATATATATGTGTGTGTATACATATATAAATATATATGTAATTACTGTTTTCTTCAGTTCTCAAATGAGTAGGGAGAAAAAAAAATCAAAATTCACCCTGGAAATCCCTCAAGTCAGTGACTTCAAGTAATCAACAGGATGTCCTCTAGTCGCAAGTATCTGAAGCAAAATAAAAAAAAAGAAATGTAAGAAATTTGTTCAAAACCTGTTTTTCTTGTTGTATGTTTTGCACACATGGACTAATAATAGACATCAGCCCAAGCTGTTGTTGCGAATATGACTGGCAAAACAATAAGAGTATGAAAATATGAGGTTGAACAAGAGAAACGACTTGGAATATTGTTCAGAAATTCCTCCCGATGTTCGTACGTCAGATATCCTCTTGATGTATGAAGGAGGAGTTAAAGACGGACAAGACATACTACATCCTGTTTTCTTTATGGTCAGGAAGAGTTCCGGATATATATATTTTTTTCCCTCCTTCATGTGCCACTGGAGAATCAAGGATCCGAGAATCGCTCTGATATTCCAGCGCCACACTCGAAACCTAGTTTCCGTGAACCTTTCCGCTACTTGCGGAGAATCCAATCTGAAGAATAACAGGATTTGTGAGCCAAGGAGCGTCCCCTTCTTGGATATCGTGCCTTACACATCGCCTCAAATGCTTTCTCTACCGCAGGCTCTCATCCACAATCAGTGTGTCTTCATTCTCGACATCCGTGCTCAAGGGCCAAAAAATACAAACTCAAGATAGTCAAATCACATTTACCTGATTGGAGATTGCTAAAAAGCAGTAATACTGATTGATCTTGCATGTCAGGTATTGTCTATATCTGTGTTTTTTTAAATTTCTTTCCTACTCTCTATCCCTCTATCATCAACCAATATATCCAACTATCAATCACTCTTACTATATACCTTTCTATCTTCTTATATCCTATCTATTATTCCATATGCTGCCATCTATTGCCATCTATCTGAAGAGAGAATAAACAGATTGAAATGTGTTTTCAAGACAAAAAAATGGTTCAACGATGGTTGGGCACAATGTGCTCATGCAGAAAGGGTCTGGTGGGTTGGGTAGCCTACATCAGCTGTTGTTTTGTATGTCATGCATATTAGATGTTTCAACCTGTAAAGATTTAATAGTAACATGACAGGTGAATGAAATAGCTAATCACAGCATCCTGATCATGCAGGAAGAGAAAAATACACCAAAAAAAAAAAGAAAAGGAAAGGGAAGGGGAAGTCACAACTTCAGATTAGGTTCTGAACATCGTGCGCTGTCAAGCGCACACTGGATTCACCACATTCCAGCCCTTTGAAGACAAGTCCCGATTATACTCGGGCAGGTGTCTATGGGAAATACGTGTTGTAGCAAAACTAGCCTGTCCTCAGTGGGTTAAATGTAGGCCTACTGTTTACCACAGGGAACAGTGATAAAAAAAAAAAGAAAAATGTTCGAGTTATCACATTTGATGCATATATGTAGGTCAGTTGTATCACAAAACATCTTACCATGTAGAAAATTGGCAATAAAGCCTAAAATAAAAGGAGATATCACTATTTTTTTCAATAAACCACAACTGTAGATGGTTTAATTGAGAAACACTTTTATTATTACTGTTGTTGTTCACATTTTGTATGTCTGACAATGCTTAACATTGATTATACTGGTTAACATTTTTACATTAGTTGTTTCTATCCCTAACTCACATTTCAGAACTATTTTGAAAAACTAAAGCTGTTTTTTTTTTTTCATCTGCAAATGGTAAATGATGCCTTTGCTTTAGGATCTGCCAAGAAGAAAGTTTGTAAATTCACTCACTGCAGATTTCAGGTGCTTTCCCAATGGTGGCTATCAGTGCATCACTATTCCTTTTTTGATTTTTTTTTCCCCTTACGTAAGACTAGACCCTCCGCCCCCTCGCTATCGCTTCACTGATTTTCACACATGAGAAATTCCACGCCAGACTCAATCAGCATATTTCTTTTATTTTTCTCTTTCCATCCAAGATGCCAAATGACATTCTGCAACTTGCCATGTAGCGATTTATGACAAACACATTAATATTTGTGGCAGTATTCCATTCTTCAGCGCTCCAGGCAGTGCAGCAACATGCCACACAATAAAGGAAATCTCAATTGTCCTTGACGTAATATATCTATTTGCAAGAATGCGTGTAAAATCGGGTGTTAAGTGACTTCCAGCAAATCATAACAATTATTGAGACATGACATATATAAGGTTCATCTCAATTTCAATTCGCAGTAAAGAAATCTTCTCCATTATTGTTGCTGAGGTAGTTCATTAGTGAGCATGAATATATGTAATTAAGTGTCAAGTAAATTCCAGCAAACTGTCTCATTTATTGATACATGGACATACATTATTTGTCTCAGCATGAATTCAGGGAAAAAACAAACATTTTCTTGCAAAAAAGTCTGTACCTCCCACATCACATATAACATGTTTAGACAGTCTGATGGGCAATTCCGCGGTTAGTAACGTTACATTTAAAGAAATTTAGATATTTATTTTTACTACTAAATCACCATTTATTCATTTCAAGTCAAAATCATTTAAAAACATGTTCATCCTTCCTAGGTCTATGATATAGAAAAGAATGAGTACAATCCAATAAATATTAGAATTGCTATGGCGACTAAAAGGGCTGGTTAGTAACGTTACGAAAAAAGGACATGACAAAAAATCAATGTCTTGAAACAAAAAGTGTGCAAAATTTCAAGTCACTTAAAACAAAGTGTTGCATTAATTTCAATTATTGCGTCATGACAAATGTTCACACAAATATTTTTAGCAGTTCGACCGATGATTTATTAGCTAGACCCCAAATGCATGGTTAGTAACGTTACGGTTAGTAACGTTACATTTGTCCGGAGTAATTCCGCAGGTCATTTCACCCTTTTGTAATCAACAAAATGTCACATGACTTCTGGAGTATTTAAATGTATTCATCTTTTACCTTTTAGCAAAAATTTGAGGAAAAAATTTCAAAGCAACCCACTGTAATTTGCATTTAAGTGAATTTCAGCACCCCCAGTCCCACATGTACATTTTAAATGATGGTTTTAGATCTCGCAAAATCAATGAATATGAAAAATAAAATCTACTGAATTTGAAAGACCTTAGTGATTGGTGAACATCCATGGCATTAGTTGATACCTAAATTAAAGAGTAAGATAAAGAGGCACATTTCTTTTATCCATGTCATGTCCACCTAACTGCGGAATTGCCCTGAAGGAGATCTGATTAACTTTGTTCTGTTTTTATTGGTACACTTGGCAGTGAAAAACCTGCTAAGTCATTGTCTTTCATTAACTATCATCATTTTTCTCACTGTGCATATTTCTACATGCTAAAATTTCAGAGTTTCTTCGAAACATATTTATCACTCGCACTGACTCAAAGACTCGATAAAAAAGTTTACACTTGCCATGTTTTCCATTTATTAATGCAAAATTTATTTACAAATATTTTTCGTCATGCACAATCAAAAATGGAAAAAACAAAACAAAATGCTGCAACATCCACGGGGAATTACAGACAAAGAAGCTGCACTTGAGGCTCTGACATACATAAGTACATTTAAAATGAAGCAACTGTGATGTCACAAACTCTTCAACCCGAGCCTGCGTGCAGATGTACCGTGTTCAACACACAATATATTCATGTCAGGGAAAGTGGGAGCATGGGTCTCTTATGTTGAGACTAGATGACCATATCATGCACACAAGACTGAAAATTGAAACCACGATGTCTTCCTTTCTACACTCCTCATACATCCAGGTGATTTATTATGAATCACATATAAATCATATGCATTCCACCAAATTTCATTGTAACACCAAACACAATCACAGCTCCACCTATGGTGTTTGGTGTAGTTCTGGTGTCAGTCTCCACCAGCGATGTGACATCCGGTAAGGTTAGCAAAGTCACTGAGGGCAATGCACTTTCTACAGTGATAATACTCCGCTGGTACTAATCCGCTTAAACATACCCTACTTCTAAAAATAACAATGTCTATGATCAGATGTTTAAAAGTCACGCTTCCAAATAACGATACTCTGTAACAATATACAAATGTAATGATAATAATAATGATATGCACAAGGTAAAAAGAAAAATGACCGAAATTGCCATAAAAAAGCTTTGGCATTTTTTTTTTTTTTTGGTAATTCATAGTGGGATGCAAACTTGGAAAGGTTAATATATAAAGATGGGACTAAATAGCATGTAGAGTACATCTCACATTCATACAAATCACCTGGTGATGTTGGCTGTATATTTGGCAAAACAAATCATAGTTAACAATAAGGAAGAGTATCATGTGATGGACACACAATGAGTTTCATTCAAGCTATATTGGGAGCATTTTTCTCTATAAATATCCCAGAGAAGTAGTTTTAAAGATTGTTTACATCTATGCTTTCCTGAGTAAACATACACCACTTCAGTGGTAACAGAGAACAGCAGGTTGAGAGTGGTGATTGATGTGAAAGGGAATCGTAAAACCAAAAATATTTCCTGCATCTACTTAAGACTGCACCTATCCAAGGCTGATTTAACTGTACATCCGTGACTTTTATGTGCTTCCAAAAACTATTAGGAATGAGGCTGTTCTTTCTGGAAAGAAAGAAAGAAGGAAAAAAAAAAATCAACCCAATAATGGGAAATCACTGGCCAGTCCACGTGGCTAGATCGTCTGAAATACAACATCCTGTTTCGCACGATGACTAAGAGCTGTGGATTACCAGAATATCCTTACACTTTGATGCCTCTGTCAACGGCACTGATTACGCCGTGGACACACACTCACACACACGTATACACACACATAGACATAAACACGACTTATTCAACAGCAAGCGACAATTATGTGATAGCCACAATGACTGTAGCATTCACAGCACAAGAGGGCACTACACCACGCAAACTCATGGCAGAACAACTATTAGAAATGAAGCCGAGCGATGGGAGCTGAGCTGGGATAAGCGCTGCAGGCCTGTTTAGGAAAGTTTGCCTGTGGAGGTTCCCTTTATGTGACACAAAGTGCATTTGGCAGCGGATGAGAGGCGTACACGACCAAATGACAAGGCAAACCTGCCTAATTGTGGATTGCGGACAATATTCGGTCACTTCGGAATGACACGGTCGGGGGGGGGGGGGGCGTCGTTACGGGAGAGGGATAACGACGAGGAGATTGGTGGGCCTCTGACAGGAAGTGAGAAAGGACTTAATCATCCCATTGTGACAAGGAATATATATACATATTTGAAAAATGAAAACGTGATCCTCTGTCGCATGATGCCAAAAATATTTTGTGCCACGTTTAGGGCGCACTTTAAAATAAAGGGGGAAAGGGGGAGAAGGGATTTTGTTGTTGTTGTTATTGTGCTCTGTTGCTGTAGTATTACTTTTTTTACAAACTTGAATGAAGTGCAGACGGGAATGCCAACTTCTGACTCAACCGGATTAAGCATGAAAGAGATGTAATACTTTCAAGGTTAAACATGAACACAATCTGGAAATGGAAACATATTCCCCCTCTCCCTCAATCCCCATCCCGCACCCCTCCCCCCCCCCCCCCCCAAAAAAAAGAGGGAAAATGTACTCTACTTATAGCAGGGACAGCCAATTCCGTCAAATTAGGTCACTAGCATGCCAGTGTTTGGCAAGATATGACAATGCACGAGATATATACATCAGAGGCATACGAGGGAAAGAATACCCCTCTTTTCACACATGAACGGTATCAATGTAATGAGATGTTTGTGCTGAAATGTCGCTGATCGATCATTTTGGAAAAGCAGCTACTGCCACAGTATCATCATTGCTGGGTCATTCTCTTTTAATTTATTTACTGTAAAACCAGAAATTTTCACATACATTTTAATTTCAGGGATTTTGGGGGAGCCAAGATTTGTGAAATTAAAAAGGGGCGCGAAAGTTCTTGTCTACACTATAACGCATTGGATGCCAGTGGCAATTCGCAAAAATTTCATGCTGTGAAAAAGGGCTATCTGACTCCAATTCGTGAATACTTCTTGCAATACAGTACACGGTTTTGTTTTTTTTTGGGGGGGGGGGGGCCTGAATTTACTGACGATGATTTTTCATGGGAGATCTACCTCAAGAAAGTTATTTTGGGCGACAAATGAGTCAAAAATATAGGACACATACACTTGTGGCTGGTATTGGTGTACAGTCGTGATGTACGACAGACAAGAAATTTGATTGTGGATATACATGGAAAAAAAAAGAGCTACCACCAATTTTTAGCTTTTTTTCAGATTTGATGTGCTTGTTCATTTATGTTTTAGGACTGGGAAGGGGGGGTGATAAGAAAAGGATATTAGACACTAATTTTTTGTTTAACTAGTGATACAAATGTGTGTCATTATAGTATTTTCACACAGGCATATCACTCTGTCTCTGACTATGACACATACACAAAAACATACAAAAAAAAATCCATGCTTAATCATTTAAGATAGGGTAACAAATTGACACTGATCCCTCTGCCAAGTGGCCCCATCCTTCTTTTTTCTTTCTTCATTTTCCTGTAAGAGAACGCTGAAGAAAAATCCCGTTTTTCCAAAAGGGGTGGAATTTTTTTTTTCGCAAAGGAAGTGAAGTCATAGTGTGTGGCCATAGTGATTCACTGCGGTACGTGCGAGTCCCAGGCATCGTCACTTCACGGTCAAACTGTGATATTTATAATTGCACGATTTTATATTTGGATTTTTTTTTTCTCTGACCATGACATAGAGGCAACTTATGAAATACATGTTTTTGTTTTGTTTTGTTTTTTGTTTATTTTTTGGTTATTGAACAACTTTTGACTTCCATGCTTTGTTTGTTGTTTATGAATACAGAAAATGTTGCAAGGCTGGAATGAGCTGAAATGTTTAACCCTTTGTGTGTTTTGAGTATTGATTGGTACAGAAAGCTCCATAGCGTTGTACACACTGTCTGAAGTCAATGGCACAGAAAAGGTTAATGCACTTTCTCTCTCTCTCTCTCTCCCTCTCTCTCTCAGTCTGGCAAAAAAAGAAAAGAAAAGAAAAGAACCACTCAACATAGGACTTGAGTGTCTTTTTCAGTAGAAAAGACACAAAGAATGATGTAATCAATCAGAATCAAATGAGCTAACTCCAATATCTCAAATGTTCTTTCTTACTACAGTAACACAACATACATGTAATTGTATATGGTATTAAACCGTAGAGGACGAGACCTGAATATATACGACGGGCAGGTGTCTATGGGAAATGCGTGTTGTAGCAAAATCAGCCTGTCCTAAATGGGTTAAAGGAACACGAACCTGGCATTCATGAGGGCGCTGTTGCATGGACCCAAGCTTATTCAATTTCAATTTTAATTCAATCAATCATAGTTTATTTCCAATCAACGAAAATCAAAACATAGTACAATTTCCAATCAACGAAAATCAAAACATAGTACAAATGAATCTGCCAAGTTCCAAACATCAAAATAGAACTGCTTCATACCGGAAGAACCAACTGTCGTAAATGGTCCTTACAATGTCGATCTCAGTTCGTCTCTTGATTCGGCTGCTGTTCCTGGCTTGTTATGCCTACCACATACTGATCCTGCAAGAACAATGTTTGCCTGCTCCGAAGCCACGGACACTTGTGTGTAAATACATGATCCACCTTGGTTGCCAGTTTACAAGCTTACATCACTGATCTTGGTAATGAAGATTGCGAGGCTCATCACACCATCCAACAGCGCCCTCGTGAATTCTAGGTCTACGTACCTTTAACTCGTTGAGGACGAGCTCCAAGTATACTTGGGCAAGTGTCTATGGGAAATTCGTGTTGAAGCAAAATCAGCCCGTCCTCAACAGGTTAAGAATAAAGTGCAGACAAACTCTACCAACAGTGAGTGTGAGGGGCTTTTAAATTCTAACCCCTCGAGGACAAGTCCCGACTATACTCAGGCAGGTGTCTATGAGAAATGCCTGTTGTAGCAAAATAAGTCCGTCCTCAACGGGTTAAGAGTAATATGGAAAAATTGTGGACGACTTTACAGACAGATAGACTCACATGCATTCAGTGTTTCATGTTTGATGAGAATGTAATCAAATACAATCCACGATTTTACAACCATTCAAATGCCCACGCCAAGCACAAGGGGCTGCTGCATTCCAAAATTTATTTATTCTTTGCATGAGAAAAATAATGAAACACAAACTTCAAAAGAAATATCAAAGATACTCTTGGTATACAAACAGTTGGCAAGATATAATCCAATGTGATTTTACAATACTTGTTTTCTACTTCAGTTTGGTGAAAGCATGCGTTCCCTGAATATAACATTTAAAGGGTGTGTACAGTTCTGGTCGAGGTGAAGAATGAGCTTTTAACGTTTTGTGAGATATTCAGAAACCACTCTATGAGATGTCAAAGAGCTTGCAGTTCTAAGGGGTATCAAAAGTTTATTCAATGAAAATCGGTTTTGAAATGGCTGAGATATCCCAAAACAAGGTGAAACAAAGAGATACTAATAAAGTTGTGGCATGTCGCCTTTTATTATTAGCACTTTTTTTGATATCTCAGCCATTTGAAAACCAATTTTCATCAAATAAACGTTGAATCCTTCTTAAAATTACATGCTCTTTCATATTTCATAAGAGGTTTTTCATTACCTCACTTAGGAATGTTCAAAACATGAATCCCTACCTCAAGCAGTACTGTACAGTCCCTTTAATACCAGATACTTGTTGAAGGGTTGTTCAGTCAGTGTTATGACCTGAGCATGAAAATTCACTTATTCTTTCTTTGTCTTTTAGATTGACTGGACCATTCTGCCTTGGAAGATATGAAATCAATTCAGGCCCATCCGCACACCACAGACAGATTCAATGAGATCATGAATAATAAACAAGAGCTTCCCTTGTTTAACTCATTCAGATCCACTGTAGTAAAATCCAAACTTAAAACATACACTTAGATATATTTACCATGTGACCCACAGAACTAGAAGAGTTAACATCATTTGTTAATGTCTTAAAAGGGGAAGGTGTGGAGAACAAGATTTCAGAAAACTTTACGACAAAATCAAAGTGATTGACAAATTGCCCTTCATCGATGTAAACAAACACCGACTGCCAAGTGTTTGAGTCATAGCCACGGTACAAATCACAGGCGTACATACTCAGGTGGGATTTGAACCCAGGACCTCCTGATTGCTAGACAGGCGTCATATCCACTAGACCACCTAACTTCCGCCCAAGAGGCAGTGATGGTTCTGATCACTTATAGCAGGGGGTACTGCATGTTTATTCAAATTGATGATTCATGTGTCAAGCTGTTATCATTGCAACTGATTGACAGTTATTACTCAAACACTAAATAATCAGTGCATATTCAACCAGTATGTCGATGAAGGGCCATTTGTCAATCACTTGTTATAAAAAGAATTCAAGGCAAGAATCATCAATTTGAAAATCTGAATGTTTTTGTCTGATTTTTCTGCTTCCAAATTGGCCATGACTAATATAGGCCCAGTAAAAAAACTCTTGAAATGAACCATTCTAAAAACATGAGCTAGAACATTCACATGATCATTGCCTTTCCGGCAGAAGGCCCCTAACGCTTGCACGATGTAAACTTGCTAGGCCCTTCTACTGGTAGCGACATGATCACACACAGAAGTACTGAGACTCACCAAAGACATGTATACCTCGCATCCTATGTACAACTATACTGCAACATTTTTTAATCACTTTTTGACACACAGACCTCTTTCTCCTCATGTTAAATTGCATTCAACAGCAGACTGCAATTTTCATATGAATTTTGATAACTTGCCACAGCCATACAAACAAAAATATTACTAAAATGATAATTCAACAATAGCAAAGAAACCTGTCTGAGAGATATTACCATCGAACATTTATTATGCAGACCCGTGCTTCACAACCTTTTGTACTCCAAGGCCTACTTTGGCCCCTACAATTTTGTCTTTATCAAGGTCTAATGATATCAAGTATGAATCTTTTCTTCTTCTTTTTTTTTTGGGGGGGGGGGGCGGGCTGACATCATAGACCATTGGTTGAGAAGTAGGGATGTAGATGACTCCCTCAAGTTTCACAGACTTGTTGAATATTGTTACTTCTTGGCATATTATGTTCCTGGGTACACAGGGACTTCAATTAGCTTTGCCAATGGAAATTGCATAATGACTTGTCCAGTGATACTGGTTTTTTGTTTATTTGTTGCTGTTTTGTTTTTTTAAGATCTAATTATTAGATTGACAAACTTAGCCTCTTCTGGTATTCCACTGAAGCTCGGTTCAGAATTCAAGCAGCAACATCCATGCTGTGAAGTTTACTTTATCCTGGCTTTGGTGCTTACTTATTTGATTGTGGGAATTTGACTGAGTTTTGACATTATTACAACTGCAATGCTGTTAAAATTATGTTTATCAACATATCATGAATACTATAATTGACATTATTACCACTGTTACTATGATTATCACCATCATTTCTTTATATTTCTTTCAGCATGATCATAATTGCCATCAATACACTGTATCAGCATCATAATCATAACTATGTCATCATTATTATTTCTGAGATACTATCATCACATCATATCAACAGTTACCATTATATTCTTTATCGTAATTTCATCATTTATAGTTTCATGAATGGTGTAACACTGCCTTCTTATTCATGCTCATTTTCTTTTTCTTTTTTTGTTCAAATAACTTTAGAAATCCAAACTTTAAAACAAACAGCAAAGTTCTTTCAAAATACCATCATGCAGCATTTTAATATAGGTTCTACCATTAAGGGGTAATTCTGCACTGGAATCACTATTTTAGGAATCCTCCTTACCTTCACAGATTTTATGAAAATTATCTAATTTTGATGTGTTTCATAAATATTCAGCATAGCACCTGTAGTGACATGTCATGATTTGCGTTGTCCGCCCTTTAGTGATGAATCCACATCACAGACTATCTGTGTAGAGAATAAATATAAAATATATATAAAAAAAGGATTCAATTCAAAGTGATCATCTGTGACAAAATATTACTTCAACAGAAAGAAAAAAGCAAATCAAAGCTGATAATCTTACCTCCGTATAGAGATCAAGTTATTCACTTGAGCAATGTAGCTGGCAATGACATATTGGCATAGTGACAGACGGAACTATTGTGGACCTCAGTATAATGAGACCCTTGGGACCAGGACAGTTTGTTATTTATATCAGATATTTTGTTATATCAGTAGTCAATCAGTAATACGAAACAAAGGAAAAAATTCAATGGGACCGGAGAAATTAGTTTGTTATATCAGGTATTTTGCTGTATCAGATCTCTTTATATCGAATTTCCACCGTTATAACAAATGTGTTGGTATCTTTCTGGTGCAGAAATTCCTGGAACAAGTGAAATGATATCAAGCAGAAAATCAGCTTTGGAAGAAGTTTACAACACCTTAAAAAAAAAATAGATAAATAACCACACGAGAAGAAAGAAATCACATGGTAATAAAAGGAAGTGAGGCCTGAACCAAAAATGAGGGCAGCTCTTTTTTGCAGGCGCAGGAAATATGGTTGGCAGCCCAGTGAATCATTCATCAAAGTTACCATGGGAACGGGATGGCGACAAGAATTGAAGAGGCGATGGTAAAGTGGCACGGGATAGGAAGAGAACTGGCTGATGAACCTACACCCCAGAGAGAAGGTGGATGCTGCCAGAATCTCTGACTTCAACAACAACAACAACACAACAAGTAAAAAATAGAAGGTAATGTCAGTAGCATGAGGACAAGGGAATATGGATGATGGTGATGTAAGGTACCAGTCACCATGGCAACTGGATGACATCAGCTAAAACACTGAGATGCCCTGGTAGGTACTATCGTGCAGATTGCTTTCTGTCACTTCTTCAAGCTCTGTGGCTGTGAATGGGACGAGCCAACCACAGGCCGGATGAAGGAGAATTCCTACGATGCTGTGCGAACAAACTGCCCTGCTCGTGTCATTACATAGCTAAACCATTTACTTCGCTCCTGGGTACGTCTCATAACACAACTGTCCAAATCCCATGAGCCCTTCCCTTTAAAGTTAATTCTTCAAGCTATCTCTGGCTTTGATAAAGGCAAAGTCACTAATTCATTAAAATTATAGATGCTACAGTCCCTATGTTCATTATGCTTCTTTCTTTTTTTCTTCCTTTGAAATATGCTATTTTTTCACTCAGTTCTTATTCTTTGGATTCTTGATTTTTCCTTTTTCTTTTTCTTCTCTTCTATTTCTTCTTCCCTTTGTTTCTTGATATTTTAGCTTTCATATAGTTTTGTCATTATTACTTTGTGTCCTATCTCCATTGATTGCATAGCAAATTTACATTGGTATTTTTTCCTGGAACCTGCGTTTACAAGCTTTGCTTTTGCAGTTCCATCATATTTCACAAGTTATAGAAAATTGTCTTATGTACGTTATGTATGTTGACACACTTTCTGTTCATGACCCGATTTATATCATATTTTGTATCTTGCTTGGTTTGCATTCTTTTTTTGATGTATCTCGATGTCAAGTGAAATATGAAAATAAACGTGCTGGAACTGTTCACTGTGTCTCGAGTGTAAGACCAGTGCAGTTCCAGTTATTCAATTCAATTCAATTCAAGTCAATTCAATTAAAAAAAAAAAATAAAAGCATTGTTCAGGAGAAAAGGGGATTGCTTCAGGATGAGAGAGAGAGAATGTCTGTCAACAAATCGAGGCAAGTCCCCAGACATTGTCTCGCACCATTTGTAAAAAGAGAAGTAACAAAAGTTTAGATGCTCTATGATCCTTGACTTAACGCTGTCTGATCTCGGGTGAGACTGTCTCAATCCCCTCGCTCCGCCCGTGATTCACAGGGAGGCGCAAGAGCGGAGACGGGGCGAGTCAAGACCATCACCCATCTCGACAGGAAACTCTGTGGCGGGTTCAACCCCTTCTGCATCCAACTCCCACGTCGGGATGAGGTCGCTAAATTCGGCTCTTCCCCCCACCAAAACCAATTCCCCACCCCCCCCCCTTCCCCCTTACCATTCTAGAAGACTAAGAAGACAAACTTGTTACTCATGGCATGAGGGAAGCGCAATTAGGAGCAGTGAAATGCCAAGCTTTCCATCACCCTGCCCGAGAAGGGATTAGGCCTATTGAAGGCCAAATGAGATGGGGGGGGGGGGGGGGAAAGAATCTCCTCTAAGGGATCATGGGATTGCTTGAGTCATGGTGGGCTCGGCGCTGAGACGGCTTCCCTTCCCAGGGTGAGCGATTTCCTACGCACACCTTGATGGAGCGGAGAAACGGGGGGAGATGAGGCCATTTCGTTTCGTGAGTGATACAAGCAACTACTTCCCTCGATAAGGTCCTAGTTTCGCCGGGTGACGTGACAGCTTTCACAAGGCAAAAAAACTGCTATTTCATACATTACAAAGACATTTGACACCAGCCCGAGTACACTATTTTTCTTTCCTAAAGGAAATATACAATATCTGTGCTGCTAATAATACCTGATGTCAACCCTTTTTTTTTCAATTACCAAGATGGACTACTGAAGTACATCTCTATGCATACTAAACTTGAGCTTCAGCCTTTATTTGGCTTTTTTTCTTGTCAAAAAAGACATGGTTACCTCTGAATTTAAAGGCATAATTTACCATTTGCAGATTTGAAACAAAAACCCAGCATTTGTGCGCTAAAATAGTTCCAAAATGTGAGTTAGGGATAGAAACAACTGCTGTAGAAATTTGAATCATTAAAACTGATTTTAAGTATTGTTAAATATACAAAATGCGAACAATAGTTATAATGACAATGTTTCCAGACTAAACCCTGTACAGTTACTATTTATTGAGAAAAATACAGATATCTCCTTATATTTTAGGCTTTATCATGAAAATTTTATACGATAGGATGTTTTGTGGTACAACAGACCTACAAAGTTGTACACATACGCATTTAATGTCATATCTTGAAAATTTTTTAATCACTGTTCCCAAAGGTAAACAGGACTTTTAACATTTTCTACATACTACTGAAACAAAAGTTATTTCTGATATCCGAAGTAGCTTGGTAGCGGCAGATTGCCCAACACATTAACACCTGTTGAATGCAAACTGGTTTCCAAGTATTGACATGTGCTGAACAGTGATTGGTTAAACCAGGGAGGTAATTAAACAGAGTTGCTCTTTATTGGGCCACAGGCAATAAGAAAAGAAAAGAAAAGAAAAAATAAAAAATTGTATGATGTGGTAACCCTGTGGCATAGAGGATGAGGCTCTTGTCATGTAAACAAGAGATTGTGGGTTCAAATCTGTCTCCATGCATGCATCTTTGGACAAGATCCCTCTAGACCCACGGGTTTAAATGGGTACCTGGCAATCATGGGGTTGGTGATACTTGTATTTGTTGGGCCCTCTGGGTAATGCAGTTTTAGCATTGCAGATCTAGGCTACTCACAGTAAAGTGAGCTCTCTAATCCCTGTGTTATATATATTCACTCTATGCTTTAACATCGTAGCTAGCACTGTTTGATTTGAACCCAAACGTGCGCCCATGTTTTGCAATCCCGCCGCATTTTTAATCGCTCTAAATCTCCATTGTCGTGAGTAACACGCCGACCTCCGCAGCCGACTAATCTGCGGTCGTGCCGCCGATATCGAGTGAGGAGACGTGAGCCATAGGAAGCTGCGAATCATGGGCGGAGGATGAATGTAGCGCGGGGAGGAAAAACACATTAAGGAGTTGTCATCCAGACACCATGTACTCGGCAAATGTCCTGCCCGCATTAACTCTGACAACTGCCAGCGTGGCGAATGAATATCTCGCCCTCGCTAACGTCCTTCGGGACTGAATTCGACGTCTTGGGCCTTGTTCATGCAGGCCTGGGAAGGACTGACCGTCAGCAGTAGACATCGGCTCAGCTGCTCGCATGAGGTGCTGCACGTGAAGGTGGATTGTGAGATCTATCCATTTACCCAGGGAGGGGAATGCGACAGTCACAAAAGAAAATAAAAAGCCATGTGAAAAAAATGGATGATCAAAGCCAGAAAAGATTACATCTGGCAATGTTGTTTTTTTCGAAGTGCAGCAGTACCGTATGCAATTATAACAGAAAGGGAGATCATAATGTATTATACCGAATACCATTTCTACCTCTGCCAGGTGAGGAGGTTACGTTTTCATCGTCATTGGTTTGTCTGTGTGCAAAATAACTAAAAAAAGCTGTAAACAGATTTGGATGAAACTTACAGAATGACACCAGTAACAGATGATTGAAATTTGGTAGTGATCCAGGAATTTTTGTGTATGTTATGAAGGATTTTCGATATTTTTGCAGGTAGGTCAATGTGAAGAGCGTCGCGCAGCTGAAAGTTGTTGACGTAACAAAAGGCTTCTATATTGGGAAATCGGGCGACTTTCAGCATGCATACACATTAGGGTGGAAATCACTGATCTCTATGGAAGAACAAGATCAGTGGTGGAAATGAGCTGCATGCTTGGCGGAGGTCTGCGCTCTCAGAGTGCTTCTCTAGTTCCTCATGAAATGCCCCTTAAATGATTTGTGTGTACCCCTTAGCAACATTGAAGAGACTGGTTTACTGACATGATGCAAGTTTAATAAAGTAGCATAAAAGTGGTATCACAGTCTTTTGTCACAGCTTGAGTTGGAACCAGGTGTGAACATTATTAGCTACAATAGTGTTCACAAATATTCGGGCCAGGTGAGATTGTTTATAACCAGTTTCCACGGCGATGAATGGCTATGATATCACATGTTGGTACTCTGTGGCATATCTCCCTGACAAAAGGTGATTCCTGATGACCACAAAGGCTGCTGTCAGCTACCATCTTTGGCAGCACAAGCTCCAGTAGAAGGTAGGCGGTATGCATTATGAAAGCTAATGCACTCACGCTACAAAAATAGCAAACGTAAAGAAAAATACATTCTGTATACGCCATATATTTCCCAAGTCTAAATTTTCGTGAATCACGACTCCCTGACAATTTCGCGAGTGGTTAAATTCGCGATAGTGGAGTCATGTTCTGAACGGAGAAATGCATACGCGTACGTCACATTCATATCGACATTAGAGTCAATATTTTTGTGTGTTTTTAATTTCGCAAATAGCAGCTGACTCGCGAAATTCGCGAAAATAAAAATCTCGCAAAATATTCGGCGCATACATTACAATGTATAACATAACAGTTATGCCTCTACAATGTACCTCCTTTTAAATCAAAGATGCAAAATAATATCACACACAACATACAATTTTAATTTTTGAGATATTTCAGTGATGCGCAATATGTGCAAAAATTTTGACCCAGCCAAAAATTTCCACTTTACAGTATATTTGAAGAGTTTTATCACAAAATGAGCTAAATCCATTCCTGTTAAGGTGAGATATTTTGTAAGTGAAGCTGCTAAAAACACAGAAAATAATAAGAAAATACAGGATATCTTTAATCATAACTTCCAGAATATTCCTTGTTATGCCACAAGTGAGGTATTACTGGAAAGGTTTAATTTTGCTCTATCTGATGATGGACTTACTTCAAAATGTTTTAAAATGGTGCTTGGCTCATTTCGCAATAAAATTCTTCATTTGAGAGAAGCACCCAGGCATGGTGGATGCTGTTCACATCCAAGACCTGTGCTGCTGCTGTATAAAATGTGTGTGATTCACAAGGTCAGGAATGACAGTGAGAGAAGTCTGAGGAAGAAGGGCAAACCATGAGACAACTGTCGCAAGAAAGAGGAAGTTCATAATAGCATTGCGCAGAGAGTTGCCTCTGCAGTGGGTGCACGGTGGAAGAAGATTGGGGTGCTGGTGGTGGGGGGGGGGGGGATTGTTGGGGGGCGGAGAAGGGATGAGTGGGGTAGGAACGAGGTAGGGAAGGTTAATGGTGGAGAAAAAGGGGGTATAGCTGATCATAACATAGCAACAGAGATGCACATACTAACATTCTCGTACCGATTACAATCTCTTCATTTTGAGGTCATCCTCGCGGGTAGATTTTCCACGCAAAACTAAAACTACAGCAACAAAGGAAAAGACAGCAGGAGTGGAGAGCTCACCTCGACGGATGTGACGGCGGGCACGGCTGTCGCAGCCGTCGGAAGTGAACGTCAAGCCCATTACAGAGCGTGCGACACGAAAGTGATGTAATAGAGATCACCGTCCGCGTTTAATTTTAGTAAACAACAAGTCGGAAGTGACTGCGCTTGGGAAGCTGCTAATTACACAAGCGATTGCAAAGCCCCCTCACGGCCTCGACAAACACAGCCGACAGACCTTTTTTTTTTTTCATAGTAGATCGGATGTCCAAAAACTCACGATCATATGGACTTGACAGCTTCAGATTTCCCAGTGGGTTTATTTTGTGGATAAAAATCCAGAAATACACTAATACCAAACCTTAGCTACTATCAATCAATAAAGTATGCCTCCTATGTGGGGGGAGGTTGGGCGGATGGAGCATGCCTCATTCACAAACTGCTCTATCCTGACAATCAACGCTCCCATTTGAAATTTCTTGTGGTGAGCATTCAACGTACTACTACTATTAAAGTGTGTTGTCCTTTTTAGGGGGCATCTTTTGAGAAGTTGATATGTACAATTTGCAAGAACACTATTGTCAAATGCTGTCACTTACATCAGCAACGATGCATCCAAAGAGCTAGACAGAAAGATCCGTCTGTCCGGAGGACTCTTTTGTATTTTGCCATTAACGCCGTCCTCCGTAGACAGACGGAAGGTTGTAGTACCCATTGCTGTGTGGATGTTCTTAACCACTGTCTCTATGGAAAATTGGGTGAGGTACCTCACCCTTCTCGATTGCGTCTAATTCACGGCCCTAGGTCGGCAAATTTAAGCTTGAATAGTTAAAACAACTATTCAAGAATAGACTACACTCACCAGATTAATGAATAATCCAATATTTCGGTCGAATTTTCAACGCAAAACACACATCAACCAGCCCGTCGCGTCGTCACGTTCAAACTGCAGAAACATACAGTATGAATCTATTAGCCAATCACATGCGAGGTAGTTTCTACGTGTTTTTTTTACTTAATGAAGTACCTCGCATGTGATTGGTTTACAGATTCAAAATGGCGACTTACAGCTAGCGAACGGCGATGTTGCGATATGGATAAAATTTCTGCATTATAACCGCGTTACTGTGAGTATTTCGATTGCAAAATGTGAGAAATTAACCCCAAATATTGCAGCATAATGTGTCATATCATGTCAAACTTGTTTGAATGTAAAAAAGCTGCCTGTAATTTGGTTTATCGTAACGTTTTATCTGTGCGCTACTGCCACACAGTAGCTGGCATCATTGACTTCGGTCTGTATACGGAGGGGATCCGTGAAGCCAGACGCAGTCTCCGCGGAACATTCCCCGACGGACAGATACAGACCGATCTTTCGGTCAACCAAAGAGCCTGATTCATATGGACAAGTTGGTTATGTTAAGACATGGAATCATCGTCCTTTATCACAAATTATCTTTCAGTTACGCATGAACAGCCAAGAAAAAAGCTTAAAGGGGACGGCTAGTAACTGATCAGTGGGAATCAGTGGGAATGCTGGGGGATGATTGTTTCAATCCTTGTGGGATTCATTTAAGAGCACATATATCTATTGTTGTGTGAAAATTATTTGCTTCAGAATGGTCTCATATTCAAGAATTGTGCATTTTAATGTGTCTAGGTTAGCATGCCTGTACAGTGATGGGGCGATCGTTAACAGGCCGTTAACGATCGCCCCCTCGCTGTACAGACTATCCTCATGAAAAGGGTTAATTTCACATCTCATTCTCAGCCTACTGCCCTCTATCTCCCCCCCCCCCCTTTCATCTATAATTAGGAGAAGCCATACAACATCCCTCTGTTTACTGAACTACAGTGACGTGCATGTAGACCTTCATTGCTGACGGATGTCCGCTTGTGTAACTGGAAAAAAGTTTATGGTTGGATTTCACCAAGGTAGTCTGAACTTCCATATAGCATTTGCTAACAGACATCCTATAGTAAACACAGGCTGGACTACACGTGTGGGAAGTACGTTGATTTTGTGCTTATTCAAGTCCACAGACTGCACTCGACCAAAGATTTGGTTTCCTGGCTGATTTGTGATTTCCGGCCGATTTGTGATTCCTGGCCGATTTATTTCAAATGGTAACGAAACCCTTCAGACAGTATCCCTATAACAGAAGACATGTACACTGTATGTTTGTATAATGCATACCAGCCAGACCTTGATTTCACTGAAGAATGGTGAAAGTCGAAAATTGTGTGTATGGCTTCAGGGCAGAGCCCAAACTCTCTTCAACCCGTCCAACCTAATGGCAAAACCCTTCATCAGACAGTATCCCTATGAAAGACGACAAATATGTTTGTATTAATGCATAGCAGACCTCAATTTCACTGAAGAATGATGAAAATAAATAATGTGTGTATGGCTTCGGACCATGGTCCAAACTCCCTTCATTTCGTCAATACTAATAGCAAAGCCTGTTTGTCGGTGGCCATGCATCCAGTCAGTTTGGTGACACTGCCGAACGTCAATTTCCTAATTTTTCCTATTTACCTAACAGGGTTAAAACAGTGGCCAAACTCTACCCGTCTACATTGGTCTGCACGAGGCGGCTACATCTCGAGACTCGGGGGAGACTGTCAATTAGTCAACATTACTCTGCATCACTTGCAACACGGGGTCACAAACACTCACATGGCAAACGGAAGCGGCAGGTTTTTTTTGCCGTCGCAATTTTAATCTACCACCTCCTTCACTATTCCTAACTGCCACCTTGCTCTGAAGTCACATCCCCCCCCCCCCCGAAAAAAAAAAATCCACCATAAATCAAAAAACTTGACTACAGCATATTTACCCTTGACACCAACTCTTTACACACAATTTCCAAATTTTTCATCTATCCTTTCCAACTCACTTAACTTTTGCATATCTCCCTGCACCCCCATCCCTCCCCCCCCCCCCAACTAGGTTTTGGTTTTTGTTTAATAATCCCCTTCCCAATGTCATCTACCCGCCCTACATCTCACTCAACTACTGTTCATTTTCCTATTACTCCACTTCTAATTAACCCCTTCCCTACTTCCTGTCGTGTCTGATTTTTTTCCCCCCTCCTCTTCCTCCTCCTCGGTCACATGCACCATGATACTGACGGCGACTTTACCTTTCTACATTTACAAAAACAAACATTCAATGTCATAATGACTTCAACTTTACTAATCACCACTATAAGCTTTTATTTTTACACTTTATACACATTTTTTTCTGTCAAATTTCCTTCTCTCGCCCAACCCCTTGGTCACAAATTGCATTTCAACTCATTTCCACACAAAGTTAAAATAACCACAAGCTGTTGTGCACAAAGAAAAATGTTTTGCACATGTATTTGCAAAAAAAGAATGAAGTAGAAGTGGGTAAGCCTCTTAAGGCATTCATGCCATCTATCCCGTCCTCTGGATATACTAAAAATATACTCTGTTGTATGTACTACTTTCAAATTTACAAGTGTTGCATGAAAGTCTTCTTATTGTTCTGTCACTTGCAAATTCTTTTCCACACTTCCCCTTTTACAAGCAAGTAGAGGTTAAAGCCAAAACATAATTCTGTCAAGGGCTCAAAAATAATCTTCTATGACTTGGAATTTACTTCAAATACATCGAAAGGGTCTACCAAGAAACTTACCTGGCTGACATGAGTTGCCAGGATAATGAGTTGTTTTGGAGTGTTTTGAGATCAAAAGTGTAGTATGATTTCGATTGTAGTACACGACTTTTATTCCAGATGAGCCTTCCCCTTTAAAGATAATAAAAAGTTTTGGTACCTCAAAAGCTTCCCTGAATTTCCTTGTCTTGGTTTGTGTTTCAGGTTAAAGTACGTTGTCTGTGAGAATTACTCGCCCCAAAGTGCTCTCATGTCTTAGTAATCATGCAATAATGGTTTCGTACCAGAGCCAACGCTGTACAGCGTCGATAAATATTGTACGAAACCATGGACTGCAGCGTGCAGCCCATTGTACGCATAGCTAACTGCGACCAGCAGCCCCATACGCATAGCGTAATAGGGCTTCGCATTGTAGCATTCAGGATCATGACAGAATTAGTATCGCGGGTAAATGTCAACTTAAAATCCAAAAATTTCTTCGATTTGAAGACTTACCAATTAAGTTGAAGTATTGAAAACAGGCTTCGAACAACGTTTGGTTCTGCCAATAGCCCCTTTCTGTTCGAATTGATGACTGAATGTGACTCGGTCGAGAGGACCTTGGGAGAGCTACTAGTACATACACTGGATACCATGGCCAGCGCATGCGCACACAAACATCTTATCCGTTCATGGATTTGAAATTTGTGTGCATGTGATGTGTTCGCATGCACTGGCTGTAGTATTCAGTGTACTGTATGTAGCTCTCCTAAGGTCCTGTCGACCGAGTCACATTCAGTCCTCAATTCGAACAGAAAGGGACTATAGGCAGAACCAAACGTTGCCCGAAGCCTGTTTTCAATACTTCAACTTAATTGGTAAGTCTTCAAATTGAAGAATTTATGGGATTTTAAGTTGACATTTACCCTGCGATACTAAATCTGTCATGATCCTGAATGCTACAATGCGAAGCCCGATTACGCTATGCGTATGGGACTGCTGGTCGCTATGCGTATGGGGCTGCTGGTCGCAGTTAATTGCATGATTACTAAGACATGAGAGCACTTTGGGGCGAGTAAGTCTCACAGTGTTAGTTATATGAAAGGTACTTTAACCTGAAACACAAACTAAGACAAGGAAATTCAAGGACACTTTTGAGGTACCAAAACTTTTTATTATCTTTAAAGAGGACCTCCAGATGATCTTCAGACTTTTACATTTGAACAACTATAAATTAGTTAAACTGAGTGCAGAGTTTCAGAATTTATAGTGATTGGGATGAGGAATGAGAATGTTTTCAAAATTTATAACAAATTGCAATGAACAAGGATGATGACATGGCAGCCTCACCATAAGAATGTATGAGTTCGGGCTCACTGGAAGCAGAACAAAAGAAGAAGGCATGCATAGATTTTTCACAGGTGAACCTGTTGAGCAAGTGGTATTGTAATGGAATTACACTGCTACATTTCTGAAATATATGAGGCTCTGATGTCATCAACACTGTTCAGTGTAATTTGTTTAAGATTTTAAATTCATTGGTTTCTCTGCTCAAGGACCACAATAAATTCCACGAATCTATACATGGAGCTGTCGATTTATGTACTGCATGATGTGAAATTATGAAAATCGTCCGGAATGCCCCTTTAAACAACCCTGTGTTCAGCATCGTGGGAAGTTAGAATGTAACGTGATGATCGATCATGCCCTTGCAATCATATTTCCCAACAAGTCGCATGCGATTCACTCTAGCACGGAAGATCACTGGATATCGCTGTGGCCTGATTTGTTAATTACTAATAATCAATTATGGAAATATTGGACTTTGGCAAGCCTTTTCAGCCAAAATATTCTACATTTTCGTCGTTAACCAACTGAAATTGTGTTGATACAGCATTACTTCGCACATTCTTATGCATATTTGTACACTTTTGAGAAATAATTGACACTCAGCTTGCACATAGAAAACTATGTCTTGGCTTTAACTCTGACAAGCTCCCATCACTTTGCAAATACGGATATACCAGCGGGAGACCGTTAATTACACAGTATCACAACGCATGACACAACGTCATAGGCCAAATCCTTTTTAGGGCTTTGAGGAAGTTGCGATTTCTCTTTATGGAGGTGAAGGTGGGGGGGGGGGGGGCGAGAGAGACAAGACGTAACAGGGAAGTCAATGTAGAGCTGAAGTAATCGGGGTAATACCCATAAAGTGAACCCCGAGAGGTGGTGACCTCTAAAGATTCTGTTATCGTCATTGAGACTTCCTCCCTGTGCTTGGGGTTTATCCGTATCTTCCTCCGTTTGCAAACCTGGCTCCCTTTATGGCTCGGATGTTGGACGGGGTAAGAGGATGGGGAAAACGTTGACGGGGGGGCAAAAAGTGGAGGGGGGGGGGTGTCGGAATTATACGAGGGTGGGTTACTAGCGTCTCGGATTAACCAAAGTCTGTCTGACATTTGGGTCGTAGCATTTTGAGGTGAACTTTGCAGAGCAGTGCATGAAAGGTGTGTGTATGTATATGTGTGTGTGGGGGGGGGGGGAGGGGAGAGTGGGGTACAGATTGATCCAGGAGGGTTGGAAACTTTGCCTTGGATTAATGAGTGGCTGAGTTGATCTTCATGGAGAGGTATATATGGGATAGGGCAGGATTAAGAGGGTGACAAAAGAGATTAACAACACAGGATAAAAATGTCATTTGTAGACACACACACATACATGTGCATTCCGACACACAGAAAAGGGCTAATGGGTTCGGGTTTCCAACTTATTTTTTGTGAGATAATGAGAAACCCCTTTTGTAAAATGAGAGAGCATACAATTCTAAGAGCCACTCAAAGTTTATTTGGTGAAAATTGGTTTTGAAATGGTTGAGATTTCTACAAACAAAGAGGTCCTAATAAAAGGTGGGACCCATCTTTTATAAGGATCACTTTGTTTTCCTTTGTTTTGGGGTATCTCAACCATTCTAAACCTGGTTTTCAACAAACTTTGATAAATTCCTCGTAGAATTGTATGCTCTTTCATATTTCATAGGTGGTTTCTAATTATCTTGCAAAAAGTTAAAATCTGAATCCCCCATCTCAACCAAAACTATACCATCCATTTGAACTTAGTAGAGGGGTGTTAGGCAGGTGTAGAATTGAGAAGGAAGGGAACAGGTTTCCAAACAAAGTTTGAAAAGTTTACCTCCCCCTAAGAACAGAGGCTAAGCTGCTCTTGACAGAGAGGAATACGGGAGGACCTAGGGTTGGGTAGGGTCAGATAGGGGTGAACAGGGGAGGGATTAAAAAGTATCCACTTTGAACTGGACAGCCGCTGAGCTTAACTCAAGGGGTTCGTCTATAAAGGGTTGTGTGGGAGGTTAGAAAGGGGAAAGGGATGGGGCCACGGTGTAGCATGGAGGAAGTCTGGCTGGGATGCTTCAGACTGGTAATGGGATGGATTGTAAGGCTTAGTCCAAAGTCGAGAGATTGGCCTGTGGGAGAGGGCTGAAGTGTGGTGTGCAAGTGAGGGGAGGGGAATTATCTACCAGTTTTGAGAGCAAGACATCTGTGTGAAACAGGTGCACATGGTACAGGTGGTATACAAATATAGTGGAAGCATACACACAGGGCAAACACACATTGGACAAGACAGGATATATTTCACATACATAGTGGGAAGGAACTGGAATGTCTTTAATTGTTTGAAGAGGGAGCCCTTCCATCTATGTGACACAGGCTGTGTTCACATGGTCACAATGTCACCAAAGACAGACAAATTAGCTCATGGACTGCAAGTCACATTTACACAGTGCTGATCACTGATGATAGAACTCATAGTTAGCTAGCAACAAGCTACACCCCTACAACTGTATGCAATATAGATATGTATACATGTACATATTTATTCATCTATTTACAAACTCTCGAAGTGACAGAAAATTGCATTGTGTCTCTCTTCAAGCTCCCGCTTTTGAGATGAAATGAATTTGATCCACAAACTAAGGTAAAATCTTTATCTGCATTGCATTTGACAAATCAGTAAATGATTGGGTCTGAAAAATTAGGAGTTGATTGGGTCTGTTACATTTCAAACTACAAAAGGCAAAACTTTTTGTGACAACAAAGCAGGAGAGACAGGGATGCAGAGGGCTTAATGATATTCCCTTTGTCTTTCTTAATTGGTGGTATTAAGTTTGAACACTCAGCAATCCACTAGAACAACCTCGAGCAACACCCTCAGATTTAGCGTAAAATCCAGGCAGCTCCCAAATTTTCCATGGCGCTATTCAAAGGAGGGTGCAAGAACTCCGCCCCTCACGACACACCCCTTCCGCTTCAGGACTTTGAAAAGATTTCGCAGACTGATTACCGCCACAATGCAGTGTCATCCCGTGGGATGGTTTAAGGGTAGCTTTTGTGATTTATTGCCCCAAACACCCTGACCCCATCACCCGGGGCCCTCCCTTCCTGTGACTTAAAGGGAAGGTAAACCCCAAGAGCAATGTGGATTGAGTGAAAGCAGCAGCATTAGTAGAACACATCAGTGAAAGTTTGAGGAAAATCGGACAATCGATGCAAAAGTTATGAATTTTTAAAGTTTTGATGTTGGAACTGCTGGATGAGGAGACTACTAGAGGTTATGACGTATGAGTGGACAACAATACCAAGAAAATATAAAGAAAATTCTGCAAAAATCCATTTTTCATGAAAATTACAAATTCCATCAACTTGATATTGACATATGTTAAGGGTAGCAATTATTCTTCCTGCTTTCTGAAAGCGGTTGGTCCATTGCTCTTTCATAATTCTAGAAAAGTGAATTTTTGTTGAATTTCCTTTATATTTTCTTTGTATTGTTGTCCACTCATACGTCATATCCTCTAGTAGTCTCCTCATCCAGCGGTTCCAACACCAAAACTTTAAAAATTCATAACTTTTGCATCGATTGTCCGATTTTCCTCAAACTTTCACTGATGTGTTCTACTAATGTTGCTGCTTTCACTCACTCCACATTGTTCTTTGGGTTTACCTTCCCTTTAAATCTATTTTTTGTGGAAAAAGTCGATCTACCAAGGGGCACAACTCTGTTTCAATAAGTTTCACAGGGCAAAGATAGAGATACATGAATAAAGAAACAACTTGAAAAAAACGCACATAAACTAGGCAATGTAAAGTAAATTGTGAATTAAATGCTTTGTTTGAAACATGCACTAAGTTCAAAGAATTCTAAGCTCAAAACATATATGCTTAGTTTCAAATGATCTTGAAAATAAAGCATTGGACTACTAGTTTTTGTTTTGTTCAAAATGTATATCTAATCTCTTGCTTTGTAACCTCGTCTAGTTATATCACTTGTAAGTCAACATAGAGTTAAATTTTTACTTTTTTAAATTGCATCAAGTAATTTACAAGAGCAATATAATTGCCTTTATTCTATGTCCTTAACTCTTTGCAAAGTAAGATCTCAAATGAAAACCCTTTTGATTTATTGGGACAGTTTTTAACTGTTCAAAAACGTGAGAAAGATTGTCCCCACCACCTTCTTTCATAATAAATAAATATACGCTGTAGCTATCATTTGGCATGCTGTTCTTGCTGTTCTCTTTGCTTTCATTATCACAATTATTGTTCTCAATATCATTATCATCACTATGATGATGACGATTATCAAAATTTTTTGACATCTGGTTAACATTTCATGCAAAAAGCTGTTGTTACTTGCCATAATTCAAAAGCTTATCAAAGAACATGACAATAAATTTTACTATGTTGATTACTATTATTTCTGGGGAAAATTTATCAAAACTCTCCCATTATAAGATGTTGCTAAAATGAAACAGACACTTTTTTAATGAGTCACTAGACCAATGCATTGTGTCACACACACAAAAAAAGTAAACCCTGTCTTTTCTGGGGTTTTTTCCCTCTCTTATTGCAGAATGCCACACACTACTTTGAGAGCCATAATGGGCAAATGGCCGGAACGATGACTGAAAAAAATTAACATCTGCTGCCCCTCTACGGTGAGACAGACGTTTTCACATCCCAAAAAAACAAAATCCCACGAGGAATGAGTCGCCGCAAATTTTTCAGGGTGGCTACTGGATGGGCAAAGTTTCAGGGTCACGACCCCTTACTCAGAGGGCAGCAATGAGTATCAGAAAGAAATTCAAAATAGAAAAGAAGTGCAAAAATCTGCATCTGATTTGCCAAGAAATACATTTCTCTTCCAGGTTTTGGCTGGATCGATTTTGACCTCTGCCAAATCTAGGTAAGATGGCTTGAGGCCAATTTGAGGCGTTGTGCACTTTTCGCATTGTATTCGCCGATGCACAAGCTACGGGGTGTTGGCAAACGAGATCTTCGACTTGAGCTTTGGCAGCCAATCACAGTATTCACATCACTGACCCAAACGGACTGCATTTAAAACAGATACATGTCAAATTCATGCGTTATCATCTGCAGCAACATTTGGAAGAAAACTGTCTTTCAATGCACTAATTCATTACATCTTAATTCCACTGCACACTACATGATCAGACTGGTCGCACGACTAGAGAAGCGAGCCGGGTCATACGACCAGTCTTACGACTTGACATTGCGCACCAGACGATCAGAATACACAGCTAGGCTTACGACCGTTCTGACTGCTGTACATTCTACTGTAGCATGATTGGCTAAAAATTCGACCGGGAAATCATGGCAAAGTTGTGTAGTGCATGGTGGCCTTTATTGTAATATTTTTGAAAAAAAAAAATATGATAGTCTTGTATGGATACAAGCATCATATATATACTGTATTTACATATCTTATATGTTATCTTTTTTCCATATAGAACAGGGATTGCAGTTAGAATGAAAGAGAGTGACTGAAGTAAATCTACATGAGGCTACTTTGTACAAGAAAGGGCCTGAACTTTGATACTACAAAGGCCTGAATTCAGGCTTTTGTCTGAAAAAACTGGCATCCCTGATAAGAGTCACAACGCATCACTTAAAATGTATGATACTGATTGATTCATTTTTCCCCTAACCATATGCAGCCGCAGCTTCATCTTTGATGCCATCCTTCCGCCATGTTGAAAAAAAAAAAAACAAACATTTTCATCTCAAGTGCCCAATGACTGACCCTCAAATCTAAAATATCCAACTCACTCATGGAATGTCAAAAAATTCCCCCATGATATTTCTGTCTTCATGAGTAACTTTCCCCCGCCGGCATTTCTCGATGATGTGAGTCCCGTCTTTCCCGAATCTTTGTGATGACTGTCGTCGGGTCTGATTCGTTCACCCTCAACTGATTCCATACGGCTGGAAACGTGCTTCCTTTGACCTCTGCAAATGTGCATTTCATTAATATCAAAAAAACGTTCTGACGTCCCCTGGCAGGCCCTGCCAAAATGGCACTCCTTCGATGCACACCAAAGATAATGGCTCTGGAAGACTGACAAGAGTATTGGCACTTTCAATGCAACAGTGGGCCAAACAAGATATGCTGCTGAGATGAAGATCTGTGCTGAGAAGTCATAACTGCTCTTTAAATTGGCACCACATTTTAGATGATGAAAATTAACATTTCCATCTCAAAAAGGCAAATTTGGGGAATTTCTTTTCTTCTGATTATGTGTAGATTTAATGGATGTAACCAGCTCCATCTAAACTTCTTCCAATACAGGAAATGCAGGAAACTCAAAGTTGCCAATCTAGAGGGTATAACAGGATAATTTCTACATCGCAATTGCTCAGGCACTTTATGGGTTAAAGCATATGAGAATCTGTAATGAGGTGGAAAGCATTCATGCAAGAAGGTAAATTTCCTCATTTGCAAACAAAAAAGTTGGTAATTCTCTGAGAACTCTCATGATGTTGTGGATATGAGGGTCATGGCCATCTACAGGATGGAAAAAAGATGATAAATTATATCTGCTGTGGTCGTTGCCACTACACTGGACAGATTTCTCTCCTCTCTACTGTTGGTCGCGGCGTGGAGTAGGGGAGGGAAGGGGGGGGCGAGATGGCACCAAGCACAATGTGAATCATCAAGTTAAACTAGATTAGCTGGAAGGAAAGAAGGAAATGTGTTCGATGCTGATTTTGGCGATGCGTCGGAGCGATAAGAAGCCATCAGTGAGGACCGAAATCAAAAGCGAGATTTCTCAAGGACAGAGGGCTTAATCGGGATGATTCCTCCTTTCACAAACCAGTAGAAAGAATCATGGCTTCCAAGCTGTTTTACATATAAATGAGGTGGTTTCCCTGCTAATGCAAGTATATGAGTATCATGATACTGCACAACAGTCATCAAACAGACACAACTAAGTATCTTCATGATATCTATCGTTAATTAACCTGACCTACATAAGCATTTATCTGATGAAAGCTTTGAAACATGTTGAATAACTGGCACTCTAAGATCGCAAACAAGACCTAGCTATCGTGAAGATAGAATGCCTGGGCCAGGGTTGGGGGACATGACTGGTAATCAAATAAATGTCTTTGCATTGATTGCCAAAGAGCCAAAACCTAGTTTGTACATTGAATCTTCTGCCCGAAAAAAACAACAAAGCAAAACAAGATTAAACAGATAATAATCAAAGTTAACAAGAAAACAAGTGAAGTGCATTCCTATACAAATGAATAACTGAGTAACTTTTCAAATGAATAATGTAATCAGTTAAATCAATAAGCAAATAGATGAATACATAATTATATAGGAATAAAAAATAAATGAATAAATATATGAATAAAGAATATCAAACAGGTATCTAACATGTAATTGTGCATATGACCGGTCATTAATAAAGTACATTGACTCGTCATTTGCTATTTAACATCATGATGGCGACTGGGCGATATTTCATTATTTCATTTACTGGGAAAAATGGATTTAAACTGCCTAAATTTGAAATTCTTTCGATGACAAGTATCTGCTTCATCGTTTTATAAAACAAACAATACACATAATTTTGTTTGGGCATTTGTATAATTACCCAAACTCACTACCTTCAAAACAGCTGAAACACTGTCAGCTATCGCCTAAAGCATGTTAGACAGTTCCAAAGATATATTGTACCTTGTATGGGTAATTTTCTTACTAATGCCCTCAGTAATGTGCATTATTTGTATAAAATCATGAAGTAATGGTAATATTGGTGCACAGTGGTTTGAGGGAAGAAGGCTCTGGACTCCTAAATACAAGGTCCTGGGATCAAATCCCAACTGGCACATCAATCTTTGCACAAACTGTCCCCCTCCCCCCCCCCCCAAAAAAAAAGTGTCTCTTCTGGACCAAGGTGATAAAATAAGCATCCGACAAGTGCGAGGTTAAAAATTGGGTCCTCAAGAGAACAGAGCTAATGACTGTGGAGCTTATGGTGGGGTAGATAACACCATGTCAAAATTTCTTTTGAATTTTTTTTTTTTAAACTGACAGTGTCAGTGGCTAGCTCTCATCATTTGATAGGCAACTGTGCTCCAATGGTTGCGACTACCCAGGAAGACAAAAGGAAATGAGTGTGACTAATTACGCCATGCTACGGGTCGTAGAGGGCACTTTCCTTAGTCACAGTTCATCCACATTTCAAAGAAGATCACCTTCCAAGAACCAAAATTGTATGAAATGAAAGCGAAGAAAGGCGGTGAATCATACCAGTTAACAGACAACCTTACAAAAAAAAAAAAAAGGAAGTGAGGAGAAGACACAGTCTGGTCAAGCAACTTTTACATCTTGGCCCGAACTCCTCTAGTTTTCAAAGCATAGAATGTCCCTGATATCGCAAAGTCTCAAAATATATGCTTTAATGAGTCTGCGTAATGTGTATCAAGGGTGATATGTTCTTACACATCCAATGAGACAGAGGAAGTCAGTTCCATCGAACAATGTCTAAGGAGATCACATCTTCTTTTTGTCTGGCAACAAAATCAGCCACAAAAAGGAAGTTCTACATAAGCCCAGTGATGGCCATGAGGCTGCAATACATATGAAGAACTGCTAAAACTATATCAAATTGAACGCTGTTTACAGATATTCGAACAGTCTTGACGACTGGTAGCAACTATTTGAACATGTCAGCTGAAAATTCTCCTGATCTGTTGTAATCACTCCACTGATTTTACTGATTTCTTTGAAACACTAGTTCACTATTTGAGCGGGCAGCTAAGATTCAAAAATAGATTGCTATGCTTCCTTTCATTTAGCGCTCCTACATTACTTTTTCGGGCCACCAACATTTCAAATCTAGTGACTTTAGTAACTCGAGCGGGCCACCAGAGGGAAAAGTTAGCATCAAGCTCTATGGGTATGTTTCACATTGCCTAAATCTGTTTATCCCCAGAATATTTCAGTGTTCTCACTGGAACGATAAACTGATTATAAGGTTTCCCTACTAGTTGCTGTTTTTTTTCTCATTTTTCCCCCCTCTTTTTCAAAAAGAGAGAAATATATCGCAACGATCCCGAGCCCAAGATAGCAAGCTTTAAATCGGTCTCCCCAGATGTCTCTGAATTTCTCACAGGATATCACGAAATTCGCATAATCCACGGGAGATATCAGCAAGATTCACTCATTGTCACTGCTCGCCATGGCAACGCCAAACACAGGAAATTGACTCAATTGAGGGAGAAAGGCATTCGTTCGTGATTTCAAGCTTCTCTGGGGCCTCTCGGATGATTCGAGCAGCAATATTCTTGAGTCTACAAGCCACTTGTCTCAAAAGAACTAATAAACTGCACTTGTAGAATTAGCTGCACCATTTTTTTTTTGTGACAACTTCAGAAAGATGTTGTCTTCTTTGTACTTTAGATCATGAAAATTTGTAAATGTTTTCCAGTTTAATCATGTCACTAAACACTTGAAATGAATCACCCTGTAAGCTAATGGTTGCTTGTTGGAAGGGTTTAGATAGTCAAGTTTCTGGTACTTTTAGCAGCGATACATACAATATGGTCATTTTTATCAGAACCATGATTATAGCCGAGTTGGGTAAATGGTATTCTCTTACACATCAGCACAGGTATTGAATTTGTTGTAAAACACACGGAAATTCAAAAGCATTTGTACCTGAACCAGAGATAAGATGAGAAAGTGAAGGTAGAGATGAAGGAGAAGAAAAAAAAATGAAGAAAGAAAGAGAGATAGATAGATAGATAGATAGATAGACAGACAGACAGATAGACAGATAGATAGACAGATAGATAGATAGATAGATAGAAAGATAGATAGAAAGATAGATAGATAGATAGATAGATAGACAGATAGATAGATAGATAGAGAGATAGATAGATAGAGAGATAGATAGATAGATAGATAGATAGATAGATAGATAGATAGATAGATAGAAGAGCAGAATCTTGATAAAAGACGGAATGAGGTTTCAGGCTCACAAGAGCACGAGATTTAATTTTGGAGGATAATCTTGAAAATAATCAAATTTTAAAATCTACTATACATTCATTTCAAGGATGACTTGCTTCATCTGGAAAACATAAAGACAAGAAGTGGAAGACTTGAATAAAACATGCAACATTTCTCTGGTTTCCCTAATCAATATTTCATCTATCTATACATATTCATTATCTATCTCTTTTTGAATGGGCTGGGGTCAAATGAAACCATAATGGAATGATTCTCAGAAATAAGTTTTGTTCTTCCTCCACAAATACACAATAATCCACATCACGAACTTTGTGTTCCATTAGTTCTGAACCTTGAGGTGAATAATGTGTTGGCAATGGTGCTAATTATGTGTCTCCCTTTCCCATGGAAGGGGGGGGGGTATAGTGTGAGCAACAGTATTTTGACACTGTCTTCAAAGGTGCTCAATTGATTTGGTACAGATGAATGAAATTTGCCTGATGCAACAAGAAATAGAATGTCAAGAAACTGAGATATGTATGTACACGCACATGCTATTCATGTCTGTAAATCATCTCTAGTTCCCTCTTGACTTTTTTATTCATTCATTTATTCATTCATTCATTCGTTAATTTATTTTACCTATTTATCTGCTTATCTATCTATCAATCGTACTATTTATACGTATATAAAGACGGAGAAAGAAAAAAATGTGAGTTAGTCACAGTGACACCAGACTACCTATCTATTCATCCATCTGTCTATCTATCTACATGTATGTATGTATGTATCTATCTATCTACCTATCTATCTATCTACAATGTATCTATATCGCTATCTATCTTTATGTACATAAAGGGGAAAAGAGAGAGAGAGAGAGAGAGAGAGAAAATGAGTGAGTTATAGTCACAGTGACACCATACTCCTGTGTTATTGGGTAGGCTGTCGCCACAGGAAAAACACAATTACACAACGCCGCAGGGGAAAGGAAACGTCACAGACAACATGATTGGTTTGTGGTGAAAGCGGTATTATTGCCCCGTCTGGGCAACCCCGGTTTATTTTTGGAGGGACAACTTTTCTAGCAACATTGCACTCTCCTGTGTGGGCATGATGGAGAGATGAGCTAGCCTTCGAAAGAAGGCTGACGCAACTTTGGAGCAGTATCTGGAGGGAGGGAGGGAGGGAGGAAGGGGGGAAATGCATGGGTGGTAGTAGTTCTATTTCCACCTCCCCCCACACAACTGATGTCATGTGTAATAACCCGTAAAGTCTTGGGGATATTTGCTGCAGAAATCATCGTTTAGTCATCCTTAAATGGGCAACCCTGAATTTCCCTGCACATCTTATCAATGGAGAACGGTTACCTGCATCTTCTTGGATTCATTTAATCTGCACTAAATCAAGGGGAGGGGGAAATGCAAACAGGAATATCAACTTCCATCTTTTAATATCTAGTCGCCAATTTTAGGATCAGTTATGAACCTGGTGATCTAAGGGCTTTTGATACATGAGCAATCAAATAAACAATTACATATGACCAAAAGAAAGCTTGAATGACAGAGAAGATTACTCTTTGGGACCTGTAAAAATTTTGTTGTATTGTGTTTTGAAAAATCAATTGAATACGACGAAACTTTGTACTTTCGGTCAACCCCCGTTTCAATGATTGTTTGTCATAACAATAATCTCTATAACATAAGTCCACTGTGTAAAACAACCTTGGAGGTTAAGATCTGCTCCAAGCCTAAAAAGAGACTAACAGATAGGCATTCTATCCAAGTCCATGTTGCATGAAATTTATTCTGCGCATACAAGGGAGGGGGTGGGGGGTGGGGGTGGGGATGGGGGTGGGGATGGGGGTGGGGGATGATAGTCCCACTGCTTGGAGTGAAACTCCTGCTCCAGCTAGAAGCCAGTCACTTGTGGTAGGAATTAAAGAATACCATATCACCACAACTGAACAAGATGGTGCTTGATAACACTGCCTGGGCAGCGATAGAGGTACACTATTCCAACTGGTATTTGGTACCAGCGAAATTTGTAAAAGGCAATTAGTTGTCTGTCTTCCACCTCAAGAAAACCTCATGCATAACAACTATCCTGCACAGCAATAGGAGGATTATGGGATAATGTCAGGTAAAGAAGGTTATTATATGTACTGATATTTGGTAGCAGGGGGGACTTTGTGAGACTACCGGTACCAATTTGTCTGTCTCCTACTAGGCAAACACCATGCATTACAACTCTCCTGCACAGTGATTTATAGACTTATTTCTCTTGGACAATATCAGGAAAATCTGATTATTAAATCGACTGGTACACTTGTATTTGGTACCAAGTGAATTTTGTGAGACAACCACCTTGCCTGCCTCAACATGCCTTGCAACTCTCTTGCACAGTGCCTCATAGGCTAACCTTCTCTTGGACAATGTTAGGTGACTGGAGACAGCATTTTTACTGATATTTGGTACCAGTAAACTTTGTGAGATACTCAATTCATCTTTGTCCCTCTTTAACGACTTCACACATCACAACTCTCTTTCATGATGACTGATGGACCAACCTCTTTTGGAACAAGTCTTAGTGAAAGAGGCTACAATTTGGTCATAGTAGCTCAGTGGGTAAGAAAACACATTTTAAATCATGGGGTCTCTCGTTTGAGTCCATTGGTCGCAGCAGTGGTGCTCCTGAGCAAGACATCTTATTGTCACTGCCTAGTCTTTCCTCAAGGACTTCAAGCCAACCATACCAAAGCAGCGAGCTATATATGCAATTATGTGCTTCCTTAGAGGGCACGTAAAATAAAATCGCAAAACACACAACAGCAGTCTTTACCAACATCTCTTGTGTCCCAAGTTGCAAGTTATTTCAAGAAATCTTAGTTTTGGTCTGTTACATGCACATAAGTGATAAAATGGCATTATTTCACTGGGGTTCCCCCCCCCCCCTTCTCTTACCTGGCATGGGGGTGAAGCGCCCTCATCACGTAGTATTCTCAGATGACCGAGTCACCAGGTGAGGGCGTGCTTCAGCTTGATACGTTCTTGCCTGCTGCGATGGACATGATGCTCCCAAAGGGTAGATGTTGGATGACAGGAAACTTGGATAGCACCTGGAGGAGGAGGGGAGGAGATGAAGGGAGGTGGTCTGAAATGCACGCAGTTACGTCGCCTTGGTGACGGGATAGAACACTATTTCAGAAGCAATCTTGAGCCTTGAGCTAGAACAAAGGCATCTTTTCACCATCAAGCTCTATGATACAACTGGCAGGGCAATCAATTAATCATGCTCCTATAAGTATTAAGTGATCAATTTTGAAGAACCTTCTAAAGAAATCTGAGAAACACTTTGATACACGAGAACATCATGACCAACCAAAAAAAGTTACATTTTCACTGCTACTGTGCTATCTTGACAGGTCTATCTCACAATCCCTACCATTATAACTTTCCCATGATTGTTTTATTTTCATCACAATTATTACTAATACAATGTATCATATCATTATTTCGTCAAGTGAGAATGAGGAGGGCATACGTTGCCACTAAATCCATAGCATTTGAGGCAACTTCACGCCCTTTTCATTCTCAACCGATGATTTCATTATTGTTATAAGCATTAATAACATTATTATCATCATCGCTGTTATTTTTACTACTATTATCATCATTATCATCACCACCAATATTAACACAATTATTACTGTCAACAATAAAATCACATCTTCTTTCAAACCTCAGCCTTGTACATCTTCAGAAGACCCTGATTGACTTTCTGCCAGTGAGGGACGCTGCTGATTCCCCATAGGATGTTGGAGTGTTCTGCAAACGGGCCCGTCTTCATCTGAGGTTACGAAAGTGGACCATAACTCACTTTCAAATCCAAATTCCATTCCTCTAATCAACTCCCTTCCAATCCCCTGTGCTTGCTGTTCTCAACCCAAGTGAAAATATCCCGCATGTAGGTTTTTACCTCTATATTAATTTTTTATTCTGGCCGATATCAACATGTGCCAGCTGATCGTATTTTAACTCAAACTTAACATTCAAGTAGTATAGAGTGGCTTACTCTAAATCACTCAAATTTGATGAATGGTAGCATGAAACGTGAATCTTACTGCGACTTTATAGAGAGCAGTAACTCCACTATAAACAGTTTCACAGACACACAGACACATACACAAAACATCCTATTATGACAAACGACTGTGAAATGTAATTTTTTTCTCGTTATTAACCCCTTCCTTATTTTGCTGTACATTCTAACATGACAAGTACGGAGTGAAATTCATTTCATCCTCTGGGCCCTCTCATAAGAAAAAAATTAATAAATAGTTGCACTTTTTAATAGAATGTTGATGTATAGAATGAGACTTGGGAAACAGCCAATCAGAACTCTTAAATGTTGGCAAAAATTCAAAAAGGTGAAAATTTGGGCAGCGTAAATGCGCATGACATGTCACGTGCACCGTCAGACATCTATAATACTGTACAGACATTGACATGCACAGGTGTAAGGAATATCTATTTTGCGCTTGTCTTAGTCAGAAGACCAAATTTAAACCTCGGATTTGATTTAAGCCCCTTTTATGAATGATGTTCAATGAGTGTTACGTTGACTGCCAAGGGAGCTCACTTATCAATCTTTACATATTACGGAGCACTGCTTTCCACTATTCTCCCTGTTAGAATACAAAACAAAACCACAACAGCCACATCAAAGAAAACAAAATATTTGGAAGGCAATTCCGTACTACAAAGAATAGTAAAATTTAAGAAGCAAGAATAACATTATGTTTCACACTTTTAGAGCAGAACATTTAATTTTTGTCAGTGATCAATGGAAAATAGTGAGGTAATGACATCATTTGCATAATCGCATCAACTGCTCAAGATCTGTTTTGGCAAAGATTACGGAAAATATACTGTTTACAAACTTCCCTCATTTTTATCTCATTTTTATCTCATTTCGATTAAATTTTCATCATTGTCCTACAAAAAAAAAAAGATTTTGTTCTCTCTCTTCAGACATACTTACAATAGGCTGGAATTGCCCTTTAAAATCTACCAGTAATTCCAGACACTCTGCCATTACTTGGACCTTACTGTGATACCTGCATCCCGACGACTTACTGAATTGATGAAATCGATGCAGCCGCAGAACATATATTTATCTTTCTCTGCCCCAAACCTTGTTTCCGGAATATGTTTCGGGATGAGGGTGGGATGATCTGCGATGAGACAAAGAGAAAAGAGAAGATAAATGCTAGCACTTTACAAGACAGCTTCACAATCATATCAGGACAATTACCCCAAGGACAATTACTCCCAGATAAATACCAAATAGTGATAGGGTAAGAGTAAAGATTAGGGTTAGGGTTATGTTAAGATTAGAATTTGGATTGGGGTTAGTATAAGGTTCAGGATTAGGATTAGGATTAGGATCAGGGGAAGGGTCTGGGGTAAATGTCCAAGAACCTTCACAATATTTGATTTCACAGACAGGAACAAAGGTTGGTAAGTCCTGATTTACAAAGCATTTTGGAGATCAAGAACAGACTAAATGCCAATCACACACAAGGCAGAAAAGAATTGGCGAGTAGAAACTAGAGGAACAATCAAGGATAATTATCTTTTTATGCATGTGTGCGTGTGTGCTTGTGTTGGGAGCATTTTTTTTTTTTTTTTACAGTTCCAGTTCCAGACAGAGTCTCATCTCATCGAAGCAAGAGTAAGTAAATGCTAACATCAGATCAACTTTGTGATAATCAGGATGACTTGCAAATGTTGGTGACTACCTTTACAAGATCTGCTTCTTCTGAAAATTAATTCTGTTCTGACTAAAAGCCCTCTAGCATGCTGGGGGGGGGGGGGGGGTAGGGAAGTTACCTGCACAAAACTTTATGACAAAGCAAAGTGTATATCAAGTTCTGGATTAAACTGTCCTATGATTAGCAATTAGATGATTACATTTCCTGTGTGAATATTGGAGGCATCTTCGAGGTACTTTCAGACAAAACTTTTCAGATTTCTAAATGAATGCACATCCAAACATTGCATCGAGTATTCTGGTTTAATTGACAAGACAAGTTTTTCAACATATGGAGCTGAAGTTGCAGTCCATCTGAATAAGATATTTCTTGGAAATTTCAGGGAATGCATATGATGCACAGCCACTACATCTTGAGAACTTGTCTTTCAAAAATTGCACATCAATACTAGAGAAGTGTTTCTAGCAGTTGAAATGGGCTTGGCTGCAACATTTTGGGAGCGGCTGAAGGACCTTACCGATGAGTTGTGCGCTACCCCAGTAGAAGGGGAGGAACTGGAAGTCATCGAGACCCCACACGCCCTGGCTCCCTGCTGGCTCCATGTTGTATGTGGTCTGCAGCTTTCTCGTTAACTCAAGATACCTGAAGATTGAGTGATTAGATGAATGCCAAAAACAAAAACAAAAACAAAGAAAAAACAAATAAAAGGAATTAATGGTGTTCATATTACTGGTAAAACTGTCACTACTCAAGCAACTACAACTCAAACAACTACTACCACTGATATCAACTCTACTACACCTACAACTACTACTACTTCTTCTTCTTCTACTTCAACTACTACTACTACTACTACTACTACTACTACTACTACTACTACTACTACTACTACTACTACTACTACTACTACTACTACTACTACTACTACTACTACTATTACTACTACTACTATTACTACTACTAGTAGTACTACTACTACCTCTCCAACTTTCAATAATGAATAATTTTCAACTAAAACCTGAAACAATGCTACTTTGAGAAATACAGTGCACTCCCATTATAACGAACACGGCTATAACAAAATTCCAGTTACGATAAAATAAAAATTTGGACCCACACATTATCAGCTCTATGTTTTCTATTGCTTATTTGTTTGGTTATGACAAAATTTTGATATAATGAAAGAAAACTACCAGTCCCGAGGATTTCGTTATAACGGGAGTCCACTGTATCAACTTCTGCTAACGTGCCATCACTTCTCTGTCAACAAACTCCCAACCATCCTGAACACTTCAGAACCCTCTGATGGTACCTTGTAAAGACTCTGAGTACCAGTGCTTGCGAGTCAGAGGGCGGTAAGATGTTCAGCTTGCACAGGCAGCAGAGGAAGGTGGCGAAGGCCATCTCGTGCCCCGTCCCGTAGTCGATGCGGGTGTAGTTCCCGAAGCTGTCCGTCAGATAGGGCTTGAGCTCCTGTGTGGCCTCCCTAAGGCTCTCCGGCAGCAACCTCAGGATCAGAGCCTCAGCATTCTGTTCATTAGGGTGGGGTGGGGGGGGGGGGGCAGTTGATATGTTATAGTTTAGTACCACATCTACTTTTGGATTAAAATAGTAATGTACTGAAAGTACAGCAGAGATTTGATATGCACAATTTCCCTTCACATTAGTCGCATATATTGTAGTTATGCAATAAGAGTGCTCCAATGATGAATGATGGGTGCTCCAAAGATGGGTACTGACATGACAGAATGGAAAATATGGCCAAATAATATTTCCTTGATATTATCACCAATAGTGTTGAGGACTAGACAAAGAACCTTTTGCTAACACTGTTATTGCTGTGACAATAAATGGGTTTACAGCAAATCAAACGATACATGGCAGCCACTGTGATATTTTTGCAGACCTATGCAAACGCAATCTCTCAATGCAATATGAATAAACCTTTGGGAGTTTTGCAAGTCAAACATGCACGTACAAGAAAACAGCATCAATTTAACCCGTTGAAGATGGATTGATTTTGCTACAATACGCATTTCCCATAGACACCTGCCCGAGTATAGTCGGGACTCGTCCTCAACGGGTAAGAAAAGGTTCATCTGTCCCACACCAAAGAACATACAGTCACTTCCTACTGTCTGCACTACATTACTCTGGGAGAGCATGACCTTCCAAAATGGCTGATAGAGCCAGTATGAAAATAAGTTCATCTCTGCTTTTCTTCATCACGAGTTGTGTACCTTATCATAACATGATAGTAAGATAATGACCTATCAAATTGTGGCTCTGTGCTATCTGGAGTTGCAACTGATGAACATAAGCACTACTCTCAATCCAGGATCATGGAATGACCATTGATATCAATGTTTATTTAGACTACAACTCTCTGCCGTCGTGGCCCAGTGGACAAAACAACAGACAGTAAAATCTGAGGTCTGTGGTTCAAGTCCCCTGGCTGCAGCAGTTGTACCCCTAGTAGCTAGGCAAGGCACATTATCCCTATTGCCTAGTCCTCTAGATGGGTCTTTAAAGGGATGGTATAGTATTGGTGGAGATGAGGATATTGCGCTTTTAACTGATTGTGAGATACTGAGAAACCGTGTTTGATATGTTAGAGATCATACCATTTTAAGAGGATTTCAAAGTTTATTTGATGATAATTGGTTTTTTAAATGGCTGAGATATCCAAAAACAAAGTAACACAAAGCAATCTTAATAAAGGGTAGGTCCCACCTCTTATTAGGATCACTCTGTTTTGAATAACTCAGCCATTTCAAAACAAATTTTCATCAAATAAACATTGAATTCCTCTTGGAATTACATGCTCTTTCATATTTCATAAGCGGTTTCTCCTTATCTCACCAAAATAAAGTTAGAAACATGAAGCCAGGTCTCAACCAAAACTATACCATTCTTTTAAAGCCATCATTCCAGCGACTGTTTGCTGACAAACATTTTTTGCTTCATTAGCAGCCATGGAAAAATCATTCTACAAAATCAATTGATAATGATGTCGTAGCAATTATACACTGTGCTTAATTTATATTTCCTTACAGTCTGTACTGTGATCACCCAACACAAGCTATCAAATTCTCACATCTTGGAGCTTTTGATGCCACGTCCTGTACGCCATGTTGCCGAACCTCTGGGGCTGATCCACGGGTGGAATCTCATCTACCCACTTCTTCAGGTCGTCGAGCAATGAAAGGACTTTCTCACAGGTCTGTGGATCGGGGGAGGGGTTGGGGATGGGATGAATGGTGGGAATTGGTGAAAAAAAAGAAGAAGAAGAAAGAACAATAAGGGTAAGTATGAAAGAAAAATCATGAAATGCAAAGAAACATCACAGCATGCACAATTAAAAAAGAAAACTCCCCCCTTCTTGAATCTGTAAAATAGGTTTTAGTTGACAAATGTTTCATATTTTGTATCAATGGCTTACTGCATACTGTAAGCTGATTAACAGTCACGCATATATGGAATTTGATTGATTAAAGGTGACCAACAAAAAGGTTAAGGTTAATTCCTGGACAGCTGTATGTGTAGACAGTATAAACAGATTAGCAGCAGACCTGTGCCCAGAAACAATTCTTGAAATTGCTGAAGGCTTTTTTGATATGGGGCTGTGATCCAAATGGGTCAAGAGAAACTGAACATGTTGAATCTTTGCAGAGGGAAAAAAATGCTCACATACAACTCTGGAAGTATGGATATTAAATCCAGAATATTGCATGCTCCTAGTCAAATGTACCATACATTACACCAACCAGCCTCACAGTTTGTAGCCTACATATTCCCACATTGCCATCTGATGGTGTTTGTTTTTTTTCCCCTTTATTCTTACCAAAGAGGTGAATTACAGGGTGCAAGCATACCTTAAGAAATGTTTGAACAGTCAATATTAGCTTTGATATTTATAATCATGAATACTTGTATGCCAAATGAATGTGCTATGCTCAGGGAAATGCAATCATTTCTTCACAGCAGTTATGATGTACCAGTAGTTTTTAATCCCCTCTTTAGTCAGCACACATCAAAAACACAAATTGGTGTGGGAGCCCTAGGAAAGCAGTGTAACAGTCCTGCAGCTAAGGCTTGCTAACATTCCTTCCTAAAGTGTGCTAAGAACAGCCAAATTCTGACGAGTCACATACCAATTTCACATTCTAAATCTCCCCTATTAAAACTTGACCTGAACACATACATAAAGACAAAAATCACAACTACAACTTTTTGTTGGCTTTGTGATGCAATATCACACTATGTAATCGATCATAAAGATAGCTACATTACTTACAGCAGACTGCGAACATTCCTCCGTCAGTGTCGTTCCTTTGACAGCTTCATTCAATGTCGATAAGAAGACTAAATAGTCAGCATACGCCTGCAGAAATGGAAATCAGGTGGTTATGAAATCAATTGAGTTACTAATGTTTTATTTTCTTCAACAAATTTTCTCACGAGACAATTTACAAGATTATACAGATTAAGTGATAATATGAGGGAGAAAATCTTACCCTCCAGTAGTGTCGGGTTTCAAGATTTTCTAAAGGAAGTTTGACGCACGCAATTGTAGCTCAATAACTTTTTATTCTTGGTAATTGTCACATACCTATTACCAAAAACAAAACAAATAATGCACCTTGATAGGCAAACTTGCAATATAAACAATACTTCTTCTTTTTTTTCTAATGAGAGCTACAAAACTATGCGGATGCTATTCAGGGCATACAGCACAGACTAAAAATACTCAATATACATTAATCTATTGACAGATAGATCACTTTTCATTCCACTGCATTATGCCATATAATGGGTTCACTGAACAGTAGATCCTGATTATACAGTTGCTTCAATATTCAAATTAAGTATGTATACCAGTAGACATCAAGCTTATGACCAAATACACATCGGGTACCGAAAGCAAAGTTTACTCTGAAATTATTAGAGAAGAACAGGATGCTTGTACAGTGCAATGCTCATACATACATGCCTGCCGTGTGATACAAAATCTTTCCCTGTGGCTACTGAAAATGCTGTATATTCAAGGGTGATTGTATTTCCAAGAATTTTGCAAGTCAACTGGTATTTGCAACATCAGCAACTTGTGAAAATATTGCCTCCCAAGACATAAATGCCCTCCATATACATGTAATCTCATACAATGTACAGGGGATAATATAAACTTTTTTCCCCCTGAAAACTAATGGAACAATATTTGTAATTTCTCATTCTATTTCTGTGGTTCTCAGTCCCAGCTTCAACTACTCTTAAAATTGCTTCACAGGTCCCAAAGACTTCTTCATCGGGTTTGCACCCTTGTGATGAATGAATGAAGCGGGATATTATATGTGTGTGGGTTGTGACTTGTTCTCAAATGGGATGTGTCTATTTTTTGTTGTCCTATCTGAGGGACAGAGTGTTTTGCCTCTTACAAGAGGAGATGGCATGACAACACAATATGACATTGCTTGGCTAGACTCACAGGGACTCAAACCTGAGCCATTTGATGGCAAGGCAGATATGTGTTGATGACTGAGCCAGTGATAGATGACTGTCCCCCCAAAAGGATGCAAAGTTTCTTGTGTATTTTGTGGTCTCAATAAAAAATGTGCTTAATCCTGAAAAGGTTGTGGTGTGCAATACAAAAACTTTTGCAGAACAGGCACAGACCCTTGCTGCTGGTGGGCTTGATCCAGGGACCTTATACTTGAGAGTCCATAGTTTGTTTCCACTGAGCCACAGCGAGCTCTCAATAACATTTACTGGTAAGTATTTGCCGACATTTCACATACATACATACAAGGAAACTCTGCTATAAACGAGCTCGCTCACGAGGAGTTACCACCTTTAAGAAGGTTAATTCAGTGGTCCCGATTGTCCGTTTCTGTATTTAGGTCTCTTTTTCAGTACAATTACATAATTTACAATGAGGTACCAATGAGGAAAAAATCATATTGGACCCCCTTGTTTTATCACAAATGCATTATCTGTTGACAAAAAGTAAAGCTTTGTGCTTATTCTTGGCACTCGCTCTGTATGGAAAATAGGATGTAACGCATGTGACTACATTTACAGATGCATATATGCAGGGCTCGACACTAACGGTGGCCCGGTGGCCCGGGGCCACCAAAAACGCAAGTCGGGCCACCAAAATTTCAGAAATGAAGAATTTGGTGGCCTGATCGGGCCACCAAAAAAGGTCAGATGTTTGTCTTTGGGCCACCAAAAATAAAAGTTAGTGTGGAGCCCTGATATATGTAACAAAAATTGTTAAAATTGTACAAAATAACCATACTGTGTAATTGCCATGTACAATGTAAATGAAATTGCTGAAAAATGATGCAATTGTAAAGCAATGGCATACAAAGAATAAATCAAATCAAAATCAAATTCAAAACTGGCAGTCCCAGTGACCTCATCATAACAGGGTTCCCTGCATAGATGCAGCAGCTCAGAAAGCCATTCTCTGTACTTCTACTTTGTCGAAGATGTGACTCATAAGGCTAGCAAAAGGTGTCATGTACACATTTCACAAGACCTTTGCAGTCAGTATTCACCTGTGATGTTTGCCACTTCCTGATGTCCATTGGGGATTTGATCTCCTTTGTCGGAACTCTAAACTTGGCCGAATCAGGGTTGGCTTCTGAGGAGAAATGATTGGGAAAAAGGAAACTTGGTATTCACAATCACAGGAATGGATTCCAGGAGCCAATATACAATACAGGTATTCAATTATTAAGCTCATCCTGATTAAGTATATACATCCATTCATGAGAAAATACCTTGGCTTTCACATTCAATATACCACCAAGCAATAAATCCAATGCATGATATTTTACACTTTGTCTTCTCAAACTACCAATGATACCATGGACCTCTGCATCACTCTAAACTATTAAAGATGGAATAGGGTCTATATACAACAGGTACATATGCGAAGCAATGCTTTGTGTTAAAGGCAGTGTATACAACCACACGCGTGTGTCTTTACCATCCAGCCACAGGAGTGTGGCTGTAGCCATGGCCAGAGTCGCTGGATACAGCCACACTCGTGGACGCGTGTGTACATACCACACACACGGAGAATCTCCATTGCGTAGCGGGGAACACGCTGAGTGCGGCCACTTCAACACGCAATGGGCTTACCTTCTAGATTAACCTTCGTGTTCCGCTCTACGCAATAAAGCCCCCAGTGTGTGCAACATGTACACACACGTCCACACGCGTGTGGTTGTATACACTTCCTTGTATTACATGGTTATGATTCTTCTTGTGAGAAAGTTATTCTTTATTATAATACTAGAGTAATAATAGCGCAAATTTATTCATTAGTTTTATTTTTTATCATTGATAAGCAAAGAGAACAGGTGCCAAGTGGATCAAAATCTTAATTCCATATCATGCAAAATTGTGAAGACTTGAATCATGATTATCTGCATGTTCGCATTAATATTTTATTTAGTTACACCATACCATGCCAGGAATGGAATCCCCAATTCCCCGAAAAGACTGAAGTCTTTCAGAATATATTTACATGACCATGATGATGACAATGTCAATAATGATGACAATGTCAAAAGAATATCACAGTCCAATGTCAATGACAATTCCAGTGTCCTAATCTGGCATTTACTAGAAGGACTCTAGATCTAGTCCGTAGAGGTTAGTGCCTGTACTCCAGGCAGTAATGCACATGGTATGGTGCCAGTGCAGTGGGTGGGATAGTGTCAATTATTTAACCTCAATCAGATACCAACTAGCAACTTGGCCTGGCCTAGTCATGATGGCATTGAATTAAGAAAGAACGTGTTGTGTCGATTGATGTAGTAAGTAAGTCGAGAAGTGGAACACAGCAGACATGACAATTTGAGCTGAGTCTTCTTTTCTCTCTCGCTCAGCTCTGGAGAGTCCGAATTCGGCCAATGGTAACAGAATGTGTAGTCCCACCTACTACAATACATGCTAGTGCCTCTATTGACACTGAAAAGAGAATTCCAGAATGTGCGTTTATCTTGGTTGATTGGTTCACAGTAATGGAACACAAATTCAGTAACAGCTACAAATGTTTCCTTACACGAGAACGTAATGAAATGTTATAATTGCATTACCCTTTTCAGCCATAGTCGAATTATTTGCGTGCGATCTCGTGGAATCCCCAGGATAATACAGCCACACGGTTTGTCTCCGAAAGCATCACACGTACGATGCACGAGCGAGCGCGGGTTAAGCGCGGCATCGACACGGAGATCTTGATAGCGGAGCGCGCGCCTGGACTGGGTGGAGATTGGGACCCGTGACAACGGCCAAATACAGCGGTCCGCTAAGTTTGATAGCAAGATGCAGAAAGCACAGTGGCTTTGGCTAATAGTAGAAGGCTGAATAAGATGAGAAAAAGAGCGATTTTGGACAAAATTTGGAGTTATTTGACATCGAAATGTTCATATCTATTATTCACACGGACACATGTTTTCGGCTTGTGAAAAAAGGAGAGATGAAGCCCTTGAATGCAATTACCTCTCAAAGTTCTCGCTGCCACAATGGAAAGTCAGAGAGGAAGCGGAAGAAGAAGAAGGAGAAAAAAGGAGAAGAAAAAGGAAGAGCAAATTACATCAAATCATTGCGTAATAAAGCATATTTAGGAACCTATAGCTTCATGGGCCTATACCGCCTGAACAAAACTTACAAGGACTTTCCAGGGGTCTCCTCCCGGGGTTTTATTTTGCCCTCCGCCCATGCAGTGGAGGGAAACACACACACACATACACACACACACACACACACACACACACACAAAACAAAACAAAAAAAAAAAAAAAAAAAAAAACACAGCATCCGCGGCGCCTCTGCAAAACACCATTTTGCCAAGACGGGATGGGGGGGGGGGAGCGGAGCTCAGGACCGACCGGCGGGGGGGGGGGGGGGTGGGGGGTTCAGAGGACAACAAGGTCCATGATCCCCCCCCCCCCCCCTTGAAATAATGTAAGGATGGGACCTTTGGAAAGTCATGGGTGTTGGAATTTGTCCCCTTTTTTTTTCACTGACCCAAGAATTCCCTGTCTGGAATTCCCTGTCGTCAGAAATTGTTTCAGCGCCATCTGTGGGATCATTTCAAAACCGTCTAACGGTTGATCACAGTGGCTAGTATTTTCGTCAAATTTTCTATGTGCTTGTAAATATCTGTAAATAAATTGTATTATAATGTAAATAGCACCAGTCTGCAAGAATCTTCAGTCTATTGAAGGAGGCAGACTTAATCAAAAAGAAGAAGAAGAAGAAGTAATTGAAGGGATGAAGCTGCAGCCCCCCCCCCCCCCAGGTTCCGCTGCTCCCACAAGAGGTGTTAAACCTGTTTTATTTGTAAATTGTGATTATATTATATATCTATAAAAATGTATGTATTGTTTGGTTTTTTTATATTACATCACATGATACGTTTTCTTTACCTTAATATTGTTTGTTAAAAATGAAAATGAGTAACTGAAATGAATGAAATGAACCGACATAAAAAAAAAAAAACTTTCGAGTGAATTAACCATCTTGGTTGAAGTCTGAGCGCCTTCATAACTTTTCCATAGATTTCACTGAAACGCAAAATTATGTATTATACCGCATATTCAAGTGCGTGTTAAGCTTCCTTGATGATAAATATACGAAATTATGTTTTCCGCCTTCAAACTGATTTCCTTGCAAATTCCTCCTTCATTAAAAAAAAGTATAGGCCTATCAAGCAACCGATTTGGCAGAGCTGCGAGATTCAAATGTGAGGAGATGGAATTCCCTGTCGTCGGAAAATTGTTTCAGCGCCATCTGTGCAATGGGATCATTCCGTAACCGACTAACCGTTGATCACAGTGGCTAGTATTCTTCAAATTTGTTATGTGCTTGTAAATATCTGTAAATAAACTATACTATGATGTAAATAACACGGTCTGCAAGAATCTTCAGCCTACTGAAGGAGGCAGAAGAGGAGTCTTATGCGAAAGGGGCACCTGTCAGTGTCATAAAAGATATTGTAGCTCCGATCTATGGATAGAAACTATAGCAACAGGGTATACTGGTCTATTACAGACTACGATAAATGCCATCCTTTGCTATGACAAAGCAGCAAGGTCCCTCGTGTTCATCTGACAGCACTGGCGTAGCCAGGGGGGGGGGGCGATGGGGGCGATCGCCCCCCCTAAGATTTGGACCGGGGATTTGGGAGGCGGAAAAAAAATGCGTGTATACTGTATGCATGCACATGAAGCGGGTCTCCTTTGCAACCTTTCATCAAATAAGATATTTTTTTTGAATATTTCACTCAAAGTGTGCACCAGATCGTTGAATTTCAATTCAAAATATTCAAAATCTCTCGTGCTTGGGAGGGGGATACCCCCTCCCAAACCCTCCCCCTCTGTGCCTCTTTCCCTAGCTTAGTACACTTTTTAGATTTACAAAAAATTATGAATAATTCTGAGTGCACAAGACTTATCACTTATTTCCGAAAACTCAAGGTTCCCTCATGTATAAGGGGTATTTCCCCTTTTAATCGACCCTTTCCTCCCTCAGCCCCCCATCAGTTTTTGTGTGTGTGTGTGTGTGATTTCCCAAATGTTGATTCCATCAAATATGCGTAGACGAGGTATCTCAATTTCAACCTTAAAAAGGCAAAAGCTCCAAGGGTGGGGAAGGGTGGGGAAGGGTGGGGATTACACTCGCCCACGCCTTCTCCCTGCTCGCCCGCCCCTCCCCCCCCCCCTTCCGCCATGCATAGAAGTAGACTGTGGCTATACCCAGATCGCTGTATTTCAATTCTAAGAACGCAAAAGCTCCGCGAGCGGGAGGAGGAATCCCCCTTCCCCTAAGCTCTACCTCACTAGACTTTATACATACACACAGATGGTGCACATTCGGAATAAGAGCTAAATTCCGTGATTTTATCACTTCGATGAAAAAGTATTGCACCAAAAATTTGCAACAGATCGCTGAATTTCAGGTCTGAAAACGCAAAATCACCTTCGTGTGGGAGGGGATATGCCCCCATCTACACCCTCGTGTGATTGCTTTTTCTGTTTGACTGCTGAACAGACAGTGTTCATGATATTCAGTGTAAGAATTAATACAAGAAGATTATTTAAATGATACCATTTTATAGGCAAATTTTTCAATAATAATCTACACTAAAATATACTGCAACTTTAAACAAGTGGGACTGTTTCAACTCGTTAAAACACGCAAAACCATGCATCAAATTGCACCATTTGGAACATCAAAATGCAAAAAGTTCTCACCGTGGGAGGGGAGACACCCCCTCCCACACCTTCCCCTCCCCTCCCCTCCCCTCCCCCTTCGCTCTCTCCGCTCTCTCGGGTTCAGTCGCGTTCATGATATTCAGTGAAAAGAATTAATATAAGAAGTGTATTTAAATTATACCATTATTATAGGCAAATTGTTCAATGATAATATACATCAAAATATACTGAACCTTAAACAGGTGGGTCTGTTTCAGCTCGTTAAAACACGCAAAAACATGCATCAAATTGCACCATTTGCAACATCAAAATGCAAAAAGTTCTCACCGTGGAGGGGGACACCCCCTCCTACACCCTTCCCTCCCCCCTCGCTCGCTCCGCTCGATCGGGTTCAGTCGCGTTCAAGATATTCAGTGAAAAGAAGTAATACAAAAAGTGTATTTAAATTGTACCATATTATAGGCAAATTGTTCAATGATAATCTACATCAAAATATACTGCAACCTTAAACAAGTGGGACTGTTTCAACTCGTTAAAACACGCAAAAACATGCATCAAATTGCACCATTTGCAAAATCAAAATGCAAAAAGTTCTCACCGTGGGAGGGAGGACACCCCCCTCCCACACCCTCCCCTCCCCCTTCACTCGCTCCGCTCGATCGGGTTCAGTCGCGTTCAAGATATTCCGTGAAAAGAAGTAATACAAGAAGTGTATTTAACTTATACCATTTTATAGGAAAATTGTTGAATAATAATCTACACTAAAATATACTGCTACCTTAAACAAGTGGGACTGTTTCACGTCGATAAAACGCGCAAAAACATGCATCTAATTGCACCATTTGCAACATCAAAATGCAAAAAGTTCTCACCTTGGGAGGGGGACACACCCTCCCCTCCCCCCTCGCTCGCTCCGCTCGCTCGGGTTCAGTCGCGTTCATGATATTCAGTGAAAAGAAACAATACAAGAAGTGTATTTAAATTGTACCATATTATAGGCGAATTGTTCAATGATAATCTACATCAAAATATACTGCAACCTTAAACAAGTGGGATTGTTTCAACTCGTTAAAACACGCAAAAAAATGCATCAAATTGCACCATTTGCAACATCAAAATGCAAAAAGTTCTCACCGTGGGAGGGGGGACACCCCCCCTCCCACACCCTCCCCTCCCCCTTCACTCGCTCTGCTCGCTCGGATTCAGTCGCGTTCATAATGTTCAGTGAAAAGAATTAATACAAGAAGTGTATTTAACTTATACCATTTTATAGGCAAATTGTTCAATAATAATCTATATCAAAATAAACTGCTACCTTAAACAAGTGGGACTGTTTCACGTCGATAAAACGCGCAAAAACATGCATCAAATTGCACCATTTGCAACATCAAAATGCAAAAAGTTCTTACCGTGGGAGGGGGGACACCCCCTCCCACACCCTCCCCTCCCCCTTCGCTCGCTCCGCTCTCTCGGGTTCAGTCGCGTTCATGATATTCAGTGAAAAGAAGTAATACAAGAAGCATATTTAAATTGTAGCATTTTATAGGAAATTTGTTCAATGATAATCTACATCAAAATATACTGCTACCTTAAACAAGTGGGACTGTTTCACGTCGATAAAACGCGCAAAAACATGCATCAAAGTGCACCATTTACAACATCAAAATGCAAAAAGTTCTCACCGTGGGAGGGGGGACACCCCCCTCCCACACCCTCCCCCCCCTCGCTCGCTCCGCTCGCTCGGGCTCGGTCGCTTCGCTCCCTCGCAGACTTACCGCCCCCCCTAAGATGAAATCCTGGCTACGCCGTTGTCTGACAGTGATAATTATAATGTTTGCCAGTGCTGAGTATGAGGTCCGATGCAGATAATAACCTATAAAAAGACAAAATAACCTTGTCTTTTTAATCCACAGCATGGATAGGAGGTCACATTGTATTTATCTGTAAACGTGTTTTTCTTCATTCAACATTAAAATTTTGTGGTGTGCTCTCTTACTGGAATAAAGCCGCATTGTCCGATCAAAGCTGAACTATATGCATCCCGTTAAATAGGCCTACATTTTTATCATACTCGCAAGGCCTATTCGTGTTGATATTTAAAACCTCAACCCTTCATTTGTGATTTTGTGTAGCATTAATAGGCTTATGTTCATTTTCACTCTTTTTAGAGTGACCTCAGGGATCACTCCAAAATTTTTCGAGTGATCCCTGAGGTCACTCCAAAACGAGTGAAAATGAACATTTTCACTCAAAATTCACTCCAATTTCACTCTAAATTCACTCTTTTTTGTATTCACTCCCTCAAGAGTGAATATTTTCACTCGATTTTTTTTTAGAGAGGAGGACACCACACGCACACACACAAACAGACAAACAAATCAAACAAAAACAATCAATGTAACTCGTTTAATCGGGGTGTCTGCTTCTCAAGCATTGAAATATCGATAAGCAATTTTCACCATCTCCCTGTGTAAATGAAATTCACGATGGGAACATCAAAACAATCCATGGAAATGCAAGATGTCACTTTGAGAATTTAACAGTCGTTGTTTGTAGTGTTGTCTGGCATTTTCAGAGTTCATCGCATAATGACTCTTGATGGTCTAATTTCACAATTTTTTAAAGAAATATGTTTGTGATTATGTATGGTCTTTATTGTTGTCGTTCTGCATGAACTATAGACCTTTAAGATGAGCTCAGCCTCTTCGACTATGATATACTAACTCTCCTATACTTCTGTCACTGTGAATCTAATGACCGAAGGCCCTGGTTTAAAGACATTATTGCAGATAAAACAAGAACCCAGCTTTAGTACTTTAAAATAGTTGTAAAAAATGTGAGTTATGATATATAGGGATATAGAAACACCCATTGTAAAATTTTTTACTTAGGATAATCAATGTTAAGTATTATTAGATATGCAAAATGTGAACAATAGTTATGATAAAATTGTTTCTAAGTTAACCGTCTATACAGTTATGGTTTATTGAGAAAAATAGTGATATTTCCCTATATGTTAGGTTTCATTGCAAAATATTTATACGATGGAGGATGTTTTGTGATACAACTGACTAACACAATAATGCATCAAATGTGATAGCTTAAACATTTTTAAAATCACTGCTCTCAAAGGTCAAGTGTACCTTTAATTGAGTCCACCCAAAAAAATAAACACACTCTAAAAGAAGAGAAGAAATCCCTACAGAACGCTGCAAAAATGAATAACAAGGAAGATATGACATTTTGAAATCTTTCATATTTTTTTTTCGGAAAACACTTCTTGACCTGTCCTTATCAATATTCAAATGAGCGAGTTGATGATGCCATACCCTCACAATTTTTCATGCTTGTTTTATATGAGATTCGTTTTAAACATATGTTATTTTTAGCTAATACGAGTAAAAGCACATTCCCATACCATGATATGTCACAGTTAACATTTGTTCTTTTTTATTTTGAGTGGTTTTATGGCAAGTACACTGGTCAAGTATTTTTTTTTTACCGAAGTACAAATGTAATTGTCATTTCTTCATTATTTCTAATCCGACTTTTGCCATGATTATTGTTTATAGTTCTGTAAGGAATATATTTATCTTTCTTTAGAAGTTCATTTATTTGGTGTTTTTTTTTTTTGGGGGGGGGTGGATTTCTCTATAAGCCAAGCTGGCTGGGTCCCATAACCCTCACCTAGGCCTGCATTTTACCATTTTGCCGTTCTTCATGCATCACTGTTCTGAAATTCCAAGTTCTGATTGATCGCCTGCCGTCGTATATACGAGTGCATGCAGTGCGATAAACGGGATGCGATGATATAGCAGCACGATTGTTGTATGCCATAAATGCCATAACTGTGGATATGATTATGATGATGATTTAAGCACTGATGTTTGAAGCACTTTTTTTATTCTAGTTCTATTATTTTCATGTTAAATCGATTTACAGAGATATCAAATTTAGAGAACAGTTTACACGGAGAGGTAACAAGGAGCGAGGGAGCGAATTGGCTACGGGGGGGGGGGGATGTTACAGATGGTGTTCCCCTCTCATGCCTATTATTGTGGTAAGGAGCTTCAATTGACATTTAAAGCTGTAAATCGCGCGGTTTGATAAATAATTTCACTCTCCAAATATATCAAATATTCTGTTGAAAAAATATTGTTCCAAAATTTCACTGTTTTGGTGGTTGGTAATCCGTGTTGTATGTGTGTGTGTGTGTGTGTGTGTGTGTGTGTGTGTGTGTGTGTGTGTGTGTGTGTGTGTGTGTGTGCGTGTTGTTGTTTGTTTATATGTTTTTTGTTTGTTTGTTGGTGAATGTTTGTTTTGTATTTGAAAGGGGGAAAAAGATAGTCAGACGTGTGTGGGCGCGAGAAACTCGGCTGTTACTCTGTGATCGAGACTTGATAGCAAGGCCATCGAAACATTTTTCCTACTATTGTGATAAGTGTATAAGGGGGCAAGAAAATGTTCATTCAAGCCAAGGAGTTACTACAACTCCTTGCTTAAGCGAGGGAGCGGAACGACCGAGAAGGGGGAGGGGGGATATACAGGTCGATGGGAGAAAGGTATCCCCCTCCCACACAAGGGAGATTTGCATTTTTGGAACTTCGGAAATTTCAACGATCTGGCACACTCTTTTTGGCGGAATATTTTAGAAGACTATAAATCGAAAAAAGTATACACAAAATGGATATTCACCGACAATGAGAATAATCAAATCATTAAGGTATCTGTCACCTTTTTCTCTCCCCCCCCCCCCCCACCTGTTCGTCTTTATCATTCTTGGCTGTATGGACTGATGGAGATGGACAGAAGGGGAGGGTGTGAGAGAGGATATATCCTCCTCCCCTCCCACACAAGGGAGCTTTTGCGTTTGTAGAACCTGGCGGAAACCCAATGATCTGATATACATATTTTTGAAGAATACAAATAATAAAATTTTCAAAGGAAACGTAAGAAAATTTGATGTAAAGGGGAATGCTGAAATATTAAATTGTGATAGAGTGGTGACCTGCCCTATCACGTCATGAGCTGTCAAGTTATGTGCATTAATAATGTTTCCGGGTTAGCATGCCTGTATAGTGACGGGGCGATCGTATATAGCGATTAACTGCACATTACAGTACTTGATGAGACCATTCTGAAGCAAATAATTTTCACACAACAATAGATATGAATAATGTACTCTTAAATGAATCCCGGAACGGTTGGAACAATCATCCCCCAGCATATTCCCACTGATTCCCACTGATCAGTTACTAGCCATCCCCTAACCTTGAAATAATCCATCCGAGTCCAAAAAAAATTGTGGGTCTGGATAGTTCGGGGGGGGGGCAATTAACACTCCCCCTCCCTCCCTCCTTTTATGTACGAGAGAAATGGGATATAAAAATGCGGCGCGTGTCACACGGGTTACATCACGCCCCCACCCCCCCCCCCCCCCCCCCCCCCCCACGCCCTGTTTACGCAATGCTTGCACGCGCGATCACGTGCAGATCTTTCGCCGTTGTTTATCATATGCACGGTACGGCCGTACTGTACCGTGGGGGCGGGTAACAAGCTGGCTAGGCTAGCTGTGGACGATGAAAGGTTTCTAAACCCACACGGACGAGACTTTCGGTCTCCACGAAAACGATTTGTTGAGTATCGATGTGATTTGGACAGGAGTCTTGGAATTCTCTCCCGAACCTCGTTGTTTGACGCCCTGTATCACGATAAGTAAGCAGCATTTACTTGTAAATACGACTAGGTTGTAACTAGTTGTTGACGGTCGTTGACACTTACAGTATCAAATGTATCGCCCTTGCCTTGATCTGGGTTTCGTCTACATACCTACCACTCTACCTTGTCCTTGGTATCAATTTGTATGTCGTCGCATCCCGCCCGGTAACCGCCGGCGCGGCTCGGACACCGGTGCAGTATGACCAAAATATTCTGGTTGCATGTAATATTATCGAATTCCGTCTGTGTTTTGCTCTTACATTGAAGTAAATGAGTCCAAATGATTTAATGGAGGGCTGCCTGGTGGAGAATACAAGCAGGTTATTTCTCTTTTGATACCATTCTGACACTGTTCAGAAAGAAAAATGAATCGCATTTCTGTCTCGCTTCTAACCGCAGCAGCGACCCCAACACGTACCGACTGGTTTACAGCTACAGCGCCCCGCGCCGGGGTAAAATTATCTCGCTTCTTGTCAGTTTACAAACTTGTACTACTACTATGGAAAGTTGTATCTACTATGTGACTTACCAGATCAAGTGCAGCATCTAGCAGGGGCGGATCCAGGAATTCTGTAAAGGGGGGCGCAACTAAATATTTCTGGTGCCACTTCCAGGTTTCATTTCACTTTTTAAAAATTTCTTTTGTTTTTAACGAAAGATGGGGGGGGGGGGCATGCGCCGGTTGCGCCCCCCTCTGGATCCGCCACTGATCTAGTGTAAACATATTTTGATTTAAAGGTATTAGCCCACATTTGCAAACCCACGAAAATCAAAACTGCATAAAACAGGTCCAATATGACTTCACAAGTTATAACAGTAACATACCTCACCTGTTGCTATTTGTCTATACCATTCGATAAAAGAGAGAAAATCATCGTTTTAAAATCAATTTTCAAACCGGGTCAACCCGACCCATATCGAATTACGAGCGCGGGCTAGCTACGTACATGTAACTTACACATGTATCGCATGCATGTAGTACGTACGTGGACCGGAGCTAGCGAGCGTTATATGCATGCATACGGTGCATTTTCATTTATTTTTATGAAAGTAATGGACTAATTGGAACGAAATTTTGCACAGGTGTTACTGCAATCATACCCAAACTCCATGCTAGCTATGAGACCAATTGCTGCAGGTTTACAAATGTGGGCTAATACCTTTAAGATTATAAAACACTAGAGTAAACCTGAATCAGAATCTGTAAATTATATTCCATTTAACCTTAAACGGAAAGCCTAACCATAGTTCTCGTTAATAGACAGAAAGATCAGTCTGTCCGGAGGGGTCTTTTAATAAGTATCGACGTTGTTGCTCTCCTCCAGAGACAGGAGGGGATCCGTGAAGCCAGACGTAGTCTTCGCTGAACATATCCCAACGACCAGATACAGACCGATCTTTGGCCATTGGGTCAAAGTTCTTGTATGCCTGCACAGAACTGTTGTGTTGATTTTTGCTCCAAAATGCACATATCTATTATATGCATTAAAAAATGTGGAATATTGAACACTGGCCTGTAAAACAATATTTCAGTTGGGTAACGACAAAACTGCGAAGTAAACCAAACTGGGCTTGGTAGAAGTCCACAATATCAGAACTTGCCCGACCATGGTTGCTACATGGATATTTTTTCATAATCGATTATCCATGATTGGCAAACCGGGCCTGAACGGCAATCTTCCATGCTGAATTGCATGCAGCTTGTTGGAAAATAAAATTGGAAAAGCACAATTGATCAGCACTTAACATTCTACAATCCCACAATGCTGAATGGGATGAGATCTTCAGGAATAAAAGTTGTGTACTACGATTGAAATTATGCTATACTTTTTATCTCAAAATTTACTCTAAAACTACTCATCATCCTGGCAAAACGCGATGCAAGCAAAATAATGTGAAATGATGCAAGATGGGTTCTCAAAGCCTTATTAGAAATACTGTATGTTTTCGCTCTAATTGTTAAATCTCTGATGTACACATTGGATACCTTGTCCTTGCCTGCCTTCCCTGTTTCTGACCGTCAGCACCATAAATCAATGTTCATCTCTGCACCAGATCAGTGATTATCATTAGGACAACAAATAAGTTGTGGCTAAGTGGGTAAGACCACGTAGATGGGACTGCTGACTTCATGCACATGAGGTTTGAGTCACAGTCCCACTTCACTCTGATTTATCCTCATTGCTAAGATTTTTTTTTGGAGGAGACTGAACTACTCTGTCTGTTCTGTATGCAGGAGAGCTACATACCCTATGCAAGTAAAAGGAGGCAAATATACAGTACGGTACCCCAAAGAAGAAAAAAGAATTTAAGAAGAAGATCAAAGAAGAACAAATGAGAAATGTACATCGTGACCACAGTACAGACAAAAAAGTTGTCTAAAATGGGTGTCTTTATGGGCAAGTGTCCTATGCAGTGATTGACCAATTACATACATCCATACATGATACATGCCCTACCAGAGAGATTTCATTGCAAATAGGTCTGTGGGTTTGTTGCAGACTTCTGGGGTTTGTAGCACCCAGCACAAAACACAAGAGTGACACTGTTGACTTCTTTCGTATCAATAATGAAACAGATAAAGTAAAGTAAGTTATAGCTTTACTGAGAGCTTGCGGACGTTATCAAAGAAGAATTGAAAGGTAGAGCTTTAACAAAAAATGATGATGTCAGTATCGCATTAGAAGGTGAGTGGAAGTTACATTTGATACTGCCAGCTTGAATCTAAGCTGTGATAGAAACGATCCTATGGTGTAACTTGAGTATCAACAGGATATTTGCTTCAGTCCACTCGAAATCGTGTAAGTCTGTTGTAGGCCATTTCTACTTAGTACGAGTGACAGCCATTTTGTAACCCAAGGTGTTCATGTCAAATTTAATATCTTGTTTGTTGGAAATATCTCATCACTTTTTTCCCATACAAGTATTCTTGTCTCATCTACTGATTTGTTTTGATTACTTACAACTAGACGGTTCCAGTGATTCATTATGCCTCCGCCACGAAGTGGTGCCGGAGGCATTTTGTTTTCGGGTTGTCCGTCCGTCCGTCCGTCCGTCCGTCCGTCCTTCCGTCCGTCCGTCCGTCCTTCCGTCCGTCCGTCCTTCCGTCCGTCCGTCTTTCCGTCCGTCCGTAATGAATTTTGTGGACAAGGTAACTATCAAAAGCTGTTGAGGTATCCTAATGAAACTTGGCATGTATGTGTATTAGGGGGTGAATTTGTGCCTATCAACTTTTGGGTGCACGTGCTCAAGGTCAAAGGTCAAAAGGTCAAGGTCAAATACATAAAATTTCACTATTTCCACCATATCTATGCGATGCCTGAAGATATTTTCTTGAAACTTAGTGCATACATGTATTACCCAATTTAGATTCTCTGGTGAAAGTTTGGGTCATGAGGTCAAAGGTCAAAAGGTCGAGTAAAAGTATTAAAACTTCTTTTTTTTCTCTGTAAATTGGAAAATTGTTCAAGGTATCTTCATGGAACATAGTATATACATGTACTGACTGGCAGTGATTATCTAGAGAATGTAGGGTTCATGGGGTCAAAGGTCAAGTGCAACACTTCAAAATTTTACTATTTCCCTCATGTTCATGCAATGCCAGCAGGATTATTATTTTTTTTTTACACTTGGTGTATGCATGTGTAACCTAATAGAAATTCTCTGGAGAGTTTTTTTTTTTCTTTTTTTTTTTTTGCCTCAAAGGTCAAAAGGTCAAAGATCAAGTGAAAGTGCTGAACTATCATTTGTAACTTTTTCCTCCATATTTCGGAAGTGGCTCAATTTATCTTGAAACTTACTGCATATTTATGCATGTTCTACCTGAAAGTGATTATCTTATGAATTTTAGGGTCAAAGGCCAGATGAACATGGTAACAATTTACTATTCAGTACAGAAATTGCACTTTTTCTCCATACTGGTACCATGAAAATTACTCAATGCATAAATGTATGAATGGGTCAAAGTCAAGTTAAAGTCCTTAAATCCCCAAATACATGCTCTCCTATTCATCCAACTAAACCAAGGTCAAGGAAGGTGAACATTCAACACATTTGTTACAAACTTGTCATTTCAATATTTTGCCAGTTTTGTGAAAATGTAATCACACATTGTCCACATGTACTATCTAGACCTATTAGGAGAATCATGCATTATGGCGGAGGCATACCAGTCGCCATAGCGACATTTCTAGTTTATACTGTCCTTCTACTCTTTGCAGATGATTTCTTCTGTGATGCTATTGCTGTAACATCAAAGGGGCCTTAAATCATCATGGCAACAGAAAATGGATTCCACTTCAACAGGGCAGGCGTCTATGCATCCTACGTCCTGCTCATTCTTCTGGTCACCTACCTCTTGAACCAGCTCGACCGTTATGCCCTCGCTGTTTGCACCCAGCCCATGGCGCAGGACATCGGCTATGGTGATTACGGGTGTCTCGAGCGCAAGAATGTCTCAGATTCAGAGATGCCCAAGAATGGCTGCCCAAAAAATGCAACCAGAGACGAGTAAGTCCATTTCTCATATCTTTGTTTTCATTGTATATAATTCTAATTTCTTTATGTTTTATTTCGATCAGAAAATTAGGGACTTCAGATGCCAAACATATCATGCGCCAAGTGAAACATCGTAAGTTTTGCTGTTTTTTGTGCTTTGAAACCACTCTGAAAAAAGACAGACCAGGATGTATTCGTAATTACTTGTCCCATACAAACAGTTCCATGTTGGTAGCTTTCAATGCTTTTGGTCACAGCTGAATTTGCCTTCTTGGGTTGAATACTAGACATTATTTGCAAGTCCACTTCTTCCTGAGTGTAATGGAATACCTGGGACATCACCAGAAAAGAGACCACAACTCCATATAGAAAACAAACCTGAAACTGCAATTAGTAAGTGTTTTCTTTACCAGCACCTGGTCTTGATACTCATGTGTAATGAAATATTTTTTCCCATATGCAGTAATATCTGATGATCATTAATTCCCATTACTAAATATTGCCATCTTTTATATATCAAATGTGTGAGTGTCACTACAGCCAAACAAGTCACCATATGGTCGTGAGGTCGTGACAAAGTAGCTATGCTGGTAGTTGATCAGGCTTTCCAGACAACCAGAGCTAGCTGGCATATATTGCTGTACAAGTACAAGCATCCGGCAACCCAGAGCATTGATTTCTGCCCCTCTAGCCCCATGATACAGTCCTTCATTTAATACAGTAACCTGACCCAAAAATAACTTGTATAGGTGAAATGAATACTCCAAATTTTGGTTCCTTAAATGCACTAGAAATCGTTCAGTCATAAAGATGGGATAGATGCAGATAATTTTCTTCCTCCACATCACTTCTAAAGGTTACTGAGTCAGAGTCTGTCCTTCTGATTGGTCTGTCTGTGCTATGTCAGAGATATATTCATGTCTTTTGCGATCAACTAACTCAAAGGATAGTGACAATATACATGTATGTGATAGAATTCATTACCCTCAAATTGGCAGACAGTACACTAATGGACTGAAAGTAGGTAATACACACTCCATGTATTTTATTGTTGTTGTTGAAAATCAGCCTTCAAACAACACATAAATGTTTTAGTATTCTCACTGTTTCCTCACTAAATGTAACATGCTTATAAATCAATCGACTGTATTAAAGAGATCACAAAGCTGTGTACTGTACCATGTATGAGTGGATTTTCCTTTTAACATGTCTCAATCTTCAAACCCTCTTAACCTAACATTAAAAGCCTACTGGTAGAAATTGTTTTCTATATATTTAACAATGTATTCTTGATTAGGATTGCTTTTCTAGTCCACCATGTGTGCTTTTGATACTAAATGAAAGTAAGCCCTTTCAAAAGCAATAGCATACTTGCCAACTAAGAAGATTTTATCAGATTCAGTAAGATTTTTTTACATTAAAAATAGCAAAATAAGATTTTCTGTCAGAGAAATAAGATTTTTAAAAAATATTTAGATATACCTTTCATGTGTATTTTCTGAAGATTGGACTGAAAGTAAGATTTTTAACTTCAGTTTGCATATAAAATGAGATTTTTGCAATCTACGAGTAAGATATTTCATCTTGAAATTTTGGCAGGTATGCAATAGCCAAAAAAAGGCAGTTAACATATGGAAACAACTGATATGCTTGCACCTGACTAGGTGTTGCCCACCTGTCACCATGGAGACACCAGACATTACACTGGCAGATGTTTTCAATTGTTCTTTGAAACAGGAGCCTAATGTTTAACTTAACATTAGGTTCCTCTTTCACTCTTGATTTCATAGACATCAAGGTGTAGAACTTTGCAGTGCAGATAAGTAGTGCATCACATGTGTCATAATCTATTGAAATCTTGGAGCACATTTGGGTGTGCATCATCAATCTCCAGCAAGGGGTGAACTTGAAACCCTGTAAATGAGTTCCAGGGCTGATGTTTTGACTACAACTAACAGTGGCGGATCCAGAGGGGGGCGCAACCGGCGCAGCCCTCCTTTATTTTTCGTTAAAAACAAAAGAAAAAAAAAAAAAAAATGGAAATGAAACACGGAAGTGGCACCAGAAATATTAGTCACGCCCCCCCCCCCCTTCACAGAATTCCTGGATCCGCCCCTGACTAATACCATACGGTATGTACACATGTGCCTATTATTCTACAGATCCATGATCTATCTTTTAGCGTCGATGGTGCTGCTTTCATAAACTGCTGTACCTTGTCATTGTCTTTGAGAAACATTTCAGAGGAGTTTCTTTAAATACAAGAGATCTTTCTTTCATTCTTCAGTTATTCATTCACTCATTCATTCACTCACTCGCTTTGGGAGGGGGCTATCACATTTTCAGCTTCTTAAAAATCTCATGATAGAGTTTTCATGAAATTTGGCACTGTGCATCACTTGGGTGATAAGATCTTCATTTGTTCAAATGGGCACCATACTCCACTTGAGGGCCCTCAGGGGAGCCAGAGCCACCAAGGATTTTTTTTTAATTGCTTTTATAAACAAGAAATACTCTGAGTACAAGCAGTGTTCAGTATTGAATGTACCAGCACTTTTAAGTTTGTGTATGGCTGATATAGGAGTGGCCCCCATGAGGACAGGATGGAATTGGGTTCCAGTTTACACATTTTGATCTCCTTTTCGAAAATGCATGGTTATATTTATTACAAACTTGGCAGGTATTATTGTGATACTCAGATGAATATTTATTCATTTATTCATGTATCTCTTTTATTCAGTCTTTTATTCATTTACCTATATTCTTCTACAACTTCTTTCCCAGATGTGACACTTACAAAGGACCAAATAATACTGAGGTGTGCTACTATGAAAGAACGGGACAGGGGCTTCAATATCAGATCCTGGCTGGTCCAATCTTTATTGTCATTTATACATTTGCTGGTAAGTCTCATTGAAAGCTATGACAAAGTCAAAAGAGCATAACTGAAAGTTTCATCTTAAAAGAAAGATCAGATTACAAATAAACAAAAAATATGGAAAGTTTCATATGAGAGAAATTGTTTCTCATGTTTTAATGAGGTGTCATCACTTTCCCACAGCTCTGCCATTTGTTTATTCTGAAGAAAAAAATATGGTAATCTGTATAAATCTTCTTTGTGTATGATTTTGGTAGTACATTATCACTCAGCATTATCTTAGTGTCATTGTCTTCATTGCTAGATTATTTAAGCCTGTCAGTAGTTTGAAGCAAAATTTATAATTCCTCCTTTTGAACCTGTTAAATGAAATAAAATGATATTGAAGGTTTGTTCCCTAATTGTATACTGTAAACTTTGACCGTTGAGGACGAGTTCCGAGTATAGTCAGGCAGGTGTCTATGGGAAATGCATGTTGTAGCAAAATCAGTCCGTCCTCAACCGTACAACGGGTTAACTGTAGATTTTGACACTTTCTTGGTCATCTCCCAGAAGTAATGAAGTGCTCTTTATGTGATATTTCTCAGGTATCGGACTGGGATACCTGGCTGACATCACCAACCGAAAGATGCTCCTCGCCTTTTGCCTAGCGTTCTGGAGCTTGATGACGTTGTTGACCGGGTTTGCTACAGAATACTGGCAGCTGGTCGTCCTACGATTCGGTCTCGGCTTTGGGTAGGTTGTCAATAGCTGTGATAGTGGGGAGGCACGGTACTCTGGGCTGCAGTCTCAATGCAAGAATTAATGGAGTTTATGAAGTTTTGTTTATTTGCTTGTGACTCTAGATAATAAAGCAAGACCATATCGTCCTTGCTTGCAGTTATTAGATGACAAGTGACTTCATTTCCAAATCATGGCTTTTGTCTGAAAGAGCACTCTTTATTCATTGATTCATTCTGTGAAGCAAAGGAAGGGTGAACATCCGCAACATACATAGACTGGTGGAAAAATGATTACCAGATTGATGGTAATCCTTGTGTGAAAACTTCATGTACATTTGTAGTTGTGGGTAATATCTAATGACCAAGAGAAGAGGGATGAGTTCAATTGAAAGAAAAGGATGAAAATGTGTGAAGGACTGTTGAAGTAGCTTGGATACGTAAAAGAACCAGCAGTCAGACTTCTGGACATTGTGGAATTCTTTTCCCTTTCACCATTTCTTGCAGAGGATTCGGGAGCAACTGAGCGACTTTTACCCAGAGAATTTTATGAAGTTTTTTTTTTTTCCAGTTTCATTCATAGAGTGTAAAGAACCTTTTATGTTTACAAACTGAGAAAAATGAATTTATGCAAAATCATACCTAGTCTCCAACTCACATGGTGACATGAAAAAGAACGACATAGGCCTGATGTCGTTCTGACGATAACCACACCATCAGCAGATGAATAGCCTTGAAGCGATTGTCACATTTATTCTTAAAAGCTGCTGGGTCAACAACTAACTGGATGAAAATGATGAAATGTTCTTCCCTCCAGCGAGGCAGGATGCACTCCATTTGCTACCAGCATCATCGCGGATTATTTCGTCCCAAGTGTGCGAGGAGTGGCACTTGGTGTGTACAACATCGGCATCTATGCTGGATACAGCATGTCCTATGCGTTTGGAGATTTCATCACTGCAGCAGATATAAATGGAAAGGTATGTCTATGACATGTAGCATGACCAGAATACAACATTGGACTAGAATATATCATTTGACTAGGTGATCATTAGGAAGAGCACGGTTCATGGTTAACCCGTTGAGGACAAGTCCCGAGTATACTCAGACATGTGTCTATGGGAAATGCGTGTTGTAGCAAAATCAGCCTGTCCTCATTGGGTTAATGTTATAGGGCAATGGTCATTGAATGCAACCTGTGTATTCCCATGGCAAGAAGATTGGATTGTGTGATCAAAGGTCATAGGGTCAATATTGAGCATCATTGATGCCAATTTGAGGTATGGAAGACCATCTTGGATATTCAGTGATGAAATCATATTCGGATTTTGTGTGTGTGTGTGTGTGTGTGTGTGTGTGTGTGTGTTTTGAGCAGAAATAAAAAGTTGATACAGTCTAGATATGCAAAACATGCAACAGAAACCAAAAAGCATAAACTTGGGGTAGATGTGGGCAATTTATGATGGAGAAATCACACGGATGCAAAGTGATGAAATGAAATCAAGGCAGATTGGTGGAGGTAGGTTTGTCACATGAAGCATTTTGTACTTGCATATACATAAGCAATGTTTACACTATATGAAACTACGCATAGTTTCACATAAGCCATGTTTACACTGTGTGAAACTACACATAACTTTACCACCCGGTATTTTGCCCAGTAAGTTTGGGCAGCATGACCGCAAACTTCTCGAGAAATTATACCAATGAAACTTCCCGCAGAACTTCCTGCCTGCACTTGGGAAGTTTCTTACTTCTTGTGAAACCACATGTAGTTTTGCGTAGTGTGACCGCACCCTGCTGAAGCTTTGGGGAAGTTTGTCAATGATTAGATCCATTTGATGTTATTTACGCACATTGTGCATTATTTTGCATGTTGTTGCACATGTACATGTTTTATATTTAAAGAGGGCATGCGGCTTTTGCCCATATATGGAGCAGCCGTGTTTAAGAAACGGAAACTACAGGTAGATTCGCATCACTCAAACCGCATAGCTTTTTCATGGACCACATGTGAACGCATGCTCAAACTTTTTGAAGTTACCAGGAAGGAAATTGCTCGTAGTTTCAGTGACCTTGGCTATGGCTATGCCAGTAAAAGTGCGTACCTTTTACGCTGGGACTCTTTCTTGCCCATTACAATGTAATTTATTTTAAATACCAGAGTTGTCGTTTTGTTTTGCTTTTTTTTAAACCAGGGCTGGCGTTGGGTGTTCTGGATTGCTAGCATCCCAGGCTTCGTCGTGGCGCTCCTGATGGTGCTGACGGTGCGCGAGCCGGAGAGGAGGCGCAACGAGTCCCTCCAGGAGAGGGTGGACACCTACGAGGAGCTGAGCGGCATGCAGAAACTCAAGATGGTGGCCAAGTGCTTCTGTAGTCCCTCCCTCCTACTCATCTGTCTGGCTGGGTCCATCAGGAATGGAGGTCAGTGGGACAAAATTTGACTTGCTTGGGTGGGGTGGGGTTTGCTTTTCTCTTTCTTGGGAAATTACAGAAGCAGCTTAGGGCTTTAATGAGGTACTAGTAGCCAAAGAAACTTCCATCTGAAGGACTAGGTAGTGAGGATAGTGCTTTGTGTAGATTGTTGAGGAGCTAAAAGGTTCAGTTGTGGACATTGTTTGTTAAACAGGGCTACAATTTGTTAAATTTCACTGAAAATGTATGATTGTTTTAATGTCTGTCTGCTGTGATAGATACACATATTTCTGATTTTAGATAAGAAGTGATTGTTTTGTAGTTACTGGATATGACATTTTCCACAGCTGTGATCTTTTGGTATGACTTTGCTCCTTACACTTTGTATGTTTGGGGATGGGGGTTAGGGCAGGGAAGTACTTTAACTATCACACACAATGCAATGGCTATTGTCGCAGCACAGACTTGCTGGATCCATCACACCACCATTTTTCTCCCTACACAGCTGGCTATGTGTGGGGCTACAACACTCAGCCCTACTTTGACCAGTACTTTCCCTCCATCAGCACCGGCCAGTGGTTGTCGTGGATCCCACTAGTTGGGGGCAGCTTTGCCGTTATCTTTGGCGGCTTCATCTCAGATCGGGTGGTCAAGCGCAGTGGGACTTACGCAAGAATTTGGGTCCTGATTGCCAGCCTGGTAAGTTAATTGCATGTACATATTGGGTTCAGCTCGTTAACCTTTCCATTCTCGCAACCTTACACCCCTGTAAATCCTTTTTTGTCATAGCCATTCTGTTACATTCTCAGGGCCTTTAAACCCGTCCATTATCATATCTTTGTCTTACTTTCAATGTAGTCCAAGTATCCCAGTTATGAGACATTACAGACTGGCTATATTTTTCATATGGCCCTGTGAAAAGGTAGTTACAAATTACAACTTTGTTGATGTTATGGGGCACCACAGGGAGCATGCATTCTGGTCAAAATCGGTCTTGAAGCTCAGGAGGGCATCATGCCCCCTTTGGCTCTTGTTTTGAAGTGACATAAAGTAGTGCTTTAGAAACAAACAGACAAAAGGACTACTTCTAAAACATGATTTGAAACCCCAAAATACTACATGTAATATGCACAAAATACAGTCATGTGCCATCCTGAGAAAGAAGAGACAATTTTTTTCCCCTCAAGATGTGAGAATGTTTGTCAGAGTATATGGTATTCCTTAACATGTCTCTTGTTGGGTATAGCCCTGCATACTGGAAAGCAAGAAGTTTTCGCGAATTGGAGCAGACGGCCTTTGTCATGGCACAAATTTTTTGTGAATTGCCACTGGTATTCAATGCATATAGTGTAGACAAGAACTCTCTTGTGTATTTTCATTTCGCGAATCTTGGCTCTCGCGAAATTCGCGAAGGTAGTATGCGTGCAGAAATTTATGGTCTTGCAGTTAACAACAAAATGATTATTTGTCTTTCTTGTTGCCATGTTTACCACTCCTTTAGCTTCTGGCAGCTCCGTTTGCAGCTCTGACACTGTTCCTGTCCCCTCCCTGGGCATTTGTCATGCAGATACCAACTTACATAATCGGTAAGGAATTGGGTGACCGTTCCTTTATATTAATATTATATGGACTTGGGCTTCGATTGCGAAAGACTAGATCTACATCTAGATCTAAAGTCTAGTCCATGGATGATGTAAATTTCCTCTGCATAAATGTGTGTGGCAAACCATGTGGGCCAACAGACATCCAATAATGAATGTACTCCTGACATAGGTACAGTGTATGAGCAAGTGCAAAATATGCCTGTGTCACACTTGTTTCAGTGCGTGATATATACTGTGGATTTGATGTAGAATACCTTTGCTTAATAATCTTTGCTGTAGTGTAGATGGATAAAAGTGATAATTAGATGAAAGTAAATGGACCAGGCTAGAACATACAGAATGCATGCACTTATTCATCCACAGTATATGTCCTCTTGAAGAGTATGTGTTTATGAACTTTGCTATTATCATCAAACTTGTGCCTTTTGTTTCACACTGTTCCTGTGGTATCATTTTTGTATATGTGTGAGGGAGTGATATTGGTATCAATAGCCCCAAAACTGCACAGAGTGTACCCATAATGAACACTCATTTCCAAACTACATCAAGTGTTGTAACATTGCTATGAATAAAGATGGACATGCTACAGATATTGTAGTAAATAGATGTCGGAAGTTAAAAAAAAAGAATGTGTGTCGCCCTCTGCAGGTGAAATGTGGGTCAGCGTGACCCTGGCAGTCGTCGTGGAGCTGGTGCCGTCCAGTATCAGGACGACGGCCATCGCCTTCTACTTCTTCATCATCAGCAACATCGGCGGCAACATGCCCCTCTTGGTACCGCCCATCAGTCAGAGCACGTCCCTTCGCGTCGCCCTCTATATCCTCTACCCTGGAGGATACGTCGTGGCGTAAGTACATGTAGCATGCTCGCCAGCAGTGCCTGCCTGCAAGTGCTTGCCTGCTTAGAGAGCTTCATTTTTGTTGTTGTGTTAAACTATGACCCATCAAGTTGCAGAAATTACTTTCTGTGATTTGATGCTCGTAGCTTTTTTGTTTAATTTTTGTCATTCACTGCTAGTATTTCCCTCCGTTGGATAAAAAAAAATGCTCTGTCATTAGAGCCCTGTTTTGGTCATATACCATTGTATATTCTTGTTGCGGAATAATCAAAAATATATGAATCACTGAATGTATAACCACTCCTTAAGTTGGCAACGTAATAGATAAAGTTTATTTCTGTTGCATTTTCTGACTTTATGCAGATGTGTCGATTTAGAAGAACTGCATCTAATTTCTATCAAATATTGAAAATGCAGTAAAACTCAGAGTTGCAAGTGAAATGATTTAAAGATGAAAAGGTTTGCAGCAAAAAAAAAAATTACCCTTTTGATTGCGCGATGGGTTAAATGACTACAATTAGTTTCTTCAATACATGTCTAACCATTGAGTTGCGATTGATTGGAGACTATACAGTAGGCTACGATTCTTGAAGTGATATGCGGGACTCATGGGTAGTATTCAGTGATGCCACAAGGCTCAAATCATGCCCAGAGTACAACATAATTCATTAAAAAAGAAAAAAAGAAAAAAGAAAAGAAAATGAGAATTCCAGCAGGAAGACCCCACATACCTCGGTCTGTGTTATGATCTGTTGGTCTATTCATCCATCTCTTCATAAATTCATGCGTGTGCTTAGTGTTTATCCAAATATGTGTTCGATGAGAAGTCAAACAAAGAAAAGTGACCATCGGACCTGATGCAGTTAAACTGATGTGTCTTTCTCAATACACTGCATGCTCCAGTTTTCATGAAACACTTGTCACCAAATTATTGTAAGTTGGTGAATTTTTGTTTAGTCATGCTAGGGAGCTGAAAAAAAAAACCTGATCATTAAATTTTGCTATGAGACTTTATTTGAATTTGTATATGTGGATTGACTGCTTATAAATCCAGTGTACCTGATATTCATGCATATGAAAGTACTGTAAAAGTGATTTCTTTCGCAGTGGTTTTATTTTCGCGCTTTTCGCGCTTTGAGGTTGAACCGCGAATTTAACATCACGCGAAAATGTTTTGAACTCGTCGCTTGTACAACGCTATCATTACCGACTGCGAATTTAAACACACGTGAAAAAGTCCGCACCGATGGAAACAGCGAAAGTTTCTGTACGCGAAAGAAACCACTTTTACAGTATTGTCTATATTGGTCATCTTTGTTTTTCCTCTGTCAGAGATATTATATAGAGAGCTTTGCTGTATTCTCTATTCATATGAAGAGTGATCAGAAGTTAGTTCTGTAACAATGTTTCATTCCTGCTTGCAGGGCGGCCATCTTCCTCGTGTCCATGGTGGTCGTGAAACGGGACATCCAGCATCGACAAGAGGCAGAAGGGATCAGCGTTAACCCTCTCCTCGCCGACGACAACAAGGAGGACTGATGAAAAACAAACCCCTGACATCACCGGCAGTCAGTGCCTTAATCACTTCTTTGGTATATTTTCTTTGTGGAGAGGTATCTATTGTTAGGGTAAATTGTGGAGGAGACCTAGGAAAGCGTTCCCTGCCTGTGGCAAAGTGCAAAGGCTTAAAGCAAAAGTACATCTCTCATTCTTTCTTCCTGGCCTTTTTTCTTTATAAAGTCATCTAATCACGGAAGTCAGAACATAAATGTAGTTCTTTGTGGAATTCCATGAAGACTGCACCAAGCAAGAATATCAATTGGTTTTTTTTTTGTGCGTTCGAGCGCTCTAAAGCGAACCAAAGCGAACTGAATCAAATCGTACCGTACTGAACTGTGCCAGTTTTGGAGCGTTTGAGCGCTCTGTGGAGAAAGCGTACCTCACGAGTTATTTTTAGAAAAGGTCACGCTTGTTTGTAGCAAGAATGTCATTCACCTGGCGCTTGAACTACTTACAGCTGTCCCGAACAAAGAGAATGATGTCTTTGCATTGTGACGTATGCGCATGATATGCGCATGCTTTACAGTGAACTTTTGGTACGCTTTGGTACGCTTTTGGAGCACATCGGGAAGTGGTCCACTTTTGGCTTGGTACAGTACGGTATGGTACACTTTAGGAGCGTTCAAACGCTCCTCTGGCGCGGGTATGGTATGGTACAGTTCGCTTGAGGAGAGCATTCAAACGCACCCTAAGTCGCTTCAGTGCCACTATCATTATTACTACAGGTAGTTTCCACTGTGTTCATGAAATGGGACATTCAAAAGGAGAAAAGTAGTTGGAGATGGTCAAAAGTAAAAATCCCTATGGGGACAAGAATAAGGCACTTATACAAATGAGGATTTGTTGTAAGTTAAGCCTATATCACTTCTGGTTGTTTTTTTTACTTCAGAGTAAGGAAATGTAGAAGCAAGTGGAGCACTATTGAGTGAACAAAAAAGAAAAACAGCCACTAAGAAATAAAGAAATGGATAATGATTTGTCTTGAGACCTTGCTGTCTTGCAAACAAAAACTTTTACTCACATTTTCATATGTACAGAATAATAAAATGATCAACAGTGAAGCTATCCCAATCAAAATTTCTCTCACATCATCTCGGTAATATGTGACCCAGTGATGAAACAATGATCTTGTCTTACTGCCAGCATTAAGTTAGAGATGTGCCTTTGCTTGAAATGTGGTGCATCCTCGCTTTTGTTTCTTTAATTTGCAACTCGACCAGTCAAAACAAGCACCAAGAGCAGGTCAGATGGCACAACCTGTCAGTTATTGGAGCAGATTTCATTGATATGTTTTGCAGAATTATTTAATTTCTATTTCATATTATATTATATATGTGTATATATCTTTATATCTCATTAGAGTCTACTGTAAGTGTAAAATGTATAGCAGAGTGAAAATTTGTTTGAATTTCATGTTTTGACTGAACTGTCACTAAAGTACTAACACATTTACAGATATTCTTGGAAATGTATTATCAGATTTTGCACAAGAATACTGTAATTGGTGAAGACATAAATAGGCAGAGTTTACTGAAAATGGTATAATTGTGTGAAGAGTTCCAACCAAGCAGGGCATTAGAAGAAAGAGAATGTTTATTTTCAAAATAATGTAGTATTTGTGCTGTAACATCAAATTGTGTGCTTCTCAAAGTGCAAGAGAAAGTTGTTCAAAGTGCAGGAGAAAGTTGAAGTAGTGTAGAGTTATCATTTATTCATGGCTAGAGTGATGCATTCCAGACTTCCAGACGAATATATGTGCTATGTAGGTTCTCATCTATAGAGCCTAAAGTTTTGAAGGTGACGATGATTTGAAGCTGTTGTTTTTTGGGGGGCAAATTATTTGTTGTATAGGGCCCCAATTTTTCTCTCTTTCTCTTCTTTCTTTAAAACAACAACAAGCTGTTGTTGGGTCGTCAAAGAACGTAGAGTGTTTTGTTATTTCGTTGTCATGCAGAATTGTGCTAATTACTTTCCTGTGTGAGATGGTGGTGTATAAGTTTGTTAGGTTTCTTGTCTGTAGCACTGTGCTTTCTCTAACACTTTCCTCATGCCACCTGGATATAAGCCAGTTCAGGGTTAGCTCATGGGCACATGGGTACAAATGGCCTTTCTCCTTTCTCAGCTGATTAGGCACTCCACTAGTTTCAAGCGACAGAAGGCATAAGCTTGCCCAACGTAACAATTTATGGAATTCATCAGTCATGTTCAAACAAAGGATGAACTAGCGTAGACCAGGTGACCAGAATGATCCTTCCAATGGCATTTTGGAAAGCATCCATTTCAACATTTTGCATTAAATGTATTGACAATCTCTTTTTATTGATATTGTCAGATACCGCTTTTGCTGTCAGGTGGATGTGCTGGCAAGCACCACTTACAAGGATCATTTGAATAATCATTATATCACAGATGCTTATCTCAGTAAATTTAAAAACTAACATGCTCTGCTGATACAGATGACCTTTTTCTGCTCATGCTCAGAGTGGAACCCCGAACTGGCTTGTTGTTCCTTTGCGTATTGATGAACCTGATGGCAATCTCTATTTCTTTTTTTTTTGGGGGGGGGGGGGGGGGGTGGGGGCAGAAGCAAGCACTTGCTGTGTAATTAACATTACAGACTGTGTTTTGAGTCCAATAGCAGAATGTAGAAAGTGATTTGTTTTTAATGGTTGACCCCAAAGTTTTCTTTGTACAGTTGTGATTTTTGCCCAGACAAAGGTGAAAGTCATTGTCAAGGTTGGCTCAAAGCCGGTAATGTTGATAGGCCGGAATTGATATGTTTAACAGGAATCGTTTGCTTGTACTTTTCTTCTATTCATATGCACAGGGCTGCCAACTTCAGCAGATAAGAAAAATACTGATGGGCAGTAAAAAAAGAGAATGAATACCATCTGAATACTCCTGTACAGGTCAGGTACACTGGCCAGAATAATCAAAAATAGTACTGTGAATAATGAGTGTAATGTTGCCTCACAGACATCACATTTGTAACAAATTTCTTTCAAAGCACTTCAAAACTGGATAAATTGTGTCTGCTTTTTTTTTTCTTAATTCTTGATTTGAGGACGATTTTGTGCTGTCACCATTGCAACACACTGTCTGCTACTCTGGAAGATGCGTATGTCTTGCACAACTTTACTGCCAAATTTTTACGGAATTGTTTATAAACTAGAGAATTTCAGTCCGCAGGCTCTTCATGATTTTTAGGCCACAATGCACTGCCATTAGGAAAGCACATTTTTCTGCTCATCTCTCAAATTTATCCTGCTAAACTTGCATCAAGTCAACAAGTGTACCAAATTTGATTTTCATGCCTACTTAAAGAGGAGAAGTTCCATCTACATTGTACAAGGCCTTTTCCTGATATAGAGAGCATAGCACACTGTTACTATGGCAACACACTTCTGCTACTCCCAGAAATTTGTCCTGCACACTTGATATCACAGTCACCATATGTACCAAATTTCTTGTGAACCTTTGAAAAACTGAAGAAATAGTTTCATCCCATAGCATTTTGCGAGATTTGGGGGCCATAATGTGCTGTTACCTGCAACACACCAAGCTACAGCTGAAAAAGATGTTTTGCTCAACTTTGCATCAAGCTCAATATATGTTTTATTTTCTATTTTATTATTACGTTTTTTAAATCATTTGAATAGTGGGAGGATTCAGTCTATCTGCAATATATACTGTACACATCAGGAGCGACAGCCTGTCCGGTTGACTAACCTCGCACTGACTTCTATATACCCCCTTCAAACTTCATTTGGCGGAGATGTAGAAACAGATAAGACCCAAATCATACTTTGGTTTGGTGGGCTCTTGTCTACTCAAGCTATCTTAATCCTCATCAGTTTATGTACAGTAGCTGATGTATTTAGTTACTTTTTTTCTTGTTCTCTGCAATACTTAATACTAGATAACATTCCAGATACTGTAGTGCATTTGCATAATTCTGTGAAAATTACTAATTCACACTAATTTTTATGTTACAAGCATTAATTGATTAATGTAAGGATGTAAGGTAAGGTGTTGAAGTTCATATTTGCAGCAATATATGCACAAACTGCTTGGAAGTACTTTCTATTTTCTCACACTGATTTATTTGTTAGCTTTCTTTGCTTGTACTTTTTCACAGCTACCTCTGTATTATCTATGTTCTGCTGAACTGAATAAGATCTGTCCTAAATCCTATGCAAAATACAGTAAACCTTGCATAAGTTGACATCGCTCAAGTTGAAAAATTGCATTGTTTAATGCAATTAAAATCAATGTGTTGTGTGCAGATACCCTTGAAGTATACGAGTGATCGTGTCAAATGCGAAATGTGTTTGTGTTTGTGTGTGTCTTGTGCTCAACGACGTGTGCGGCATGGTAAGCTGTTTGCGACTGTTCCAAAAGCGCCACAGTCTAACTGAAGTGTGGGAGAAATTTGTAGAATTCTTTTTCTTCATTAAATCTTGTGGCAGCAATGATGAATTGTAATGATTGCTATTACAGCCCATGAGAGAGTTTTTGGTTGAAGTGACTTGATTAATATGTGTCCCAATTGGGATGTTATACAGCTGTACCTTGGTCACACCGAAACTTGTTCAATTTTATGTCACTTTGTGTCTTGATATTTGAAATGCATGCATTTCCCATGTGTTTCTGGCCTACGGTATATGTTTGGTACTTGTGCACAGTATGTGCTTAAAGGGAACCAAAACCCAAAGAGAAATGTGGATTGAGTGAAAGCAGCATCATCAGTAGAACACATCAGTGAAATTTTGAGGAAAATCGGACAATAGATGCAAAAGTTAAAAATTTTAAAGTTTTTGTGTTGGAACTGCTTGATAAGGAGACTACTAGAGATTATGACGTATTGCATGTGTGGACAACAATATAAAGAAAATATGAAGGGAATTTCACAAAAATTCACTTATCTAGCATAATGAAAGAGCAATTGACTAACTGCTTTCAGAAAGCAGGGAGAGTAATTGCTACCCTTAACATACATATGTATGTCAGTTTCAAGTTGATGGAATGTGTAATTTTCATGAAAAATGAATTTTTGTGGAATTCTTTGTATATTTTCTTTGTATTGTTGTCCACACATACGTCATAATCTCTAGTAGTCTTCTCATCCAGCGGTTCCAACACCAAAACTTTAAAAATTCATAACTTTTGCATCGATTGTCCGATTTTCCTCAAACTTTCACTGATGTGTTCTACTAATGTTGCTGCTTTCATTCAATCCACATTTCTCTTTGGGTTTTGGTTTCCTTTAATTTTGGTGTCTCTCTCACAATAGACAAGCAATATATCCACTACATAGTGTGTAATATTGATTCCTTCTCAATAGATCTTTTGTTGTAATTATGATAGAAATTATAGTACCAAAGTTTCTTGTTATTGAGTCTTTCTGTAGTCATCTTGATACTTTAATCTAAGAGTTGTATCTTTGTAATACACAGGAGAATATCTTTACACTACACAGATACATCAAGATTTCATGATTGCAAGATTTCCCTGTACAGGTTTGTTTGTTTATATTCTAACATTCAGCTGTATACAGCATAGCTTGCTCAATATGGCAAGCTAATTTTAGAACATGTAAGATTTTGGTATTACAGTACAAGACAATTCATATGTAAAGCAGTCAGCATTTCCCTTGTGTGCATTGTTCATTTAAATGCAGTTGAAGTAACAGTGGGGGAAAAATGATCACCTACCCAATACACCTTAAAGGGATAGTACAGTATTGGTGGAGATGAGAATTGGGCTTTTAACTTTTAGCGAGATACCAAGAAAACGCTTTTGATATAGTACAGAGCATACCATTTTAAGAGGAATTCAAAGTTTATTTTATGAAAATCGGGTTTGGAATGAATGAACCATCCAAAAACAAAGTAAAACAAAGCGATCGTAATAAAGTGTGGGTCCCACACTTTATTAGAATCGCTCTTTTTTTTTATATCTCAGCCATTTCAAAACCAATTTTCATCAAATAAACGAATTCCTCATAGAATTACATGCTCTTTCATATTTCACAAGAGGTTTCTCATTATCTCACAAAAAAATGTTAGAAACCTGAAATTATGTCTCAACCAAAACTGTACGATCCCTCGATCCCAGTATTCACACCCAGGCGTACATCTTGTACACATTACACACACACACACACAAATGACACACCTTGCACGCTCATCACACTCAAGAAGCAGAGACCCAACACTTACTGTGTACTCTGCAGTGTTCTTGATTGTGTGAAAAGGGATACATTTTATTTGCTACTATAGCATGCAGTATAGCAACTAACTGCTGATTTATGTTATGATTGTTTATGATTAGTCACAGGAGAGAGGGTGTGGATAAGCGTATTAACCTTTTACTCCTGTATGGAAGTGAGTGGAATATTCTCTACTTTATATTACTCCTGTGTTAATCTGAGAAAAATCTTACAGTTCTGAGTATCTTGTTATAATGCATTTCAAATGCTACTTGAATTATTATCACTCTAAAATTGGTGACTGCAGCCATTTTTGTGAGCATTTATCAAATGAAAGTTATGTCACGTAAGTACCAATAAAGGTATTCTTGATACTGAAATTAATATTTGCCTCTCTGACTGCTTTATGTTCATCATGTAAAGTGTTACAAGTTATATGAACATGAATACACACTTTATATAAACCCTGGAAGTACATCTGTACATGTATATAGTGGCTAAATGAACAAAACAATACAAAACAAAAAGAAACATATAGCTAGTTCACTTGAGATAACTACCACTTTATTCATGTAAGACCCAGGAGGTGAATCACATCCCAATAGGGTATGATGTACTCTATACGCTGTTATTTTTGCGAGGGTTTAATATTTCTCGAATTTCACGAATTACTGTTGGAACACAAATTTAACAACACATGAAAATGTCGCCATGCACTGGGGAAATAGTGCACTTATGATAGTTTCGGTGTCAATTTGCAAAAAACAACATACCATGGCAAATGTCTGTGACCTCTTTTGCAAAAATATCTGTAAGCGAAAATAACAGCTTATACAGTATGTAGTCAGTAGTCTCACATTCTGGGTATATTTGCCAAAACCAAACATGTGTTCACCTGAACAGCTCTTGACCCATCAAGTCCATGGGGAATTTTGCCACAGAAATTATGATTTTGTCATCATTTGATTGGCAACTCTAGCACTTACACTAAAAGATAAAATCATTACCCCCTGCTTGTTCTTGCGATATACGGGAAATATCTATGGTCTGGTGCCACATATAATATGGCACCAGACCGTAGATATTTGCCCATATTTCGTGAACAAGTAGGGGGTAACTAATAATATCTTTACATACTCCATTCTTCAGCTATAGCAAATATTGATATAACAAAAGGAAACTGCCATTCCTGAGGACTTTGCTATATCTGGAGTTGCCTGTACATTAAAATATATACACATTTTGTAATACAAACTATAAGAAAGAACAATAACTATTTACCACTTTTGGGGATTGAGTGCAATGATATGTAACACCCTTTATTAGAATTAAACAATCTCAACAATATATGTGCCATTGTGTACACTACACGGCAGATGGCTGTTTGTTCTACAGTTGAACCTCTATTATCCGGCCTCCCTTTATCCGGATCTCTCTATTATTCGGACGCAATCTCGCCGTGATTTTTTTTTTTTTTTTTTAATAATTACGGGAAGAAAGGGGGATTCCCAACTCCTTGAGAACTCCTACCCAACACACATGAATTACATATTACTTCCAATATGATTAACATACATTGCATCAAATTTCCTTCCAAATTGCTTACCTTCAGACATTTCAACATCCCGAAACATCCCCAAATGTAACAATGAAAAGGTTGCAGTATACACATTACTACATGTGGCACTACAATGGGCTACATCAGTACATGTGTATGTATGATACATGTATAAAGCATTGAGTCTCCCGTATCCGGCCAAATCCCTTATCCGGATGAGCCCCGGTCCCGACTTGTCCGGATACGAGAGGTTCAACTGTATATATTGCACAGCAGTGTAAATAAGTAAAATGCATGTCGAGTGGAAAAAAAAAAAACAAAAAAACTCAGTAATGCTCAAAATACATGTTGGATACGATATATTACGCCCCTAATACTAAGATGGCGGTTTTTGTTTATCTTATATGTGTTAGGTGAAAATATTTGCAATTCCCATGAAGAGAGAAAGGGGTCAGCTTTAATACTGTCACTTCTAACAGCAGATTTTGTCTTGTTTTGTCTGTTTCTTGTTACAGATGGCTCACATCTTGCCACAAAATAAGTGCAATCAGTCAGATTCTTTTCACATTGGCTATTCTATAGGCAATAAATGTCCAGAATATGAGAGAAAAAAATTCCCTTTGAACATTTCTCTTCATCGTACCTAACTTGCTGTCGAGACAAATGACATTACAAGAAACTTTTGTACTGAATGCTCGCAAATTACACTCCTACTCTGCTGAATCACATGCACATCATGCCTCGCTGTGCTATGGTATATACAAGCTCATCCATAGATGCATTCAAATTGGTACGTATCAGGTCACTCGAAGACATAATTTGAGGGATATATTCACCACCCATCATACGTTCAGTGCAAAATGATCATGATACAAACATGATAGGCAAAAGCACCATTCCAGATGGTTTAGAAAATTTTCATCATGTCGCGTTCATGATGCCATTTGTAGCAGCGTGATCTGGGTAGACCATCAAGGGGGGCATCAATGCAAGATGATTCACAGCTCCTCCAAATCAGCTTCACCTCCAGTCTGACTGCATGGTGTGATCACTACAGCTGCCAGCCTTCTTGGAGATCTTGACCCTCAAAAGATGAGGATTTCTCTGATGTCCTGATCTTTTCTCATACCCCTTTGCCGGAAATGTCAGAATTACTAGCAGGAGTGCCAACCTCTGTGGATCACAAAACATTAATGAAGAAAAAGATACAGATACTGTATAAGCTGCTATTTCGTGAATTTTGCAAATCACTGCTGGACTGCATATTTAACGACACATGAAAATGTCACCATACACTAGGCTAATAGTGCACTTACGATAAGCCCCGGTGTCAAATCGCGAAAAGAGCATCTCGCGGAAATGTCCTTGACCTCCCCATTTGCGAAAACAGAATATTTGTAAGGGAAAAAACACTGAATTTGCTTTAAAAATGTGAAATTTGTACATATTAAGCATGCTAAATCAAATTTCAGAAAAAGAAACATATTTTTCATGTCAAACGAAATGTTTTCGTTTATCTTTGATAAAGAAAATAATATCATATTGTGAGGACATACTAGTTGGCATCTCTGCATTATCGACTGCTCTCCTGCGAAATGCGCTGATGCGCGTCCTCTTTCTCCTCCTCCTTCACTGGGTGAACACAGCGAGCAAACGTCTCCGCGACGATCAGTGGAAACAGCAGAGTGGCCTCCCCGTACACCTGAGTTATGAAGAGAAAGACAAGTAGAGAGAGGATGCTCTGTAAAAAGCATGGTCTTGTCATGTAGGAATTGCTCAGATAGCGAGGCCAACCACAAAGTTGGAAGGGGAACAAAAGCACCAAGTTATTGTTGATTTTATCATTGGTTATTTTTATTACTGTTGATATCATCATTATTTCATTATTACCACCATCATTATCAACCATTATAAATATATCTACCATCATTACAATCACTACCATAATTATCTGTTCGACTGAAAAAGATCAACCAGTAGAAGAATCAATATACACTTTCTATTGCTAAGAGAACATGATAAGATTAGATGACAATACTATCAATACCAGGTCACACCATGATATCAAGAAATATATCCCTAATTTCACAAAATTGCTGACACAGCCTATAAGCATATAGCAGACCTGTAAAACACACACACACACACACACAAATCAGAATTGCCACAAGAAGTTCCTTTAATGAGCCCCATTATTTGAACTTGAAGAAGAAGTACGCTAAAAAATGAAACATCAGCTAACATTAGGTCTATATGTGGGCTGCAGATCAAGCTCCTCACTCTTTTTCTCCTAACCCTTTGAGGATGAGTCCCAAGTATACTCGAGCAGGTGTCTATGGGAAATGTGTGTTGTAGCAAAATCAGTCCTTCCTCACTGGGTTAAACTGACGCAACTATGGGGCAGAAATGTACAATCATTTTTAACCTCCCCTTATGTTCCCACTCATACAGTCAATGATTATCGGGCAAGCACTGTACATAGTTTCTGTAAATGTATGTTCCCATAGACTGGTGTTCCACCCCAAAATCTTACCTTGACCGGACTTGCCGTCATCTTGATCTTGCCCCACGAGATCGCTTCATCAGGTCTGGCTCCAGAGTCGCAGCCGTCAAACTCTTGTCCCGTGTTGAGAAAGACGCTGAAGTCTGCACCATTCCTCTGTAGAATGAACCACAATGATTGATTCATATGTGTTACAACAGAAGCTTCAAAGCTCCATACATCTTGTACACAGTTAAATCCTTTCAGGTGTAGAACCAGATGTGATAACACATGTTTGTTTACATTCATTTTGCATCTCAAGTCTACGCTAACTTGAGGACTGAAGTCGCATGGTAAGGAGGTACTTGTGCATGAAAGAAATGATTGATTTAAAAAAAAAAATCTAAGAAAAGGCAAGAAATCATTCACAAGATAGCAAAATTGTTTATGCTACAAAAGTACTAGCATCTTAGTGCCAGTATATTGTTTGAATGGCACTTTGATCCTGGTTGTGTCAGTGCAATTTCGAAAAAGCAGTTTTATCTCTTTTTACTAGAAAAACTCACAAATCTCATATGCTTTCTGGTAATATCAGGGGTGGGGGGGGTGGGGGTAAGTTTTCCAATAAAAGTGCAGTGATTTTAAAACGACAATGATGTACTGTTCGAGGAAGGGGAGACATACTCACCATCAGGTTGGCATTACAAATATGGTGCTTGATTAGGCCTCCTCCAAGTATGATCATACCAGTGTGTGCCGCAAACACTGCCTGACTGTTCATCCTCCGTACGTCTGGGGGGCGAAATATGATAACAAAACAGAAACTCATAACTGTTACAAAGTTTAGGGAGTAGGACAAATTGGGAACTCTGCGTGGCATATATGTGTCGACTGACTCTTCATTTGGTTTGTACACACAAGTTTACTGATTTTCATTTTCTCTCCAGAGAAATTTTTTTTTCAGACCTGTTCTTTATGCCTGTTCTAATATCAGTCATATGATTTTTGATATCCTTTTTTTTCTCATTTTTATTGTTCTCCACAACAGATAAGTTCAGTCTGTGCCCACATCCCACATATGTAAGAAAAATTCAAAATAACACAGTTTAGTGTACAACACAAATGAAGAGCTGTTCAACACCTACTTGGCAGAGGTGCCTGCTTGTCTCTCTCTCTAAATTTCCACAATTCCTAACCTTTTTCTGTTTTTGTTTTCCCCCAAATTTTCACTGATATCCTTTTTGTTATTTTTCTGTTTTCATACAAAGTAACAGGATATCAGAATGGAATTTCCCTACTAATAAAACTGACTGTGCACTCTCTACGGAGCCCAGCGGTGCTGGTAACAGATCATGCAACCATGTTTACAAGGCAAATGAACTGCATTGTGTAGTCAGCAGTGACAACTCTGGGGTCAACGGACTTAGGAAGATTACAAGGAAAGGATAGAAAAAGTGAGGGCAAGTCGTACTGGAAAACTTATGCAAGTTTTAGATCACAATTTGACAAGTTGTGAGTAAAAATATGAGGAGTAACAGGAATATTTGGGGGGATTTCCTCACAGCCAGCACGGAGGGAATATTATTGGAAACTAACCCTCAATAATGTCCAATTTGAGGCCTGGGTTCTTGTAGGAATGGAAGTACAAGATGTCCCCCAATGATCCATCTGTGAGGGCTGGGCTAAACACCGGAATGTTATTCTAAGGATAAGGAAAAAAAGAATAAAAGAGGCAAAATGACAATTTGACAGTGCCATAATCTGAAAAAAAAAATAGGACTAGAAAAGAGTATGTAACATACTAAATTTGTGTTTGAAAATCAGATATGGATGATTTACTTTCCCATGTCAGTTGCTGGAACACTGAATAGAGCTGGATCATGTCAAAGTCGCCCGACATCACTTTTAGTTAAGGGCAGATTTTGAAAGAGCAGACTGTAAGCTTTAAAATGATGTATGACTCAATACAAATGGACTCTCCTATAAACCTATCTAACTATTGGAAAGAAAGCACACGTTCTCGAAAAGTGTGAACTGAGAAAAGTGGCTCTGAAGTACAGTGTCTATTCAAGCGCTTAATGTTTACGAACCGTACGGGTGCTAGCTGTGCAATGAATGGGACAAAAAAACATAATATAAACCACCGCAGCAACAACAATGTAGGGATTATCAGATTAAGCGGAAATTAAGCATGCACTGTTAACACATTCTGTCCATGATTAATGCCAACTTTCTAGCAGTAGCATTATCCTTTCAAAAGTTACTAGAGTTGAAAGTGAAGAGTGTGCAAAGGATTTTCAAGAAGCGAAAAGTAGCCTCTAAGACATACTTGACTTCACTACTTTACAAAAGTAGGATTGTAGAAAAACTGCTGAAAACACACTTTCCTTTTCATTTTGTGATCCCAAATTCAGGAATAATGAAAAAGAAGAATAGCTCTTTCAAGAAGTATGAAAAACTCAAGATTGACTAGGATGACCCATCTCATCTTTTTTGAGTCCTCATGTAAAATCCAGGGGTGCAACTTTTTGTTGGTTCTGTGATGCACGGTCATATATTTGTTATCATGCAAAACCACATTCTGACTGAAGAAGGTGATTGTAAAACAACTAAAACTAGAGAAGCACTCTGAGAGCGCAGACCTCCGCCAAGCATGCAGCTCATTTCCACCACATGATCTTGTTCTCCCATAGAGATATCAGTGATTTCCACCCATATGTATTAGTAGTATAGCACTGTGTGCTGAAAGTCGCCGGATTTCCCAATATATGAGAAGCCTTTGTTACGTCATAAACCCTCAGCTGCACGGCGCGCCTCGCCCTAGCAGAAACTAGAGCACGCACTTTAGTGCGTGCATGCAAACCTCCAATACGCGCAGCCTGAACTCCCAAGTTCATTGACCCTAGATCACTACCAAAAGTTAATCGTTTGTTACTTCTGTCATTCTCAACCTTTCCTGCAAGTTTCATCCCAATCCGTTTCCTACTTTTTGAGTTATTTTGCACACGGACAAACAAACTAACAAACCAACGGTAACGAAAACATAACCTCCCCCCTTGGCGGAGGTAATAAACATTCTGTGCAATGACAAAATTTAAAAAGGAAAGTGCATGACATAACATACAAAACAGGAAGACACCATCACGGTATTTCACATTACAGTCTCGCTGGAATTTTTTGTTTTGGAAATACTACCTCCTATCACAATAGATGGCAGCATAAAGCTATGTGCTAGCATTTCCATCAATGGCAGCAGTTGTTAATGCTGCTGAGGATACTGCATACAATAACAAAGAGCAGCAATTTGGCTCAGTCGGTAGCATGTCTGCCTCTATACATAAAGGACCCGGGTTAAATTCCAAGTCTCACTGATCAATGTTGCATGTAATTGTACCGTCCCTTCTAGTAAGAGGCAAAAACACTTTCCCTCGGATAGGACATAAAATGGAGGTACTGTGTAAATGAGTTAAAACTCATATGCATACAAAGATCCCACTTCATTCATTCATCGAAAAGAGCAGGGTGCATAACCTGGTAAAGTGGTCCAGCCTCACATCCAACTGCACCCCATAGAAGACCAACTAGTGCAGCTGAATCCAGCCATCTCCTCACATGGAAAAATGTAACAAACAAACAAACAAACATTTTGTCCTCATACTTTACACAACCTGCAATAAGCAGTTACAACCTTCTGCCATCATACCTTGTATGCCCAGTAATACACAGAGCTTGGGTCATTGATCTCTTTTCCCAGTCTTGCAATCATCTTGGATGGAGTCCAGTTGATGTCCTGCAAAGGAAAGAGCAAAGATCAAAACTTTCAAGATGATGACGACTTTTTGATTCCAACCCCCGAGCCTATGAAGGAATGAATAACAAATAAATCAGAGAGGAGTAACTACCATTAAAGGGAGTCACTAAAAGTTAACAGCTAAATAGAGAAAAATGAATAGAAAACACTCAACATTAAGAACAACCTACGACAGTTGTGCATGGGCCCAGAATAATATGTTGATATTAACAAGAAAAGAAAAGAAACTTATAATCTTGGACACAATTTCATATCTTCGTCATCATACTAGCAGTGTGTGTTAGTTTCCTGCAGGCAGTGCATATCGTCGGGTGCCCGTGCATTGGCCGCTAACGCAATACAATTTGTATTGCGTTAGCGGCCAATGCACGGGCACCCGACGATATGTGATGTAAGGGGCCAGATATCAGCTCTGTAATTTCATAAACAGTGGACTATAAATGCTAAATGATGCCCCCCCCATCATGCACTGTTAAAAAGTCCACTTTACAAGCGTAAAAGAGGTGAAGAAAGATAAAATGCTCCTTGCTGTATGTGAAGAGTAAGTCTCGGTCTCAATCACATCCAATGACTCCTTTTTGACAGATTCTACTGGAAGATGCTTTCAAAGAGCAGTTCCTAAGTGCCTTGTCCTTTTTTGGGGGGGATGGGGGGGGGGGGAGGGGATACTCAAAAGGTGTTGGTCCCTAGGTTACTTGCTTATAAGCCTCCATAGTTTCCACAGTAGCCACAATTCAAAATAAGTCAGAATGCAAAGTGATAACTCAAAATTAGTTTCTAATTGCTGAATATGGTGACAATGGCCTTTGCTCTGACTACATTGCACATCTCAAAAATGGTTAGTCTTGAGTCAAAATGCCATGTGATTAAGGTTGGTTTAAAAAAGACTCCTACCTGGGTGTTCTGCTCTATCAGCATCTGGTCCAGAATGGGCATGAGCCAGTCCTCAAACTTGCAGTAGTTGTCATTGGGGACCAGCAGGTTGCCGATCCGATTGATGCCCTTCTGGCGGAGGTCGCGACCCCTGAGGGAGAAATCCCCAAGGTAGGTGCTGCCGAGGCATTTAATGAAGTCCTCCTCGATGCCGCCGGCCGAGGAGACGATACAGTCCACCTGGGGGTCAAATCAGAAAGGTTCTCTCTCGTTCAGACCTCATGTCTTGATGTACATTATTACGACACTGCACACTAGCACTGGTCCGACGGTCTCTGACCAGTAAAAATCACTGTCGGACCAGTAACTATTTCAGGAATGGACCAGTACAAAATGGACAAACTGGGAACCTAACCCTGATCTGACAGAAATGTCAGACCAGTAGAAAAAATGAGTTAGTGTGCAGCCCTAGTTATTACTACAAACTCCCTGCAAGAACACTCAACTGAGGTGTACATTTAGGAAGGATTTTTTTATCTTTTTTTTGTGGGGGGGGGGATCATAATCCAAAATACAGAAAGATTTTGCTGTGCTGACCATGTAATAAAAAGTGGAGGCTTGATCTGTGAAATCCATCAAGATTGAAAACTTCATTCCAGAAAAAAACAACAAAAACTCCAGCCTGTCACCAAGTACATGCTAAGCAACATCGCCAGGCTAAACAGGATGTTGGAAATACCAAGGCAATTCATAAACAAACCTCTGAGAACCCCATTCTCTGTTCTATTCATATCAATATTAAGTTGCAAGGGTGTGAGAGTACTCGCAAAAAAAAAAAAAAAATCTGAAACTTGTGAAAAAAAAAATCTGAAGTGAATTAAGCTGTGAACATTTCAATGCATTTGAATTGCCATAAAGTCTGAAAAGTAGTTTTTGGACAGAGTAAAATAACCAGGAATCTGATTAAAGTCTTGATTCTCACATACCAGAAGTTGCTATATGATAAAATGATCGGTGGGATGGAGGAGCATTCTATTTTCATGTCATGTCTCAAGGTAATGTGATTAGAATGTTTCACACAAAGCACTGCATTGAAAGTAATTTCATATTGTTTGAATTAAGCAAACACTTTAAAACTTTGTTCATCTTTTCCTTTACTTACGGTCATCAACTTCATAACTAATCAAAAGGGTCTTAAAAAGCTGTAATTTAGAATAACCCACCCAGACAGTAACTCACCAGGTTGTGTTCTGCAAGAAACCTGAGAACCTCCCGTAGTCCAGAAGATATCAGGTTGGAGGTGAAGCCCAGAAATATGGTGCAGTTGGATTTGACCCGCCCGCAGGGGTTCAATTCTGTTCCCTTAGCCACTTCCTCCTCATCCAATGGCTCCTTCTTCTTGGCAATCTATCACACAACAACATAGGGAAAACATCTCCAGCAGTGAAGACTAGTTTGAAGGGCTTCAAGTATTATTATAACATGTACATACTTAAACCTTTGAGGGCCATAATCTCAAATGGCATTGAATTTTGATACAAGCAGATTGCAAATAACAATGATGAGGTAGATTAAACAGTATGCATAAACATATATACAAATGTCATCACGAAATAATACAATAGAGAAGCAGGTCACCAGTGGTAATATGAATAGATAAAACAGTAGTATACATGAACATACAAATGTCATTTTAAAGCACCAGGTAAACATTATGAACTAAAAAAAAAAATAATAATAAATGCATGTCAATACACCACTGACAGAGAGAGGGAGAGAGATTATGTGAGCCATATTACATTAAACTATTAGATATATATTTCCTCCCTATTTTTCATAATATGTCTGGACTATTACACTTCATAAGTCATTGTGCTGAGCTGAAAATGTTCCAGATATTTCACTAAGGCTGTGTTCACAAATTTACGTTTGTGACTTCATATCCCGAGAAAGACAAAGCCAAATTAGACTGAAACAAATAATGATTAACATTCAACAGGTACTGTGTAGAAGGACTCAATGGCTTCATGGACATATCACTCACACACACTCATTCTGCTACCTCACACAACTGTGTATATCATTCTTCTACCTCAAAACACAGATGCACGTTTACAAACCATTTTGTTGATCTCCTCTATTGCCTTCCACAGATTTGTAGCCTGGAAGCCACTGGTGCCATATGATTGCATCAGCTTGCGGTAGTTGATGCCTTCATTGAAGTCATAACCTTTGACCTTGACTGCATCCACTGGCATTTCTGCACTCTGGACCAAGACGGCAGAGGTGGCTACATTCGGTGGTTCAGCCATTTCTTCATCTAGTTGCCTGAAAATTTTAATTTTGGATGACATATAGGGGGTTCAAACCTAATTTATGCAACATATGTCAGCCACAAAATTGAAAATGACTTTCATACATGACTTTTCATACGATTACTAAATGCACCAATTGATTTTTATAATCCATGCAGGAATGTCTATATGATATCACATCAAGTGTCCTTTCCTGGAGGGTGGCCGAAGAATATGGAATATTGTGTGCATAGAGCTCAGCTCTTTGAAGGATTCTCAGTTTAGTGTTAAGTGCACTGGGGCTGCACACTTCTTAGTGACTTTTTACTCTGTACAATATGGATATGACATACTAGATTACTTGCACTCTTGAGAATGAAATGCATGCCTGTGATGTATTCCAGTAGTTTAGGGCAAAGAGTGTAATGTGCCTTACCAATTTCAATGTCAGAAAAGCATTCAAAATGTTACATTCACCTCGTTCCCTTTTTTGGAGTTGGCTTGCTTTCAGAGTCACAAGATTTCTCCTGGGCATCCATTGCTATGCACAGAACGAATGTGTTAGGACATAGAGTCTAAATAAGCCCCTCTTTTGATGTTGTGAAGCGTTACCAACGTGGATCCTCTGAAACTTTTGTTTGGTGGAATTTTAGATATCTACATTACGGATACGATAGTTAAAAGGGGATGGCTAGTAACTAATCAGTGGGGATCAGTGGGAATGCTGGGGGATGATTGTTCCAATCCTTGTGGGATTAGTTTATTAGTACATTATATATCTATTGTTGTGTGAAAATTATTTGCTTCAGAATGGTCTCATATTCAAGTAATGTGCAGTTTAATGTCTCCAGGTTAGCATGCCTGTACAGTGACAGGGCATTAAACTGCACATTACTTGAATATGAGACCATTCTGAAGCAAATAATTTTCACACAACAGTAGATATATAATGTACTCTTAAATGAATCCCACAAGAATTGGAACAATCATCCCGAGCTACCAAGTCTCACGCATTGTGAGTGAGACTCAAGCATTTAGGGTCTGTCTCACGATCTCACGCATGACACCCATTTTTCTTACGCATTTTGCAATTGAAGGCATATTTCCCTTTTGTCTTTCAAAATAAGTGAAAAATAGTAACTGAAGTATGTATCAGCTTGCACCATAAACAAAAAAGCTCCCAAACCGCGGGAGGGCAGACACCCCCTCCCACACCCTCCCCTCGCCCAGATGCTTCGCTCCCTCGCTCATGCACATGCGCGCCCGCCGAGATGCTGAGTCATGAAAATCTCACTCATGAAAATTTTTTGAACTTGGCATATATGATCATCCCATAGCATTCACACTGATTCCCATTGATCAGTTACAAGCTATCCTCTTTAAATTAACATCCATATTTCAAATGATGATAACAAAATTAAATTTCATTTCATCAGGAAAAAAAAAACCATATCAATCATATAGAAGATTAAACAAAGGCCGAAAAAAAAGATAATTTGTTTACATCAAGTCTTTTCAAAGTATGAATACAAGCAAAACCTGAACCAAGGTTCAATTGCCCATGCCAAAATTCAACCACACACAAAAGCATAGATTTTAATACATGTATTAAACCGGTGGTTGGATTTTGGAAGGTGTTTCTGGTCAAATTATTAAATTCAATGGGTACCAACGGTAGCTTACTTATATTTCAATCTATACTCTGTTTAATGAACACCTTTTAAACTTATTTCTATAATTGCACAACACTAACAATCTAAAGATTCTAATTTCCACCAAAGACGAAAGAGCTATATTCATAAAATCATCTAATTTAGAGATCTACAACTGCAGACCATATTTTTCTTCTTCATTGCTCTTTTAAATTAAAGTGCAATAGAAAATCTTTTAAAGTGCAATAGAAAAAATATCAAAGTTTGTACATGATAAATATCAAACACTTGAGGAAGTTGTGGGTATGTGAGAGACTGGAATGTTGGGTTAACCATCATGAGATATAATTTAAATTTTAATAATATTTATACTTCCAATACAATTGAATTATCATCACTTGACACTAGTCTAGTAGTAGATGATGTATTAATATCACCATCGATACATGAAATAAAGTTTTAAAAGGCGATGGTACCTCCACTTCCTGACATCCACTTTTATATCATTAATACGAGTTATAAACACAGGGACTTTACAAACGCTTCTGTTTCGCGTTCGTTCGCGGGCTGGTCGCAGTTACTAAAGAAGTCGAGTCTTGATCATGAATACAATGCAAAAAAAAAAAAAGACTAACACAAAATAAGATATGTGGGACTGAACTTTACTCTTAGCGTCGTCAAGCTTCGAAAGTGATGGGAAATATCTGTTTTGTAGATCAGTACTTTGAGTTATTACCTGAATAGATGTAAATTAGAAATATTACAATACTCAAACTAATTACAAGACTAAAAAAATACTCAAACTAAGTAAATTAGTCGAGTCTTGATCATGAATACAACGCCAAAAAAAGACTAACACAAAATAAGATATATGGGACTATACTTTACTCTCCGTCGTCAAGCTTCGAAAGTGATGGGAAATAAACTGCCTTGCAGATCAGCACTTTGAGTTATTCACTGATTAGATGTAAAATAGAAATTGCCATACTCAAACAGCAAGTCACAATGTCTCTAACAAACTCGAGAAATTTGCAAATCCTTACCCCAACACAACAAGTAGACTAGTCAGGCGATAATGTGAGCCAGTGGCTATAGCAGTGTGTGTCGCACGTGTTAAAGGCTCGCGCTTCATTTGCACGGCCGCGGCCGGCCGGCCGGATATACCGGGCATACAATAACTGTGCTCATCTATCTGAGGCCAGTAGATGGTCCATTAGAGGGGTGTGCAGTGATGGGGATTCTCTGCCCTCAGTCTGGAGGTGAGAGGAAAAAACCCCATAAACAAAGCCTCCCTCCCTAGAAGGAACTGAGAGAACAATAGGCCCATCTCACGAAGATGAATCAGGGGCGGATTCTTTCTGTAAAGGGGGAGGGGGACGCAACTAATATTTTTGGTGTCACTTCCGGGTTTTATTTCCTTTTTTTCCTTTTTATTTCTTTTGTTTTTAATGAAAAATAAAGGGGGGCCAGTGCGCCGGTTGCGCCCTCTCTGGATCCGCCACTGATGAACATCCTTTTATCTTCACCATGAGGTACACACATATCTCATCTTGATGTTGAATCTTGATGTTCAGGTTCACCATGACAAAAACCAACAAAATCTACAAAACAGATCGTCGTGAGTTTCATCAAATCACCCCCCCCCCCCCCAAAAAAAAAAAAAAAAAAAAAATTACCTGCATGCCGGCATCAGTTCGACACCTTCTCCGTGCCCTTCGCTGATGTATTTCAATTTAAAATGTTTTGTATTGCTCTGTCGGGCATTTCCTCTGGCAAAATTTTAGTCGTTCATATCGGAAGCATATAGAATTGGATTAAAGGAAGATTGGACTTTTAACTTTTTGAGAAATACCAAGAAATCACTCGTGAAATAGTTCAAAGCATACTATTCTAAGAGGAATTCAAACTTTATATGATGAAAATTGGTTTTGGAATGGCTGAGACATCTAAAACAAAGTTAATTTATGTTCTTTCAGATTTTATTAAAGGTTTCTCAGTATCTCACCAAAAATGCTAAAACAAGATGTTAGGTCTCAACCAACACTATACACGATCCCTTTGAAGTTACTGAATGCCATAATGAATGAAAGTTAGTAGTCTGAATGATACAATATTCATTCCGAAGACTTGTCACTACCTCACAAGGGTATGCATAATAGGTGCTAATACACGGGCCTGCATGCGGCCTCCACACAAAATCATCTTCTGAATTTGCGAGTTTATCATCACTAAGAATATTTTTTTTTCTTTCAGAGGGACGCATCTATAATAATGATAATAATGATGATAATAATGATAATAATAATGATAATAATAATAATAATAATAATAATAATAATAATAATAATAGTAATAATATTGATAGTAATACTCCCTATAGTAGTTAGTAGTAGTTGTAGTAGTAGTAATAGTAGTAGTAGTAGTAGTAGTAGTAGTAGTAATAATAATGATAATAATAATAATAAAAGAGAGTGAGATAAAAGGAGACACACAATATCTTTAACATTCTTCTTCTTGTTCTTCCTCTTCCTCCTTCACTCCTGAAAATCCTTATAGATGAAAGTGGGTATATGTGTCGAAAAGAAAGTGAAGTGCTCAGTTCCCTATTTACAAAAGGTGCAAGTAAAAAGAAACGAAGGAAAAGTTACAAAGATTTAGATGGCTACTTTACTCAATATTATCAGTAAGAGATTTTATGTGTTAATGACTTTATACGTGTGTAAATTGTAATAATTTTCATCATCATCTTCACTAAGTACCATAGGCGCCGGAAGTGGGGGGGCAGCCGCCCCCCCCCCCCCCCAATCCAAAAAGTGAGGGGGCAAAACGCATTTTTGCCCCCCCCCCAAAAAGCCCACCCCCCCAAAAAAAAAAAATAATAATGATAATGAAAATAAATGAATAAACAAAGAAAATAAAATAAATATGTATATATATGAATAAAAGGGAAAAAATATGGCTACAAACGGCAGCTTTTGGACTCTAAAATGTCAAAATTTTCAAGCTCGCTCGCTTCGCTCGCTCGCATCCAGCAGTTGAGCCCGGTGCGCCTCCCCCTTAATTTCTAAAGCGAAAAACATAGCTACGACGGCAGTTGTTGGACTCTAAAATGTCAAAATTTTCAAGCTCGCTCGCTTCGCTCGCTCGCATTGAATCGTTATGCCATTCTCCTAATGTTGCTGACAGTATAATTGCCAGTAGTTGCGCCCGATGCCCCCACCCCTTAATTTCCAAAGCGAAAGATAAATATAGCTACAAACGGGAGTTTTGGGACTGTGAAATGTCAAAATTTTAAAGCTCGCTCGCTTCGCTCGCTCGCATTGAATCGTTATGCTACTCTCCTAATGTTGCTGACAGTAATTGCCAGAAGTTGCGTCCGATGCCCCCCCCTTAATTTCCAAAGCGAAAGATATAGCTACAAACGGGAGTTTTTGGACTGTAAAATGTCAAAATTCTCAAGCTCGCTCGCTTTGCTCGCTCGCATTGAATCGTTATGCCATTCTCCTAATGTTGCTGCCAGTAATTGCCAGCAGTTGCGTCCGATGCCCCCCCCCCCCCCTAATTTCCAAAGCGAAAGATATAGCTACAAACGGGAGTTTTTGGACTGTAAAATGTCAAAATTCTCAAGCTCGCTCGCTTTGCTCGCTCGCATTGAATCGTTATGCCATTCTCCTAATGTTGCGGCCAATAATTGCCAGCAGTTGCGCCCGATGCGCCCCCATTTATTTCAAAGCGAAATATGTAGCTACAATTAAAACTCCAGTTTTGGAACTGTAGAATATCAAAATTTTCAAGCTCGCTCGCTTCGCTCGCTCGCATTTTATTGTTATGCCATTCACCTTATGTTGCTGACAGTATATAATTTGTCGATCGTTTCACACCGTTATTCCATAATCCATGTAAGGGAAACTTACAATGTTCCTCAATGACTGCGTTGTTGAATGTATCACATTCCGTAATGTATTGTAGTCCCATTATTGCTCACGCACACACGCACAAGCATACAGACCGTCATAATTACTTTATGGTTCCCCCCATGTTTCGACCCACCGTACGCCACTTTACATATATATATCTTATATATAAAATGAAATACCGAAACATTGGCCAAAATAAATATGAAATACCGAAACATTGGCCAAAATATATATATATATATATATATATATATATATATATATATATATAATAGATGTGTGTGCGTGTGTGTGTGTGTGTGTGTGCGTGTGTGTGTATGTGTATATTGTGTAACATATGCATGGCCTAATCTTGAGCCCCCTCCAATGTTTGCCCCCCCCCCCCCCCCCCAATCCAAAACTGCTTCCGGCGCGCCTGCTAAGTACTGTATGCTGTCTCTATTAATATGGTACACAATATTGTCGTGATGATGATAATTGTGATGCTGATGCTGATGCTGGTATGATGATGATGATGATGATGATGATGATGATGATGATGATGATGATGATGATGATGAAGATGAAGAAGAATAATCGTGAAGCACACGGGGAAATGACACAATATTACAAGCAAGATTAATATCTTATAGTAGTTGACTCAAACACATCAGGCAGTGTACTCAATCACACGACCCGGCTGTCAGTGGCCGGCTGTCAGCACAGAACCGACTGTAGTATCAACAAACATTGAGGGCAGCAAATACGGGAATACAAAAGCCTAGCGCCTACTTTTCCCCCGTATGCTTTCATGATCCTAAATGAGTGCAGATGCAGTAGATTGTGAGCGTAAAACCTCTTTGAATGCTGTTGTTTTTTAGCGGAAATGCCTTGAAGGAACGATTATGCCGAAGGGGGGCAACATACTATGACGATCTTATCCGAGTAAGTGTGAATACCGGACCCAATACAACCATTCTTCCAATCTTCCAAGACGAGGACACCATCAACTTGCCTGCCAAAAGGTATGGAGGCCTCCCGTCATCCTCAATTTTCAACAGAATTAGAACATCCAAAATAGCATTAGAATCTCTCCTCAGTCTAGTATAGATATTGACTGTGTGGTCTGTAGACTAGATCTAGACATGTATGACTTTTGGAAATGTAATATTTTTGTCTTTCCTTCCTCATTTCATTGACATCGCTCGCTAGTTGCAGCGAGTTGTAGCCCTGTGGTTGAGGTCAAGCAAGCAGCGCAGTGTGTCTTCGGGGCGGCCCCTAGGAGGTTGGGCGGGCAGCAGGCGCAGGCAGTGGCGTAAGAGCTCCGCAGCTCGCAGCGTTCGTAGCAACGCAACGCAACAGTCTTGCTCTCGGATTCTCTTCATATGCGAAGTGAACAACAAATTGTACAGTACTCGGGATGGTGTAGTGATGCACCTGTCGCCTGGATTCTAGTGGATGCTTCGCCTTGATTACATTTCGTTCACCTGTGTTTGTTCGCGTTTTGACCTTTGCTTCGTTTTTGTTTCTTCCATTTTTGTTGGGCAAGTGTGTATTGTAGGACATATGTTCTCGTTGCAGATGATAGTGCCTCTGCTAATAATTGTTAGTAGGCATACTCTAACTTAGATGTCTAACAGTTAGATTATACCGGTACTGATGTACAAAACAATAATTTCTCAGTTGTCTCTGTATTTGCCTCCTTGATCACACCAATTACCATGTAACTAATCTTTATGTTGTTTTCACTATTGTACCGAGAATAAATCTTAAAACAATTATCAATGTCACATTTGAACAGTCTGTAATAATTACTAATAAGTAATATATATGTTGTGAATGGATGTGAAGAGGCAAAGTGGCAGTACAAGTGAGGTAGAATCTATATATGTTCTATGCTGGCCAGATTTATCGTAGATGTAGAAAGTGGAACTTTCCTAGACAGCTAGTGCAGACAATAGCAATAGGCTAGCATGTTTTTTGTTTGTTTGTTTTATTTTATTTGTTATATTATGTTTTACTCTTAAACAACAAAAGCATAAAACTAATTAGAACTGATGACGAAAACCATGGTGACTCAATTCATTCCCTTCCCCATATTGGTTCATTACCCTTTTTGAGAAGGGATAGTGAAATATTCAGTTTAATCATCTAAAAATGAAATAACAACAAATTTCATTGTACCATACAGTTGCATGTTTGTTGTCAGTTATTAATGTTCATTTATACTAGCAAACCCTTCCAAAGTCTACTTCCAAGTAAAACAAAACAACTGTGCCAAACTTAAATATTCAATTGCTAAACCATGGGACAGCATTGTAATGATCAGTTTGCTGGAATCAATAATTTCATTTGGGCTGCCATGAGTGGCAAGATGGCCACTTTCCACTACCCAATTAAGACAAAATGTGATATAATCTGTTATTCCGTATAGAAAGCGAATTCTGATTTATCAATTAAGTTATGGATTTCTGAGACAGATGTGTTTTGTCTAATCATGTCAACAAGGTTCTTTAATCCAAAGCTGTGGGTGATCTATGCTCAAAACTTGCTTATTCAATCAATTGTGAGATATTTTTTAAAAATCATGTGATATCACAATATGTCTGGTCATATTCTGTATTTTAATTCACTTTTCTGTCTTGTATTTACTGCACTTAGAAATGCCAGGGCTTTTAAGCGTTATGTAAGTGTTATTTATTAAATAATATTATGGTTATGATGATGATGATGATGATTATTATTAAAATCATCATCATCATCATCATCATCATTGCCATTGTTATAATCTATAAAAACTTCCCTGTGAATAATTCTCAGTGAGATATATTCGTTCTAGAGGTATTTTTGACAGCTGGCATGTGTGTCTGTTTGCTTCCCAGATAAGGTTCATCAACATTGACCGAGAGAGGACAAATATAACGCTGCATCAACTCATAGGGAATGTTTGGTTGCCTGGAGATAGCGAATGTCATGGGTCTACGTCACAGTAAATCAAAGACCAGTAATGCCAGGTCAAATGCGTATGCGTAAGTACAGCTCATATTGATTATTTGCATTGCACCATCGAATCTGTATTGTTTGCCAAAGGTGATGATATTGAGTATCAACTGTACAGCACATCTTTAATATTCCAAGTTCATGTGCATCAGTATCCCCAGGGGAATCCATCGTACAGTTACCTGTGGGAGCGCTTCATGTTCGGGCTGGTTGCAGTAAAGTGCATCAGATATATAAGAAGGCTAAATGACAAGCTATACACTGTATGCTTCTCAAAGTAGAATTTGTAACCTTATCAAGTTATTTGTATGTCTATACACTTTGTGAGAAACTCCTTGATAACTGGTGAACTTGTTTGCATTAGTGTGTAGATCGGGATGAAATTCATGATCAAACATAAACAACTTTGAAAGTATTTACATGGCTCTGAAGCAAGACAGCCATGTAAACCTGAAGTTCATGTAGTCACACAAGGCGATAAGGATCACTGGCACATCATGATGCGTCTGTTGTAATTCTAATAATGTCTCCTGTTTTTCTTTTGTCGTTTTTTGCAGCACGTCTACACCAGTGGAAAGACCAGATGGGGTAGTCCGGCATAGCCCGGTTCATAGTGATGCTGTTTTGACAGTCGGCATTATAGGAGATGATGTCTTCCTATCGGCCGGGGCTGACAAGGTAGACACATTATATAATATATTTTCATTGCAAAAAGTCATAAAAAGGTGCACCTCCTTTGCACACTGAAGAAATCATACACACAACGACCTTGAAAGTATTGGGGAACAAATATTTCAGCGGCCATTTAGAATATGTTCATGGCAATTACCAAAGCCAATTCAGACATGTGTGACATGAACATGTTTACATTGGAGAAAAAGAAATTATATACTGTTATTCTGGCCGGCATTTCATTTCTGAGCTGCAGACATGGAAGCCAGTTGAATGAAATATCATAGAAATGCCAAAAGGACCCTTGCATTGCTCAAGCTGCAAACTAGTGGTACTCTGTTGCGTAAGAACAGAAATTATGCGTTGTCTTTGAATCCCACTTTTTCCCTATCAGTGTCCCCCTTGACTCTCTCGTATAAAGTGCCAGGTCAGCTCTTGATGCCAATTATTAGCTAACTATTCTTTTCCAGTTTGTCACGATTAGATCTTCTCTTTCAAAACCTGTAGGAACCCAAAGAAATCCTGTGGCACAACACTGTGACTGTGCTGTATTTTATCTTATGCTTGTTCTTGATGAAGCCATGATGAATCTCATCTCGACATTCATCTTCAAACTGTCGTCTTTGTTTTCACAGGTTATAGTCTCATACAAGTGGCGAGAGGGCAAAGTTCTGCAGAAGTGGCTTGGACACAGCAGGGATGTAACGAAGGTAAAATGAATGTAAATGTGCAAGGAATCTGACCAAAAATGTTTATGAAATATGACTGAAAATGAGCAAAGAAAATGTGATTCTTTCATGATTTGAATGTGAAACCTCTGGATTTCTGACCGATGCTGGTATCAACTGAGCTATGGAAAGCCATAGTAAGGTATTCATCCCTGAAACCCTGTAGTTTTCATTGCTTTTGTTGTCAGAAGCTATTATGAACTTGACATAAACCCAAGGATAGAAATCAACTTGGGGATAAATGCAAGGGATCACTGAGGTGATGCATTTCAAAGACATCTGTACCGATTAGCAAACTAAGTATAGCAGGGATAAATAAATGTTAAGTTGTTGGTATTCAAATTCATGAAATTATGCAGTACCCGCTGCTTGCTATAAGGATTAGAACCAGCACTTGCTGTCAGGCGGAAGATCGGTGGTGTAGTGGAGATAACACCTGTCTAGAGATAAGGAGGTCGTAGGTTCAAATCATGCTCGAGTATGTATGCCCATGATTTCTTTTATCATGGCTACTACTAAAACACTGATCAACTCAGTACTTATTTATGTCAATGTAGAGCAATTTGTCAATCAGTTGCAGTTGTTGGTATGTTTGTCTTTTACCACAAGGTTGTTTACAGTCCGTCCATGGACTGTGTGTGCAGTGGGTCACGTGACAAAACAGCCAGACTCTGGAAAAGAAGAGGGACAGATGGCTCGTCGGTCGGTGATGCCCACCTAACGTTCACCGGCCACAATCTTGTGGTCACTGGCATAGCACCAGGTAATGCGTAAAAATTATGAATATGATTGTGGTGTGATTATGATTAAGATGGTGGGGTTGATGATGATGATGATGATGATGATGATTATGATTATTATTATTATTATGCATTTGTTGTTATAAATTACTGTTTTATATATGTGTCAGTATGTATGTATACATATATGATACGAGTGTTGTATGCTACCTTCTTGAATATATACATGAAAGACAAAGTGTAGTACAATGTTGTGGGGGAGGTGGAGTAAGGTTAGGAATAGTGATCTTGAAGTAGGTGATGTTGACTTAACTGCTTTTCAGATTTAGTGTTTACGGTTTTACCATAATCTCGAACTCTGCCCCGATCAGTTGACGTGTCGAGACGACTGTGCACGGGTGGGCGTGACAACTCTGTCAGGCTGTGGGACACCGAGACCGGGGGATGCATCAGAGAGGTCACGACCTCCCGCAATCTGGTGACACACATGGTGATGATACCCAACACAGAGACGGTGATACAAGCCAGTGAGGACAAGTCAATGAGGTGAGGTTGTAAAGCCACTGAAGGACCTTCATTTTCTATCCTGTCAGATTTGATTGATTTCCCTTTATATCCTTTAACCTGTTGAGGACGGGCTGATTTTGCTAGAACACGCATTTCCCATACACACTTGCCCGAGTATACTCGTGACTCATCCTCAACGTGATGACCTTTCAAGATTGGCAGTGTAGGAAGAATTCTACAAAATCTCGTTTGTCATGAAAAGTACACTTTCCATAGATTTATTACTGACATATAAGGGTAGTATCATTTCCCCTGGTTTTTTAAAGAGGTTGGTCAAGTGCTCTTCCGCTTTGCTAGAAAAAATGAAAATATGTTGAATTTTCTGTGTATTTGCTCAATGTTGTTTTCCATAACGATGCCATGAAGTGTAGTAGTCTCCTTATCCAGTGATGATGGCACCAAAACTTTAAAAATTCTTTTAACTTTTTATATCAATGGCTCAATTTTGCTCAAACTTGCAGTAATGTATTGTACTAATATTTCTGCTTTCAGTCAACCCACATTTATATTTAGGCTTTGGTTTCCTTAAATGAATATCGATATATGATTATCCCAGTCTGCATAGTAACACAAATGCTGACAAAATTGTAGTGTTGCCCTTTAAGTGGGTATGTTTGGAGACTATGACCAGGTTTTTGGGTTGTCTGAACCCCGGGTTGATCTAAGCTATTGCCTAGATGTAAGAGCTTGGCAAGGTGCGGCCATCAAATGTCATGGATGTGTATTCTTGGCTTCTGCTCCGCTACTCTGCCTCAAAGGCTGTGGGACACCAGAACACTGGAAGAGGAGGGCGTTTCCAACAAGAAGAGCTACATCCAGACGTGTTGTGATGTGTCTCCGGACGGGATCTACTGCCTCTCCTGCAGCAACGGCTTCAGTGGACAGGGCTGCGAAGCCACGGTGAGACTCTCGCGCATCCCAAGATCTATAAAACTGACAATCACTTCACACAAAGTTCTGCAGTGTTATGAAAAACTTGCCTGAAGTATCCAGAGGAGTAACAATGACGGAGCAACGTGCTGTCTACAAATTCAGTATATTTGATTTATGGAATTACACATTAATGTTGATTTAGTCCTGCAGCCTCAGAGAACATAGGAACCTGTCCGATCCAAACAGACAGTAGCCATGCAGATAAGATACCCAAAGTGTTTGCCTCCGTGCTTCCAGCCCGGAGGATTCTTACAGTTGTGTGATGCACAGACATAATTATGTTTGAGGTTTGCTATGCTTTGCGCTTAGTTAATCAACAATTTGGCTGAATCAATTTCAAATGACGTCGGTGCTATTTCTACATCTCCCTGTGGGAAAAATGCAGTGTCACAGGCAAAATGATGGCTATGTATTTATTTTGTGAAAGCATGTGCAGTTGCAATCGTGATAACACTTCTCAGTTGCTCCCTATGATTTGGATTTGGTTGTAGTCCACTCATCTCTCTTTTGCCTCCTGCATCATCATTTTTTTTTTCTCTCTCTCTTCTATGCATCAGATTTGGGATGTGAGAAACTTTAAAAATCCTGTGCTAGAGTTCAAAGGTCACTCCCAGACGGCCAGTGGTTGTTGCTTCCTTCCCAGCTCCCCTCAAATGTTTGTCACATGTTCACATGATCAGACAGTCAGGCTCTGGAATCAAAACACAGGAGGTAGGCAGCCTTTTTATCTTCATATTTTGTGTTCACAATTTTGGTAATTATCTAAATCATTCTCTTGATTATGTCTGCTTATTTCATGGTACTGAATTGTATGTGTGGTATATATTGCAGTGTTTTTATTTTTGGAAATGGCACGAGTTAAAAACTTGCAAAATTGTTGCTGAACATAATACAATCCATTGCAAATTGTCTCAATGTGGGAAATGGCTAATCTTTTTTCTTGAAAAGGTGTAATAATTCTATCTCATTTCGCAAATGTAGTTGTTGATCACTTATTCAACCACTCACAAAATTGTCTTACAAGTCCCAGTTCACTTAAAATATGGCATTCTGTAAAATCAGAAATATTCAAGTACATTGTAATTTTGTGGACGTAGTGAAAGCTAAGATTCGTGAAATTAAAATCCTCCCAAAAGTTCTTGTCTACACTGTATGTATTGAATGCCAGTGACAATTCACAAAAATTAATTGCAGCTAAAAAGACCACCGGCTCCAATTCGCGAAAAATTTCTCATGCCGTGAAAATATCTTGCTTTATAGTATACAGTATTTGACGTGTAGTTCCCATAATACTAATGTTTGTTGTTGAAAGCCCCACTGCTGAAGTACCATCCACTGAGAATTTCAAATTGTTTCAATACTTATTTCTTCGCAGCGTGTTTGTCTACACTGACCCTACCTGGTTCAAAGCAGCTGACGTCGATAGCAGCACAAAGAGATGGCAGGTAAGCATTTATCCTCCTGTCATTTATTTCCTGTTAACATACTTCTCAAGCACCCTCCAGAGGGAAGTATTCTAATCGTGCATGCTTGAGAGCCCAGGCATTCAGAGATTTGCCTTTGCTTTTAACCCATGGAAGACTAGTCATGAGTATACATAAACAGGTGTCTACAGGAAATGCGCATTATAGCAAAATCAGCTTGTCTTGGACATGTTAGTATAAACTTTGCTCCTTCTTTGTATGTAGATGTTAGAAATTAATCAGTTGTTGGTGTAATGTATTAGATTTAAACAAAATGTTTGGGAGATAATTTTCACTTTATCACTGAATTTGACTGATTAATTTATGAACTTATGTATGAGTTGAATTGAAAATTCAGAATTGGTTGTTTCTGTATTAATAGAAAACATGGTCTTAGTGATTTCTGTTGCAGCAGTCACAGTGAACATTCCTCACGAGCATACTGTACTGAGAGTTGTTGAGGACTTGTTTGTACACTACAGACCACTATCCTTGTTTGCTCACAGTAGGGAGGTGGTCCTATGCACAAACCATGCATCACAAAAAAAAGAAAAAAAAACAACAATCTCTCACTTCAAAGTTTGTGACATCTTTCTTTTTACCGAAAACTTTTCTGTCATTCTTGCACTGCTCTCTTCACCAACCAGTATCTGCGTGGGGAGTTTTGAGACTGGCGTCCACGTGGTGACACGGCAGGAATCCGGTAGTGGAACACATGACCTCAGTGCTGTGTGTCAATTCTAGCAGGCCACCAGTCATCTGAAGACTGTCAGTTATACCGCCTTGGTGTCTTCGGGCAAGAAGACCCATTTCTCACCTTGAATTTGACCTTCTGACCTTTGATTCAGGATTGGAATAGCTCAACTGTGATTATGAACAGTAATGTATCATCTGTAGGAGAGGATGTCTGCCCTACACCGTCCTGTCTCCTATGGTGCTAATGACTTTTGGCTAAAGTATGATGTATGCAGTGGCTGTGATGGAGGGACAAGTTCAAACACCAGGGCACAGCTGAAAATGAGTTATACTACATCCAGAAAAGAGGTTATTCATGTCCTTACTTTTTGCGGGAGGAAAATGGATTGTTCAGGCTGTTCCTTCGAAATAGCCACAGCATCATAACTTTTTGTTGTTGGCGTTGCTGGGATGATGCACACAGGGTACCATTTTGAATGTGACAGTGGTGTGGTGCATATTGGAGGGAAAGATGTACTGGAGAAATTATGACCTTAAACACATGAAGATGAGTCCCGAGAATACTCGGGCAGGTGTCTAGGGGAAATGTGTGTTATAGCAAAATCAGTCCGTCCTCAACGGGTTAAAGAGACATTCCAGCTCCGTTCAGTTTGGGGAACAATGTAGAATGTGTGTGGGTAGTCTCTACAGCCTAATAACATATATTATGTAGTTGTATTCTGAGTATCACAGCAGTTGATAAGCGATCTCTTTTCCATCCCCCCACCATGTTGACTTGCAGTCAGCTTTGCATAGGCCAAAATTGCGTCATAATTTCAATTTCTACCAGAGTTTGCATAAAGTTCCAAACCGGAATGCTTAAAAATATGTATTACATAATATCAGTCAAATATTGCAAAGTTTAGAGTGAACGTTTCCAGTGGGGGAAAAATGGACATTACATGAATTCTCTAGCTATGGATATATAGATAACAGTACAGAGAATAAAAACCTCCATTCGCTTGAGTACATTTGTAACTGGCCTTTTCATTTTCCTTGAGATACCGTACCGAGTACCATGTTAAATATGTGATATATTCATGGCACCTTGACTGTCAAAAAGTTTCTATACTACTGTGGGTTCCAGCTTACATGATGTTATACTTAACTGTGCCTATATAAGTACTCTAGTGTTTAGCATGCATGATTTTTAGCAAATAAGCTTGAATCAATTCTGTGTCTAATCATTAAAAGATATTCTGGTATTTACATGATGTGAAATGCAAATGTAGTAATCTTTGTTTAATTGATCATTACTGTATATCTACAAATGATGTAGCTGGGACTAAAGATCAATGTTTGAAAAACAAATGCTTGACCATTTGGCATAAATCAAGGTGATAGCATGATTAGTTTTGATCAAAACGTGTTAGTCTGTGTGCTGTCTAGTGGCTGTAGGGGAACTTACATGTACAGTAGATGATATTGACATAGTCAATGCAGTTGCATACCAGTGTAGTTTTATTCATGTATTTCGATGTATTCCATGTTCTTCACCTTGAAACAAAAAATCATGTGCCAGTGCAATACACAATTAATAAGAATTGATGCAATTTGATGCGACTTGATTCAATTTACATTTGGCTTGTTCTTTTTCTACCTGACTGAAACAATCTCAAAACTATCCGCAAAATTTGCACTGGTTCTTGGAGGAGGCTACAGGTACAGTAGTTCCAATTTCATCCCATGGTACCTTGTCGTATGAAGTCTATTCATGAAGGGCATGAAGTAGAATCTTTCAGAGATGCTGGGACACGATAGTTCCAATTTCATCCCATGGTACCTTGTCGTATGAAGTCTATTCATGAAGGGCATGAAGTAGAATCTTTCAGAGATGCTGGGGCACGACTGCTGATGTGTTTGAGTGAATGTTGATGCTTTCAAAGAAGATAAAACACATCCACTATACATGATTTTCACGACTGTAAAAGATACAGGCACGAGTGTATATCATAATGATCTTGCATCCAGTTTTGAAGCCAAGTAGTTTTGAAGCCAAGCTTTTGAAAATGCTTCTAATACCAGTATCGTTCAGATATTTTTGACAGTTATACAATTGATGTGAATCAAACACTTGTTATCAGTCAATGTGATGTAATATCACTTCTGAAATTGTTAGCATTGTGAGGTCAGCTAGCTTGCTCTGAACCCAAAATTTGTGTTAACTTGCCAATCCAAGAATTATACGAGTATGTACCATGCTGACTGTGCTTCATATGTAAAGACCAAACCCCACTTAATACAATGTAACATTCCCTGGATCCATTCAATTAATTCAACTGTTTGCCACATTCAAACTGTGCACTTGACTGAATCACAACAAAATTGCAGACTCTAGAATTTAATCAGATTTGCTGTACGGGTACCGCAAGCCAGGTGATGACGTAACTCTCTAGCCTTGAGTTGACACAGTAGAAGGATTGTGTTGATGTGTGCAGTAAAGGTGTCCATTGCCTTGCATATTTGATATTCTTAGCACTGTCACAGAATGATTTGAACTACTCTGATGGATTCCCACATTAAATGCAGTGGTGCTGTGTAGATTTTTTTTTTTCTTTGTGCATCTTCAATAAGGAACAAACAGTAATTTGAATTCAGAGTGCATTCTGTTTAGATGCTTAGTCCCATTTGTGGATATCAATGTGTACATTTGTTATGCCTTTAGAGGATAGTGGGATATTTGAAGTCACAAGGATAGTCCAGTATGTCAAGTGATTGGGTAAATGAGCTCTTCATGTATTCTCTGTACACATATAAATTGTGGATGTAAATTTATTGCCATTTCTCTTTCCAACAAGTTTGCCACGAATGCAGCGATTTAAAGAAACTTGTACTGGTGAGAGACGTTTAAGATCAATATTTGTTCATATACAACCAGCGAGTGGTACAGTTGTGTGACCAGTCAGGCAGCAAAATCACTGGCTTAAATGTGTTAAATCTATGTGACACTACACACTCTGGTGTAAAGGACCATGAATTCTAGTCAGTACTGTACTGTATAAAATGAAATGTAAGCATGTACACCTGAAAAAAGCATGTCATGTATACATGTTACAAGCAACTAGCTCTTGGTTATGATGCATTATTTGCTCTATCACAATGTCATATTTCCTGTCTCTTCTCTTTTGGTGCATTATTTGGTGGTTGGTACAAGTAGTCTTTGCCTTCCTACTTATATTATCACCGGCTGATTTGATTGACAAACATGTGTACTCGCAGCTTGAAAATCATACTCAATCTCTTGTTTGTGCATTTAAAGTCGTTTCAAAGCTTATTATACAGTTCCATGACATTTGCTCCTGCAGCAATTGCTCCTATGTGCAAGATTTACTTCGTATAACATTAACCTCTCAACACAATTATGGAGACGAGTTTGGTTTTAATAATGGTTTTACCCCTGAGGCAGGGTTTTTGTGTGTGTGTTCTTTTTTTTGAGAGAAAAAAACAACCACCACCACCACCACACATGCATTACACAAGTAAAAGTTTACCCTTAATGAATGCAATAAGACCCTATACCATGTGTGTGTGTGTATATATATATATATATACATTATGTATACACACACACACACACACACACACACAAAGCCCTATGAATAGGCCCTATGGGCGAAAATTTGTTAAAACTACGTCTTGCACAGAGTTTTCTTAAGAACTTGGGAATGACTGTGTACACGCACATACAGTGCAGTATTTCTCTGCGGCTGTCCTCGAGTGGACGTGAGGTGTCGCCACACAACGTGGTACCCCGGGTAACGCGTGATGCATCATACATATATAATATATATATATATATATATATATATATATATATATATATATATATATATATATATATATATATATATATATATATATATATACTGACATCAAAAGACTTAACCACAACATGGCGGGGCGGTGCAAGAACAGTAAATCTATTGACAGCAAATCTTGCACATTAATAGACGTGGCTGGTGTTGGGTAGCACCCCTTTAATCATCGAGCTTTCGGGCGAAAAGCCCTTCTTCAGGATCTATACAGTCAATGACAACAACATATAAATGAAATCAACCTAGGTATAAAATCATACTAAACTCAACTAACCTCATATACTATACATTTCAAAATATACTCAACATAAAACATACCTCAATTCAGCGCATTATATAACAAAAAACAAAAAACAAATACATATAAGATACACCCGACCACAACCTTCACACAGACAACACTACAAGACCACACTCGGCACCAACACAGTAAATTTTGTTTTGAGATTGTATTTAGCAATAGTATGCCGATTTGTTTTTTGTTATAAAATGCGCTGAATTGAGGTATGTTTTATGTTGAGTATATTTTGAAATGTATAGTATATGAGGTTAGTTGAGTTTAGTATGATTTTATACCTAGGTTGATTTCATTTATACGTTGTTGTCATTGACTGCATAGATCCTGAAGAAGGGCTTTTCGCCCGAAAGCTCGATGATTAAAGGGGTGCTACCCAACACCAGCCACGTCTATTAATGTGCAAGATTTGCTGTCAATATATATATATATATATATATATATATATATATATATATATATATATATATATATATATGTATATACATATATATATCCCAGCATGCCATGTGGTATGACATCATACATTCATCATATCAGCATCAAAGTTCTCTTCGGGAGGGGAGAGGGGTCTTACCCCCCCCCCCCCCAAAAAAAAAAAAAAAAAAAAAAAAAAAAACAACGACAATAAACAAGCAAGCAAACAAACAAACAACAAAGAAAAAATACCCCTAAAAATCTTTCTCATTTCTCATGCTTTATACAGACTACATCAAATAATTTCCTGTTGAAACTATTTGTCATGCATAATACTTGAAACATTTTCTTCTGAATAGCTCAAATGCAACTCTCTCTCTCTCTCTCTCTCTCTCTCTCTCTAGAGAAAGAAATATCAATTTTCATGACAGTCATGACACCAATGACTGTTGTACAGATTGGTCATTGATGGATATGATAACTGCAGCAAAAACCCCAATTTACATGTGAGATAATGATGAAAAAAAAAATTCAATGAAAGAATTTAAGCCTTAATCCCAACTTTCTTTAACATTCTTATACCTGTTAGTATTGTTTTTACTAGATACTAACAGGTTCGTCAAAATATTACAACCAACTCGATTTCAAATTTCAAGCTAGAATATGCAGTGCCATAAATTGTTGTATTAGATTACTAATCACAGTATCAAAAAAATGCATAAGTTTTCATGAGACAGAATTTCAAGCATCAGTATTTTGAGAATGAAAACAATCCTCACGATCATACATTCTTTGTGTACAGTGGACTCCTGTTATAACGATCGAAGTCCTCGGGACCAGCCGTTTTCTTTCGTTATATTGAAATCTCTTAATAACCGAACAAATTAATAATAAAAAGCAGAGGGTGGATAATGTTGAGGCCTGAATTTTTATTTTGTTGTTACCAGAATTTCTTTATGTAAACCGTGTTCGTTATAACTGAAGTGCACTGCAATGTTGTCCAGTGTACAGTGCAATTTGTGCATGTGTGTATACAGTGTAGGAGTACAGAGTAATAATTGGTTCCAAGTTATGCAAATTACAATACTGCTGCACTTCCAAGAGACTGCCAGCATAAAAAAAAAAAAATTATACACCAGAAGGAAGCTGCACCTCAGACCTTGCAATCCAAAACTCAGGGGGGCATGTGTGACATTATGCATACATTGGGAATGAACATTTTCAAGCAGGGGTGCAGAATTACATAATGCATTGATTGAGAGCATCATACACAAATATCCAGTGCATTACATGTACTTCAGACTTCAAGAGGGACTCCAGTGATCTTGCATTGTTGGAACTGTGTTATCTCTGCAGGTATCAGAGTGTATAATAAGGTAACATTACCTTTTTACAACTTAAAACTGAAGTTAAATTACTAATTCACCAATCTTGGTGTAAAAATATCAGATATAAAATGTGAGATATGTTTGATAAGCCAAAGAATGTTCTGGATTTCACAGAATTTGTTAATTATTATTTTTTTTTTTAACTAATGAAAAGGAATCTCCTCTAAAAATGGCCGAAAGACAGAAAATATGGACAATCAATTAAATGAACTTTAGTTTTGCATTTCCTGGGAAGCCTCTTGCAGATATTCTGTGGGAAAACAAAAAGCAAGCACACTACAAGTGTCTTCCTCTTGGTCGCTGTCAAACTTCTAATTTCTTCATGTTATGACAAAATTTTACCTGCTTCAAGAGTTTGCAAAGTAGGCCTACAGTGTATACCTCCAAATCATGACGTTTCCCATAAGAAAAAGAAAAGTCTGCCGCAGATCTCCGGCAGACTTAGCGCACGTCTGCGGCATAGTTTTTAGTCTGCGGCAAGAGTAAGCGGGGGTATGCGGCAGAACCAAGCTTTGCTGCAGACCTGCCGCATACTAACTGTTAGTATGCGGCAGGAACAGTCTGTGGCAGATATGCGGGAAGGCTGCCACAGAGAGGAACATGCTGCAGACTTCTCGCATACTGCATGCCTGCATGTGTAGAAATCTTGCCGCAGATCTGCCACAACCTCTTCCTGAAATTGTACTTATGAATATTCATCATTAACAGCCTGCTGCAGATCTGCCGCAGATCTGCCACAGATAGTTTAGTAACTGTGCCATAAAACATAAAAATTTTTTGTGGGTATATAAGTCATGTGATGCATTGAAATTGTATGTAGAACTAGCTGAGTCTAAGCGTTGGAATACTAGGGTCTGCTGCAGACCTGCCGCTTACTTGCATACTTGCCGATTAGGTTAGCTAGGTCATTTACTAGATCTATACATATTTAATAGGCGTCTGCTGCAGACTTGCTGCTGACTTGCCCCAGCCTTCCTGCTTATACTTACTGCATACCGGTAGAAATCTTGCCACAGATCTGCCACAACCTTCCTGAAATCGTACTTATATGAATATTCATCATTAACAGTCTGCCGCATAGATCTGCCGCAGACTCTCCAGTCTCCCTCACTGGCCTGGAAGAGTCTGCGGCAGCAGCTACAATTTGCATGTGAAAATGATGCCTGTCTGCGGCAGATCTGCGGCAAGGCATCCGCAGCAGTATGCGGCACGCTGATTTCTTTCCTATGGGTTACCTTGTTATGATGAGGCTTCTCACTACACTGGGATACACATGTACAAAGAAGTACAAATAGTTTGAACCTACACAATCAGCTTGTTATATGAGGGTTTTTTTTAATACAATGTACAAAATGTATGCCAACCTCTTTCTATCAAAAATCTAAAGTACACTGTACCATGTTCATTATCTCAGATTAATGAGCCTACATTCTTCACATACAGTTTGTACAGTAAATAAAATTATTTCAGTGTGTATCTTTTTACATTGCACCTACAGGCAAGAAAACACCTAATAACACAAACTAGCCCCTCTCTAAAAAGAACACTTATGAATACAGCTGTACAAGAACAAATTCAATACACTACAAGACGACTCAATCTACATAAAAAAAAAAAATAGAATTGTCAATTCATGGTTCTGGTACACAAGACACATATTCAGCTCAACGGTGCACACATTTGTTACACTTGCCTGCTGAATTCATGATTGATATAATCTATATTAACGAAATCTAAAATACAACTATGGAAAATGTGCATCAATGCAAATATTACATGATTTACAGTTCAACAGAGCAAACTCGACACACACTGATGTGATGACATTTTCTTAAAACATCTACATGTATTTGCACAATTCTGCCATGATGCAGGCAAGCAAAACACAGTAAACAAAACACAAAATAAAAAAATAACAACATTCTTTTTTTTTTCTTTTTGTAGGCACGCTATCAGATTCCTGATACTTCAGTCAGGGTTTGAAATCCATGAAAATTACCACACCACGAAGTATTCCACAAATAAAGTACCCTATATGCAATCCGTACCTTTTCCCCACCCACTTACATGTATTCTTCTTTCATATGAGTGTGTCCAGTTTAACACAGTTAGTGCTTTGCCGTCTGTATGTCATTACACAGTGTCTCTGGTACACAGTATAATTTTTTCCCTCACCTCTGAAGTCCACATGATTTGAGGGAAACAAGTACAAGATACATGTTTTTACATCAGCAAAATGTTGCTGATATTATACCGACATGTGAAAACATGAGCTGTTACTGAAATCACAGAGATTTATGTGTTTGAATAGGATGAGGGCCAAATACAGTACATAATTCTGATATCCATATGATATAAATCTTTGCGATACAAGGAAATTCGCAAAATAACAGTCACTAACAAAATAGTGTAATTTTCTCGCTTCATTCCAATAAGCCATTTTGTAATAAGCTCATGTAAGTTGGTACTAAGTTGAGGCACTTCACTCATTTTTCAAAACGACATTAATGCGTAGTGGTAAGCTTGCCTCATGGAACAAATCATGGAATTCATGTTCGCACAAAGAATTTATTTGTGGAAACCAGACATCCAGAATGGCTTATCAATTAACACTTGGGGGAACATCCATTTCACTGTTTTGCATTGAACGCATTAAAAAAAATTTTCTATTACACATACGCACTAGAGTTTAACAATCTCTTTATTGAGTTCATCAAGAAAATGTGCTGACAAGCACAATTTACAATTGTATATAAAGGATTATACAAATAATCATGTCATCACAGATGCTTAATGTATATCAGTGAATTTAAAAACCAAGACCACTATGCCTGCTAGTGCTATTACAAAAATAACTTTTTTCTATTCATCAGAATGTGCTACGTGTAACATCAAGCTTGCTCATTCGAAAACTTCTTCATTATAGTCTTGATTTCGTATTCACTGTAAACATAATTCATTACTACCAAGGAAAAATAATTATGCATTCCTTACAACTGAGAAAGACAGACACACATATCACAACTCAGAATTCTAGCTTGCGTCTTGGATTCAGTGGCTTGTAGTACAGTCCGACATTCTTAAACTCTGTTGCCTTTTCATCTGCCCAAGCAGCAAACTCTTCTGCTCTGGGCAGGATGATTTGCATGAGAGCGATGATGTCATCCTCAGCAGCGTGAGAATTCGGAGGTGGCATCCCAAAAGTTCTCTTGAAGATGTTGACTAAGGAGAAAGAAACCCTTGCTGCCTTGCCTTCATGTGAATGTGATATTGGGTGCATGTTTTTGGATTTAATTGGGGGAGGAGGAGGTGAACGCCTAGACTCTGAGTCAGGTGTAGATGATGTTACTAAGCATTGGCTTGAATCTGTTGGCATGGATGCGCTGGTTGAGGAGAGCAGACCATGTGATGCCCCATCCATGGAATTTTGCTGAGGTATGCTTCCAGTTAGGAGAGCACCTTCAGAGGGCGGGGTGAATGATGAACATGGCAGCGTCATTGAAGCTGCTGCTGGTGCGCAAGTGGAGGGGCCAGATGAGGGATTGGTAGAAACATCAGGTTGGGGTAACAACAACGAAGACGACGACGTGGGTAGACTGGACACACAGCAATGTGGGGCTGCTATTGGTTTTGAGGTGGTAGAAGGGGCTACCCTTCCATTGGACTCATGCAGCACAACTGATTCTCCCATTTGTAGTTTAGAAGAAATCTCGATATCACTATCCATTTTTTGCTGGACTGTGTTTGAATGATTATATTCACAATGAGCAGTCCTGTCGTCTACTCCATGTTTCATTGAATCTTGGTCATCTCTTGATACATTAGAAACAGCAGTGGAATCATCATGATTACATTTTTGAAGGTTGCAGTTTCCAGCTGTGTCAGTTTGAAGCATTTCCCTTTTGTCAGGTATAACATAATCCATTTCCTCATTGAAGATGGCTTTCCTCTTGAGAGAGGAGGAAGATGTACATGCATTGTCTCTCAAACCCAATGTCACAGGATTTGTGACAAAGTCTGAGCGAAAAGCATCCAGGGAGTCAATGCACAAGATATCATCCAGGGGCTGTTCAAGAGTGAGCCTTGCCAATTCTGTCTTGAGGAGGGGAAAGTCGAACCCGTTGCCGTTGTGGGCCACCAGACCCACGGGCGCTTCCTGCCTTGCCAGGAAAAGCTTCAGCATCGAGATGACGCCATCGTCGAAGGGCATCTTCTTGCTCTCGATCAAGTTCAGATTGTCCAGCTTTGTGAGCGCGAAGGACATCGGGCTAGTGTGCTTGCGAGGGTCCAAGCAGAGGGTCAACTTGTCGGCCACTCGTGGCATCCTGATCTTTGAGATGTCCAAGGTGCCATCATCCTTCCAGGCATGCTGAACTGACGTCAGCACATCCGGATGGACCAGTGCCAGCCGATGCACTGCTATCAGGCTGATTTCCATGATGGTAGGCTGATCAGAACTGTGGAGGTGGCTGGTTTCGAGGTCCAGGAAAACAAAGCTCTTGACTCTACACCCAGAGTCGGCGGCACAGTCAGCAGGCAACTCTTGGCCCGTGGCAAAATGATTCTCTCCAGAGGTACCTGTTACAGCCATTTTCACACCAGAATCATCAGTCAACATGGGCAGTCTGTAGCAGGTGAAAGATTGAGGGAGAGAAAGGATAAAATATGTTCTGATGCAGACATTCGAGTACAAAATACAAAGTGTTAAAGGAAGACTGACTGACTGCTTTAAAGGGTGTGTACAGTTCTGGTCGAGGTGAAGATTTAGCTTTTAACGTTTTGCGAGATATTCAGAAACTACTCTACGAGATGTCAAAGAGCATGCGGTTCTAAGGGGTATCAAAAGTTTATTCGATGAAAATCGGAACCTTTTGAAATGGCTGAGATATCCAAAAACAAGGTGACACAAAGATATCCTAATGAAGTTGTGGCATGTCGCCTTTTATTATTAGCACTTTTTTGGATATCTCAGCCATTTGAAAACCAATTTTCATCAAATAAACGTTGAATCCTTTTTAAAATTACATGCTCTTTCATATTTCATAAGAGGCTTTTCATTATCTCACTTAGGAATGTTCAAAACATGAATCCCTACCTCAACCAGTACTGTACAGTCCCTTTAATGTTGGAAATGCATTGCAAGTTCCATACCTTTTCTTTTGAGTGTTTTGCTGCTACGAGGTAATCAGTCAACGTATTTTTTTTTTTAATCTGTTTACATTTTTTAAGAGAGCTACTATTGTAAGCCCAAGGCATTTCACTGGTCAAAATGTCATCCCCTTGTGGTAATTTATCTCTGGGCTTGACATGGAATAATAAAAATACAAGGCCACTGGGGAATTCCAACTTCACTCCTTAGAATTGAACAATAGCTCTAGCAATAATTCTTTTCAGACGTCCTTTCAATTTCATTCTGATCTTTTTTTTAAATGTTGTTGTTTTTTAACATGAACAGAAGGTCTTGGTGTAGTGCGTCTGGCTCGAACCGGGAATTCCCAACTTGCACATGTTATAACAGCATTGCAAATATTTTCTTTGTCTGACTGTAACTGTCAAAGTCATCCACAATGAGAGTCGATTTAGATAGCAGCCCTGACATTTTGTCTTGTGTCGAGTCAGTGACTGGTTGCATGCGATGCCAGTGGATCCTAAAAAATTCCTATGTTTTTTGATGGCAGATGAATTTTGTGCCTCAATGTAAAAAGACTCCAAAGAAGACCTTAACTGATCTTTGCTCCTCTAGCTGTCTGAGAAACACCCACCACCTGACACTTTGTGATGTAAATACCTGAATACAGCAGGTTTTCTCATCGACAGAAAGATCCGTCTGTGCGGAGTCTTCTTTTTTTTTTTTTGACGTTATCACTCTCAAGGGGATCCGTGAAGTCAGACGCAGTCTCCGCGGAACATATCACCGACTACCAGATACTATATCTAGGCCCTACAGACCGATCTTTCGGTCAAGTTTTCTCATTAATGTTAAAATCATTGGTGCAGAATTTCATAGCATAAACAAAAAAAAAAGGTTATGACAGAAATATGAACATTGACATTGTATGTGCACTAAAGATCGCCAAAATAAATCCTACGGCTTCCGTGAAGCCAGACGTAGTCTCAGCGAAAAATATCCCGACAACAATTTAAATAGAGTCTGGATCTAACCAAAACGGTTACAACTTAATATGTAGACTTAATATCGACTCTACGCCGAGCGAGGCTTGATACAGACCGACCTTTCTGTCAAATTCGCATGAGCCGTATGTCCCAGCTTAGCCTTATTCATTCAATTATTTACTTACTATTACATTACAAGCTCATCGGATCAGGATTGTACAATCTCCGCCGTACGCTAGTTTCTTGCCATCTGCGACATTCATGATCATATGTGGTCAATCAGCACGATGACGAGCCGGGGTCGGGAGAAACTGCCTTCTCGTCTCGCTCGGCTCGGCTCTTCGGTGCTATACGGTGGATTGCCTGGTGAGAGGAGCTCACAGTGGGCGCAGTGCCAGATGAAAGAGCATGTGTCTCCGTTTCACGAATCTCTCCGTTTCATACATTTAGAACATGTCATTAGCATAAATTATGGTAGTGAAGATTAAAGAGCTACCTTCTCACATCGTCAGCCAATAATGACAATGTGTAAAATTCGTCATTTCGTGTGATATACCTACACGAGTCCTGCCATATCAGACTTGTTTTCCGCACCTTGCGTCGTCATGGTGGGTGTACTCCTGTAGTATACACCAACAGACTCACTCAATAACGGAACATGTGGCTGTGCGCTGGACACGCGGAAATCGTGGCACTGCGTGTCCGTCCATACAGTACGCCCTGGCTACGTAACAGCCAAGTATCGCGTCCCTGAGAAGCGTCATGACGCTATCAAGCAAGTTTCGACAAGCTCGCACACTTGAAAGGGGAATTACCCGACTGGTTAGTCTCTTATCAGGACACATTATGTACTTGATAGGAGTTTAGCATACAATCAATGAAAAAATATAGACAAGGTAAATGTGTATTTACTGTTCAGCATTGAAACAAATGCGTTTAAATATGTCGACAATCATGACTGCAAATTTGTACATTTCGAGAGAAATCATTGTTACCTTTTGCTCATAGTAAAATGCATGGGTAAAATGACAACATTTAATGATTGCATTTTATTTTCCATGAGTTATAATCTATATGTAGGCCTCCAAACCAATATCTATAAAGAGTCTCCAATATGTGCATTAACCCTGGGTCATTCTTCGCTAAGTGTATATTTCTGTGTCCCACCAGTTTAAAGGTTATATGTACAAATATAAAAGGTCATTTCATTACTTTCTGTTCTGTTTACAAAATACTTACATTCATGTAATCAAAATAACATACAAAAAAGAGGGATGAATTGTTTATCCTGCATGACCTATGATAATTATTTTAATTTTCCCGTATCCGTACCACTGAAAACCCTATGTCCCGGTGATACTAAAAATAAATATCCTTATGTCGCATTTCAAGATGGAATCATGTTGAAACGTTTGTAAATGCTTTTCTATTTCATTTCAGAGCGTACTATTGAAATATTAGCACAAGATATACCAACATCAAACGATTTAAGAAAAAAAATGAAATAAATAATTCAAAATTGTGTGTCCCGCCATTTTGCGTCATCTCCGTCACGAACATTTAGGACGCCATTAACGAAAAATGTCGGGTACCCTAAGTATCGATTTTGTGTGAGTGCTACAAGACGGTTACATGCGGAAGTTGAAGAACTCACCTGGTTTTTCCCCTAGTTTAATCAAGAAAGTTATAATTCTTTTGAAATTTGTGACAAAAGCCAGGTCGTACCTTTATTCAGCGTCATCATTCTCTGAACGCTTAAAGGACAAGTTCACCTTCATAGACATGTGGGTTGAGTAAATGCAGCAATATTAGTAGAACACATCAATGAGAGTTTGAGGAAAATCGGACAATCCGTTCAAAAGTTATGAATTTTTGAAGTTTCTGCTCAGTCACGGCTGGATGAGAAGACTACTATAGCTTGTGATGTCACATGTGTACAACTATATAAAGAAAGTATAATGAAGAAAATTCAAGATATTCTCACTTTTCTCACATAATAAAAGAACACTTCTCTCTTTCAGAAGTCAGGGGACACTACCCCTAACATAAGTCAGTAACAAGTCGAGGAAATGTGCACTTTATTCCAAAAGTCAAGTTTTGTGAAATTCTCTCTTTATTCTCCTTATGTCGTTGTACACATGTGACACCATACACTGTAGTAGTCTTCTCCGCCAGCAGTGATTGTACAGATATTCTAAAAATTCATAACTTTTGAACGGATTGTCGGATTTTCCCCAAACTTTCACTGATGTGTTCTACTAACATTGTTGCCTACACTCAATCCACATGTATATGAAGATGAACTTGTCCTTTAAGATTACATATCAAATCAAATCAATTTACAATTTTGGTGGCATATCAACGGTAGAGAAGATAGTACACTCTATATGGTACACACGGTGATTACCGCAGGTGAAAGGATTAGGAAGATGATAAAAAAAATGAGGCCATTAATAATTGTAAACCCGTCATCTCCGTCACGTCATCCCCGTCACGAAAAGTGACGGAGATGACGTTGATGGAATTTTTTCTTTAGTACAAAATAGCAATAAAAGTGATATAAAAAATGCATGGTGTTAATCATATTGGAAGTCCTTTAACCACTGCTATTTTTTTTTGTTCAGTTGCATTATAATTTGTATACATTCTATCCTTAAATTTGTTTATGTTATATTAGATTACCAAATGTCATCTCCGTCACATCATCTCCGTCACGTCACATTTTGCATAGTATTATATTTATTACTGCAGCACTAAAAATTGAAAGTTATTTTAAATGAGGAAACACCCCATAAAGATTGCGCCCGTATTAAATGAAGTCAACATTCATCGGGTATTTCCCCACTTTATGAAAGATTTTCTATTTCTGAGACACTATTTCTTTCAATAATTTGTAATGCCGAAAATATACACTTAGCGAAGAATGACCCCCCTATGTAACGGGGGGGGGGGGGGGGGCTAAAGAAACCTCCCCCTCCTCGACATTTTAGTTTCGCGATGATTTTACAACGCAAAATGTTTTCGGTGGTTTTTTTTTCGCGAACATCGGGAGGGGGCGGGTGGATAGGCCTACGCCATGCCCGGCAATTTTTTTCCCGTGACAAATATCACAAAAATTGCAGTTTCCATTGCTTTTGTGCGTACAAATGGGTTTTGCATTAAGTGTAAGATCAATGTTCTCCCTCCCCCCCCCCCCCCTTTTTTTTCTCAGATAACATCCTTTTTGGTTATCATCAACTGAATCAAACGTATATAAAACAAAGAACATAAAGGAATGTAAAAAAAATAAGAAATTCGTTTTTATAAACAGTATTTATAAGTGGATTCGTTAATAGTACTACAGACAATTTTTTTAAGCTTTATTTAGAAATTTAGAGTTCAAATTCATGAGTAAATAGTTTGGTTGATATGACTCGAATTCAGGCTTTAACTTTTGCGAGATGATTAGAAATCTCTTACAATCATGAAATATTAAACGATATATGATTCTATAAGAGGAATTAAAAGTTTATTTGATAAAAATAAGTTTTGAAATGGCTTAGATATTAAAAAACAAAGTAAAACAAAATGGTCTTAATAAAAGCCGGAGCCCACCTTTATACCTTCCCGGGTGATGTTCGTTATTCCGAAGGCTCGTTATACGAAAACGATATATGGTTCGTTCTAAATCCGATATGAAAATATAGAGGTTCGTATATTATATTCCAAAATGAAAATGTTCGTTACGAAAACGAAATATGGTTCCTTCTAAATCGGATAGTAGAATAAGGTTCGTTAATACAAAGGTTTGCTAATACGAAAATGAAATAGACTTCTTTTCTCCGGAGGTTTACCATTATTTCGAAGGTTCGCTAATCCAAATATGAAAAAGAGTTCTTTATTCCGAAGGTATACCACTATTTCGAAGGTTCGTTAATCCGAAAATGAAATATGGTTCCATGATTTAAAATGAAATGGGGTTCGCAAAGAAATCCAAAAATTGACTTTTTTTTTCGAAAGTCGAATAAAATGTGTTTGTTTTTCTTCTTTTCCCTTTGAGTGACCTTAAATGTTTATAGGCCTACGTGACATGGCTCATCCTGATGATGACACACAGGATTGGAAAGCTGCCATAAATACGGAAAAGAGAGGGTAAATACGTTTTATGAATGAAAATCACAGATTATACGACTTATTTCAGTTCGTCAATAAGTATGTGTATATCGTGTTTGTTTGTGTGTTCCTTTATGCATTATGTTCAATGCATAAAGTTCAAAATATATATTGACATTCAAGGGGCGTCACCAGCTTTTTTCGGGGGGGGGCCCGGGGGGGGGGGGTGTGCATTTTTATTTCTGGCTCCATGTCTGGGTTTCATCAGCTAGCAAGCAAAAAGAAAAAAAAAAGGCCTTCAGCGCAACTTTCTGATTGCTCTTCCGGCCGGGTTTCTTTAGCTGGACAAGCACCTCCGAGACCATGGAGATTTAAATTGTGCGTGCATATTATGATAAGTAAAACATTATTTTTTTTTTTTTTTAGGGTCTGAAGGGGGGGGGGGGGTTGCGTTCGCACCAATGCACACCCCCTCATCCCCGTGACGCCCAACCATGTAGTTGTAATTGAATTGAATCTATAAAATGTAGGCCTATCTGTTACCTCTAATTGTTCCGCGTGTGCATCCTTAGTGTGTACTGAGTCCATTGAGGTAGATTATAGCTTACCTCAGTTTCAAAACAAAGGATAGTAGGCCTAATAACGAGGGAGGGGTGACAGATATGGGCGGGTCAAATGCCATGTGCTTTCTCTTCTCACACCATAGCATAAAGGAAATGTATAGATCCACTATACTTAGCAAACAATGCAGGAAATAAAAATAATAGGGCCTACAAACAAATTATTCATTGCTGCGTCATTGCTCATTAATGAAATTATTATGAAATCTAATACGGTATCCAAATATAAACGGTTTTCTTTTCTTTTTTTTTGGGGGGGGGGTGCAACATACTTTCAGATTTTCACCGGAATGACACTTATGTAATGCATGTAATACTTACTATACACGGACCCAATACTGTAGTATACACATTTACATTGGAGTTCCAGTTGCTACCGGTACCATACCTCAATCATTTTTCACAGGGGTGCTATGCTCCCCCCCCCCCCCTCCCCCTTACCCCCACATCCCCTCATCGTGGGTGCTGTATGCAGTGGCCAGTGCGGTCCCAAGCATGCAGCACCTCCTGCTCCCAGGGGCCAAAGATTATGAGGAGCTACAACAGGGTGACAGGTTGACAAGTACCTGTACGAGTTTACTGGACGATGTACTGTGATCACTCTTGGCGGGGGACGGGACATAGAATGGTTGGATGGATGCACCCCTATACGCTCCGGCCCTCTGAACCCCCTGAGATCTGAATGACCAGTCGATTGACTGACTACCATGCAAGGTACAATGTACTTCGTTATAGTCACTAGTATTTAGTAGTAATCGACAGAAACTCGTACAAAATGGAGCAGTCTCGCGTTAGTTTGGAAGTTCTAGAAAAAATGCCGGCATCAGAATTAGCACAGCATGGCTACTTTTTCAGTCAGCAGAAAGAGATGGAATACCACAAAGGCAATATCACTGCGTTTGCTTCTGGCCGTCCAGGGTCTAAAATCTTGCACAGTGTTACCAGGGGCTTGCAGGAGGCTATTTCGCGGCGACTGGTGAGTTGCGATAGGGCCGCCTTGGGCTGGCTGCTGTTTTTGTACAGCAGTCGTAGGATACTGCACACTAATTAGAGGTCTGTGGTGGAATATCGTGAGTACCGGCTAGGCTCCCTTTTGACGGGACGTTCGTGCGATCAGAGAGCAGTTGGGATCATATCATTATCAGTACAGACTGCAGTATTTGGCATATTATCATTAATCTTATACGATGTAAACTTATCTTTGTCATATTTGGTATGCATAAACCATGATTGTATTTCGAAATGTTAAAGGGACTGTACAGTTACTGTACTGCCTGGTTGAGGTGGGGATTACCATATTCATGTTTTGAACATTCCTAAGTCAGTAAGTAAGTGAGATAATGAGAAACCTCGAGTCTAATGAAATATATGAAAGAGCATGTAATTTTAAGAAGGATTCAATGTTTATTCGATGAAAATTGGTTTTCAAATGGCCGAGATATCCAAAAAAGTGATACCGGTAATAATAAAAGGCGACAGGCCACGCCTTTTATTAGGATCTCTTTGTTTCACCTTGTTTTTGGATATCTCAGCCATTTCAAAACCGATTTTCATCAAATAAACTTTTGATACCCCTTAGAATTGCGTGCTCTTTGACATCTCACAGAGTGGTTTGTGAATATCTCGCAAAATGTTAAGCTAAATCCTCACCTCGACCAGAACTGTACACACCCTTTAACCCGCAATGCTACATGTTTGGGCTGGCATGCTTCCGAGCATGGAGGTGTTCGGGCTGGTCGCAGTTATGGGAGGTGGGAAGAGACCTTCCTGTTCCAGTCAACCCAGATTTAGTCTAGCACAGCTACAGGGGGGTGTTTCACGAAGAATTAAGTCGAACTTAAAATTCAAGATTGACTAAAAATTATGGTATATGCTGTGTAACGTTATATGTCTTCAATGTTGCTCAACTTTCTAATGAAAATAAAGATATTGGAGACTTTTCTTATGCATAGCCATTGATAAAATAAATGACGATGCTCTATTCTGTAAACATTAATGATAATTTGAAGTGGATGGTGAATAGGCTCATGAAATTGAACAGGGAAAGCAGTGGCATGCCATAATTTTTAGTCGATCTTAAATCAAGTTTGACTTTGTTAAACACCCCCCCCCCCCCCCCCCCCCCCGGCCTTGTAGCATTTTCCTTTATTTTACATTTCTCATTGTTCATTGTCCTGTGTCATTCTGATGTGTAAAAATGCTTATTATTTGTATTGTATTTGCACTGATGACATTAGTAATGCATACTATTTACTGTATTGTTTCGTGGTCAAATACTGTATACACCAAATATTTCACATGGTCTTTATTTTCGTGAATTTCGCGAGTCAGGTGCTATTCGCGAAATTAAAGACATGCGAAAATATTGACTCTGATCCCGATGTGAATGTGACGTATGCGTTTACACTTCACCGTTCGTACTAGGAGTCACAGGATTCCACGATTGCGAATTTAACCACTCATGAAATTGTTTGGAATTCCAGATTCGTGAAAATTTAGACTCGCGAAATATATGGCGTATACAGTAGCTTCAAAGATTATGAGGGCATTTACAGAAATTCTTCACAGTCGTGCCATTGTACCCTGTGTGCATGTTCAAGTTATTGGGTACCCCGGTTTTTAGCATGTGTGATGGGGCCAGTGGGACAACGCCAGTGACTGTAAGATGTTTACTAGTACTTAGACCATGGACGTACTGACGAGTGGACTTTCAAGGACAAGAACCACTTTTAAGTACGAGATCCGCAACCACCTGATTATGCACATTTCATTAAGTACCTGTACCAATACAGATGTCTCAAAAATGATGATTGCATAATCGTGCATTGTCACTGACATTAGTGACAAAAGAATTGTTTCCCTAATTCCGGTCTTATTTGGCTGATGCGCCTTTTCAGACTGAAACCTCTTTGAATTAACGCCAATGATGAGAATTAAAGCAGCCAACCTCAGATATGACTGATTTGGTGTCACTGAGTTGGAAATTACCGATTCCCTCACTGGTACTCACACGTATGACCTTGCCTAATAGTAAGACAGACATATCCTGTCCCCTTACTATCTGTTTTTTTCTCTGGAAATATGTGCGGAAAAGGTGGAAAATGAGATTATAAATCATAATCAACTAGCTAAAAACGTATCTTTCTTTTAAAAATACCAGCATTTCACTAATGAATGTCTGAGCGGTGATATACCACAACGGCCCATGCAATTTCCTTGATTTAAGACGGATATCTTCTGTGCATTTAGTTTATTCTTTAGATAGATTTTTTCAAAGCTGCATTGTGTTTTGCCCCGGCCTGCCGGCGGTGGAGCTCATACGATCAAACTCAGAGAAGAATATTTAAAATGCTTATGGGACACTTTTGCCATCGACAGAGACATGCATTGATTAACGAAATGATGAATGTCCATATGTGCAGTAGGTCCATGCTTATACAAGATCAGCCTTCCCAATTTTAGGCTTGTTTTTACCAGATACAAAAGTATTGCACACTCCTTAACTGCATGGGTTAACTGCCACCTACAGTATCATGTTACCTAGTACTAGAGTAGAGGTCAGTGATACTTCAGGTTAGTGATATTTCAGTTGAATCACTGTCAAAACCGAGACTTCTGCTATTCATGGGATGGGAAGTTGTTTCGCTGCTACAACTAGGTCAATCTTGAAAACACATGTTTAGACATGGATATTAGATGCTGTGTGCAATCATCATGACATTTGGCATAAGAATCTGGAGTGCTAGTTTGTACGTTGATGTGCCCACAGAGTTTCTAGCTAGTGTTGTATCCTCCAATCCTATCCTCCAATCCTTCAATGCTATCAAGAGTATTAAAGGGATTGTATAGTTTTGGTTGAGACCTAACTTCAGGTTTCTAACATTTTGTTGTTGTTGTTGTTGTTGTGATAATGAGAAACCTCTCATGAACTGTGAAAGAGCATGTAATGCCAAGAGGAATTCAACGTTTATCTGATGAAAATTGGTTTTGAAATGGCTGAGATGTAATCCAAAAGAGACCAATCGTAATAAAAGATGGGACCCACCTTTTATTAGGATTGCTTTGTTTTACTTTGTTTTTGGATGGCTCAGCCTCTCCAAAACTGGTTTTCATCAAATAAACTTTGAATTGTTCTTAGCATGGCATGCTCTGTACTATTTCATAAGTGCTTTCTTGGTATCTGGCAAAAAGTTACAAGCCCAATCCTCCTCTCCACCAATACTGTATCATCCCTTTAAAGCAGGTATTTGAACCAGTGAAATAAATGCTCTTTATTTTATAGCATGTGCAGTTAAAGCCAGCAAGACTTGTTAATGGGCAAATTCAAAAGGCAATGAATTATGCCGTACTTACATGTACACCTGATCAACATGATCAGTCACACTTAGAGTACCAATGGTATTGATCATGCAATGTTTTGCTGTGAGAGAATGATTACTGGTACCATGCAAAACTATGCTTTTAATGACTTGCATGTTCTTTTCTTGCTTGATGTCTCTTTATAAATATATATATATATTTTTTTTTTTTTTTGGGGGGGGGGGGGGGGAGGGGGAATGGCAGAGACTCCAACTCTCCCGTTTTCGACGGGAGATCTCCCGCCAAAAGCCCATTTTTGCAAAATCTCCCGTTCTCCCGTTTGAGATTTGATTTCTCCCGCCCTGGCTCTGTGTCTCCCGGTGGAAAGGATTTGTTACTTATTGCTATCGTATGTTGAAAAAATAAGCCTTAGATAGCACCAGAGAACATCTAGAACCCTAGGAACTTCGCGCTTCGCACACATCAACTTGGAGTCTCCCGTTTGCTGGGGGTTTCGGGCGGGAGAATCTCCAGATCAGAAGGTGCTTGGGGTTGGAGTCTCTGGAATGGATGGGGAAATTATTGAATGACAAGGACAGAAAGCCAAAAGTCATTGGTGATAAATGTGTTTATAATTCAAAGCAAACACACCACTGTACGAGTGTGAGTAAACATGTTCATATTCATTTTCTTAAATCATATTGTATGCTATTGCATTACATACGGCCAAACTATTCTATTCAGCTAATGCTTGCCATTTGAAAAAACTAGCCAAATTTGTCAGAATTATTATGTTTCAGTTCTCTTCAATACCAAAGAAGAAAGACAGTAGTTTTGTACTAAAGTAAAGTAGATCTATATGTGAATGTTTGTACACGTAGTGGTAGAGTAGTTAAAAGTCCTTTACGCCTTGTTTTGTAAACATATTTATTACCTCCGCCAAGGGAGGAGGTTATGTTTTCGTTCCCGTTGGTTTGTTTGTTTGTTCGTTAGTTAGTTAGTTAGTTAGTTAGTTAGTTAGTTAGTTTGTCTGTGTGCAAAATAACTTTAAAAATAGTTAACGGATTGGGATGAAACTTGCAGGAAAGGTTGAGAATGACACAAGTAACAAACGATTAACTTTTGGTAGTGATCCGAAAATTTTTGGGGAATTTATGAAGGATTTTTGATATTTTGGCAGGTAGGGTCAATGAACTTGGGAGTGCAGGCTGCGCATATTTGAGGTTTGCATGCGCGCACATAATTGCGTGCTCTAGTTTCTGCTAGGACGAGGCGCGCCGTGCAGCTGAGGGTTTATGACGTAACAAAGGCTTCTATATTGGGAAATCGGGAGACTTTCAGCACACAATCCTATAAGTACGTATGGGTGGAAATCACTGATATTTCTAATGGAAGAACAAGATTAGTGGTGGAAAATGAGCTGCATGCTTGGTCTGCGCTCTCAGAGTGCTTTTCTAGTTTATATTATATCTGTTATTTTCACATGTACATGTACATTATCACTTATATTTTTGTATTTTGTAAATATGTTTGTACTCTCAGAGGGGGTCGATAGAGTCAATAAAATCTTACAAATCTTACAATGTGAGGTGTTCTTTTATTATTAGGCTCATTCTCACCTTTTAATCCCTGAGATCCTGGCTGTTTGATTCCTCACATGACAAGACTGAACCCTTGACTCAATCATTTTAAGAGCGAACAAAGTTCGCAATGTTTTGAAGCCAAACATACTATATGTATGCTTTTTCCATGAACTAGTGTAAACCAGATGTTATGATATTGGGGGCTGAATTGTATTTGTACAATGCACATATACAAAGCATTCATTGTATGTGATGTGTTAGGTGAATCTTTCAGCATTTTATAACAGAGTATTTGCAAGTTACTGGTAAGTGGTACTGGTATTAATTAGAGCTGGTGAGACTGGCGTGCATTGTAGTTTTATAGACTGTTGAGTCCTTGAACTACCATTGATGATCTCCAGTCTGGAACGGTGTACCAGCATTTTTTTTTTTTTGGATAATGATATTAAAATAAATGTGGTGTGTAAGGAGTCTCCTTACTTTGTGAACAGCTCGATAATTTCAACCAAGCAGACGAGGAAAGACCCATTATCTTCTGCAAACACCACCATCCTACATCGATCAACAGGGACCATCGTTTACAAGACACTATGAGTTCCTGTGGGCGTGTGCCCCTTGAGGCACTGGAGGCGATGACCAAGGAGGAGAGAGAAAAGTTTGGCTATTTCGTGCACGAATTTCGTCACCATGGCATCATGTCGGACGACATGACCGCCATGTTCGCCGGGGCACCGGGGAAAGCCATTCTCAGAAGCGCGGCTGGGCTGCTGCAGAAAGCGGTGCAGATGCGGATGGTAATTTCAAGGCCATTATCCACCTGCTTTGATGTGATGCTGATTTGCTCATTGTACTAAATACCACATCCCGTGCAGTTTCTTACTGTTCTTACTTCTTCTATTTTTTAAATAATGGGAAGCTGAAATTGAGTATGTGTGCAATCAAACCTGCTGAACGTGTGGTTGGTGGAAGAACCTTTTCTTTCTAGAGAGAATGTGACCGCGAAGCCATTGGAATTCTGCATTTGCTATTTAAATCAAAACTGTAAAATGATATCATCTGGTGGAATATCACCTGTTTGCACTGTGTCTTTTCATCTTGATGGACTGTCATTCCCTTCTTGCTGGCCTCCTTGCCTCAAATATTGCACCGCTGTAAAAAATTCAAAATGCAGCTGCTGGGCTTGTGACCCTTACCAAAAAGATCTGACCATTTTACTCCAATTCTCTGTTCCCTTCACTGGCTCTTTGTACCTCAGGGTATCACCTTTAAATTCCTCAAATGGTTTTAGATGTATGTACAACCTGGGACCCTGGTACAACATTGTCCCATCTTATCTCAAAGACTTGATTATTTCCCGCTTCTCTACTTCAACCCAATAGGGAGCTTTAGATTTTAGATGCGCGGACGTTCAGAGGGAAAAAACATGCTCTGAGCATGCGCAGAAGCGCGCGTCAAGTCGATCTATGTTTAGCTTGCGTCGCCTGAGTTTTTCACTACGCGTACTGGACTATTTTTACGTCCGCACAGTTTGCAACGTAGAGAGCTACTTGATGTACTGATCATATGGGGGCGCGATTTTATTTTTTCTACGTTGCGTCCCCAGCGTAATCTAAAGCTACTTTTCAACGCGATGCAGGGGAGAGGAGAACGTCCAGCGCACTCGTCGTCTCAAACGTCCGCGCCTCAAAATCTAAAGCTTCCTAATCTCTCCATTTTTCATCTGCTCTGCAATTGAAATGATGGTCCTTGCACTTGTACCCATTATGGTTATGGGGCATTTTCTGTCATTGCTCTTTTCTCGAGAACAAAGGCCCCGCTCATGCTCAAAACACTTGAAGTGTAGACAATTTTTAAGTTAATGCTCAAAACTTATTCAATTTATCATAATTTTGTTTCTTTAATTGCTAAGTGTATACTTAAGTGCAGTACAGGAAGAAATCCCTCATCCCTTTTCATATTTCTATAGTTTGTGGATTCATCTCCTGTCATACTTCCAGGGTTAAAACTACATGTACAATTATCTATCTTTGCCCCTTTTTATGCATTTCTGGAGCATGAGTATTTCCATCCTTTCTGTACAGTGCACTTGCAGCCCCTTATAACAAATGTAGAATATAATGAAATTTCATTTCAACAAAGTAAAAATTCACATTCCAAACCCCAAATTATTATATGTATATCTTTTTAGATATCATAATACATTATGTTCTGCTTTAGCAAATTTTGATGTACATTTGTAAAAAAAATGAAGACTGCTGGTACCAAGGACTTTGTTTTAACAGGAGTTGCCTATATTTCTGCCCAGTCTGGGCTTGATAAAAGTGTTAGCTATGGTTTGGGATCTCACATGGGATGAATGATTCATTCATATCAAAAAGATCATGTGACAAGGCACAGGTTCAACTGATGTTACGATCAGTAGTTTCCGGCTTTGACACCCTGAAAAGCATTCATTACCTTGCAGAGAAATGCACACCCGCTTTTGTAATGTATTCTGTGGAATTTCAGGTTGATTTTATAAAGCACTGTTCTTTGTGGCAACTTTTATCACATACTTACAACTTTGATTAATGAAGAATGTTGACTGCAAATCTTGTTTGTTTCAGTTGTAGAAGTTTCAAAATCTTTTTGATTTGCTAAATCCATTACCGATCCTTCATGAATGCACATTTTAGAAGACTGAATTTTTTTTCTCTCTCTCAAATTTGCAAATTTGGCTTGCCTCTTTCTGATTTTACCCAGTTGGGTTTAACTACTTGAATAGCTAGTACCAATAATCTTCTCCAAGAAAAGCTAGTGAATAGCGAAGAGTAGAGGTTCATATATAATGACAACCTGGTGATTTCTGCGACAAGATCCCCTGAAATTCAATGGGTTAGGAAATGTGTCCAGTTTGATTAGGATGATAACTGATTGCCCAGAACTTTAACTGACCTGATGATAGAATTGTAGGTAGGGGATGCCATTACAGCCTTGTAATGCACTTTGAGGAAACACAATAAATATTCCACAACAGGACACAGGAATAATATTGAGTGATTCCTCACCCCCCCCCCCCCCCCCCCCCACATTGACAAACACAAATGACCTGCGTTGTGTGATGGCACTGGTCCACCAACAGTACATTATGCATCCTGGTATGCACAAGTCTTTATTTTCTCCCATGGCTGATGGATATGTTTGTAACATGTATATACCTTAAATTACTACTATTGTGAGCATTCACCATTTCCCATGGATGCCATTTATCATTCTTCAACAACAACAATAACAAACTGTAGTGTTACCTTGCTAATACAATTTATATTCAAAATATGTGTATGCTCTTTTTTTTTATGTACACAGAGAGATAATACAAGTGACATTTATATAGATTATGCATTTTTCTTTCCTCATTCCAGTCAATGCAATGTCTATACGTGGTGATACACTACTGGGCTGATCTTTAGCTTTCCTCAAACTGAGCATGGTTCCTTCGGTCAGCAAAGCTGCCAACATTTTTTTTTTCATGACATTTATATATTTTTAATCTTTATCTATAAAAAGAAACAAGTTTTTGAAATGAAGTAGTCATGTCGGTATTAAGAATAATGTGATTTTGTCTATGCGCATTTTGTACCATATTATTTTGCTCTTTAAGACTTGTTTTTAGTCCTGAAGGTACTTGTATGTTTGCTTTGTTTAAAATTTCTTTCCTTTTAATAGTGTGCAGCAGTTAAAATATTCATCTGTTGAGATTTGCAGCCCTGTAATCTTAGCTGAGGGAGCTGATTTTAGGCTGTCACCTGGTGCACTACTGGATTATCCTTTTCTCTCCACTGTCTTTTAACTCTTAACCCCAATGAAGAACTCTTTCAACCACATGAGATACCTCTTTAGAAAAAGTGTCATATGATCTTGCAACTATGACGTCATTAAAGTTTTGTCGTGTTTGTTTGTTTGCATATTTGAGGCTGAGGAACTTGCCGCAGATTGTGACCTTCTGCAGTACGGAGCGCTCCAGGGAGAACCTACCTTTCGCATCCAGCTTGCAAAGTTTCTGACACGGAGATATGGCACTCCAGTTCACAGGTTAGTCTATGTTGCCTCTCTTGCACTCGTCATTCTTTGGAATGAGATGTTCAAGTCATTTCATCGATTGTATTTAGTTTTTTGTTTGATTTTGTTTCGGGCTTTTTTCCAAAAAAGAAAAGGTAAGATTTAGATATATGTGTATATAGTGTCTTTAGACATTTTCTTCTTAACATTTTTTATGAATTGAAGAGATGGATTTTCAGTGACATGGCTAGTTTTGGACATTCTCAGTATTGAACAAAGTATTACACAGCTGCATGGAATATTGCCAATATAGGACTCTAACGGGAGCCTTTGTTAAAGGACATGTTCACCCAAATACATGTGTGAATTGCATGAGTGAATGCAGCAATATTAACAGAACACATCAGTGAAAATTTGAATTTGATATATTACCCTTACAGCCATGGTAATGTGGGGAAACATAGATGGACCGATTGAATTCGCTCCCCACCAAGGGTTTTCGAAAGCCACAAATAGCCCCAGTCAGCCATGTGTCAGCAAATATGTGCATCGAAGTGCACACTCGTCAGTAAAGGTTGACTCCACTCAAGATACTGTGGCCGTGTGTGTACTTACGTAGAGATCTGTGATAACGCTGTACACTATTCGTTACTGGGATTCTCAAATATTTATATCCAAACAGGGCCAGCCTTCTCTCTCCATGAATCCCCACACTATGGGGTCTTTAATCCATTCAGGACGGGTTGATTTGCTAAAACACACATTTCCCACAGACACTTGCCCGAGTATACTCGGGACTCGTCCTCAACAGGTTAATATGTGTCAGTAACAAGTCGAGGGAATGTGTACTTTTTTTTTGATTGATTGATAATGGTTTATTGGAACAAACATGCAAAGTATTTTCATAAAAATAAGACATGTTGTTGCGTTTTCTTTAAAAAGAGAAGAAAAAGAGAAGTGTGTGCACGAATTACAATACATCATGTAAACCAGGAGAGAGGAATTTGTTTCTTTCCAGTGATAACATACTCTGCACAGCAGGAGCCAGCCAGGGTCTAGGTTTTGTCTCCTCACACTTCTTCAATAAGGGGGATGTGGTCTTTGTAGAAGACCCCACGTACTTCCTAGCTCTCGCCTCATTCCGCTTGGATCAGCAGTTGAAAGTGGTTCCAGGTGAGTGTTCACCCAAACTCGAGGAAAAATTTATCCAAAGGAGAACGTTGGGTGAAAGGAATTTGTTGATGGGACTCCAAATGGTGCAGTGGTTTAAATTTTGCTAGGTTATCTCATACTGCTTTCAGTAACTCATACATTTTTGGCCTGCTCCTGGTCCGAGCTAAATTAGCCTGCGCCAAGCAGTAAAAATTGCATTCAGTAACTATAGCAGAGCCGCGCTACTTTTATGATGACCCATTCATAAACTTGGTCACATAAGAGATAACTGCCATGGTAACTGAACACGTCATGGACAGAGCGGAAGTGCATTTTTGCGCGATATTTGATGTGCATGCCGCGTGCTTATGAGATGAGCAGCGTAAGCTGTGACCTTTGACTGTGAAAGGAATTTTGGCCTGCGCCTGGCGCTGCTATCATTCATAAACTCTTCGATCAGCGGCAGGCCCGTGCCTGGTCCGCACCTGGTGCTAGCTGCAGCAGCGCCAAAATAGCCCGCTCCTGGCCCGCTCCTGGCGCGGGCCACTTTGGCCCGACCCATTCATAAACTCAAAATTTTTTGACTTGGCCTGCTCCTGGTCCGAGCCAAGAGGGTTACTGAAAGGGGTATCATACACTATGTACTAGTATGTTGCCCTTTTGGGTACCTCACTTTAAAATGGCAATTTTGGTCACATGACCTTGATGTCACAGCATGGACGTCTTTACATGCGTCACACACAGAAAGGCTGTACAATATGCAATATACAGAAGAAACAAAAAACTCACCAAGGTAATTTTAAATTTAGTCTGTGGATTATGCACGTTTCACCTGTGTAAATGTGCATGACAGATAGTAGATATCAACAGACATCCTATTATGAAGATGCGCCGACATGCACTTGTTGAAAGGTACGCATATTTCTTTTAGTCCATGGACTTTATTGGATTTGATATAATGTTTGTGCATTCGGACTGATAATGTCTGTATTTCATACATAGAAAAAGAAATAAACTCCCTTTCTCGTAGTGCATGATATTTTAATATGCATGCCATATATCTGAAATAGAGAAAACAGATGCCGTGAGTGTGTATTTTTCTTGCTGGAAATGTGGTTTCAAGACAATGTTGGGTGCATACTGACAAAATAATCTGAGTATTAAAATACATCTGTATTTTGATGATGTCACAGATTTACAAAACCGAGCCAAATGTCTAGATGCTCGTGGAATACATAGGCTATTAGGGGGGCATTCATGAAGAATAAGTGCTACAAATCAGTTGGCATGTACCATGGTAATAGGATTAATAATTATCATTTCAACCTCCCTCCCCCTGCCCGCAGTCCCCAAGGATGAAGATGGCATCGATACAGTGGAGCTGGAGCAGAAGCTGAGGGAGGTCATTGGTGAAGGGTCACCACAAGAGGGCAGGCCATTCAGCTGCATGCTCTATCTCGTCTCCACCTTCCATAATCCTACCTCGACGTGCACATCACCAGGTAAGGTAATCAGCCAGCCTGACTGTACACCACACAACCTCAAATTTCACTTGGATATTCTATTCTATTTCAGACTATGTAGACATCCCTCATTTTTTCATGTCACATCTGTTGCTCTGTTTACTTAAAGTAGCAGCTCATTGGAATTATAATAGCAAATTGTATGGTGTCACCATATTTCTTAGGTGTGATGTGAGTGGTTTCCTTCATGGAGCAATGAGAAATGAAAGTAAACTTTCAGAAAACAGGGAACATATCTGTGTTTTTATTTCTTTTGTCCATCATGAGTGCTAAGATAAAGTGTGCCTTAAGTTTGCTTGCATGCTTTCTCCTAGCTAATTTTACTTGAGTAACTCGGAAGTTCATCTGCTGATGCCATTCACCTTTGCAGAGAGAGCCCACAAAATCATCAAGATTGCGAGGAGATACAACCTACTGGTCATCTGTGATGATGTCTACAATCTCCTGTCGTGGCAACCCGCTGAGGAAGGCAGCGGGCAGCGGTACCAGTCCCCGCCGAGACTCCTCACTTACGACAATCCCGAGGATGCGGACTTCAAGGGTCATGTGGTGTCCAACGGCAGTGTGTCAAAATTCATGGGGCCTGGAATGAGACTAGGCTGGATTGAAGCATCAGACAGGATTGTGAAAATGCTCTTAAAGAAGTAAGAAGATGCTTAAAGTATAATGGATGGAAAATCACTCTGCAGTTTGGTATTGAAATGTCATATTATTTGTTTCAATTGTAGATTGAATGACCTCTCATTTATTGCCATCAATAAATTTCTGTTCTAAAGTGGGTATCTCATTGGCTTGGAGACTAGATGGCAACCTGATGGAGACTTGAGTCTCGCTGGTCGTGATGACGCCTCCATGACATCACCTGGAGACTAGTCAGGTCTCCAGGGAGTTGCAAGAGAATCAAGCATGTTCAATTTTTTTTTTTTTGTGGAGACTTTTTCCAGTCTCCAGCTGGTCTCGGGGATGCCTCTGCAACATCTCCAGCTGGTTTCGGTAACATCTTTGCGACGTCTCTGTAGTTGCATCCAAGTTGTATAGACTAATTTTGTCAGCAACATCTCCGAGACATCTCTGTGACCTTGCAGAGACCCATGCCATCCTGTTCTCACTTCCAGTATGACTGGAGTGAAAACAAACAGCTCACCTGTTTGTAATATGTGTGGAGCAGGAGTGTGGTGAATCGGTTTGAATGCTGTGCATGTAGTGTACGAATCTGCACAGCATCAGCGTTCAAATTTCAAAGCCGGGTTTGGAAAAAAAGTTGATAATTTCATCTAAAAAAATATGCCGAGCGTGCACTGATCATGGGTTTGTTTTCACTCCAGTCACTGCTGAATATCCGAATGTTTGACCATGAGAATAGTGACTGAGAAGACATGTAGGAGATGTCGTGGTGACTTCTGGGCAAATTAGTTGTCACCTTATTTGGAGATGTCTCGGATATTTCCCTGGAGTTGCCTTCTTGGTGACGACACAAGCTATTTTTGTTTTTTGGGGTTTTTTTTTCAAGTCACACAAGTTGTGGCGATGTCTCCTCCAGTGAGATAATCCCATTACCCTTGCCAGTGTAGTGTTTAGCGACAACATACCGCTGCAATATCAGGTGTCTTTTATCAAAATAAAATGCAAAAACAACACAAAAGAACCCACAGACTAATGATCAAATGTATAGAGGGAGAACTGTCACAGTGCCACAGTGGACAAGGTGCTGCATCCTAAGGAATATAGCTGCCAGGTTCAATTCCCATGCAGACGGTACAATCCCTGGACGAGATTCTTTCCTCAGTGAGTCCTTCATGTCCTTGGAATGTAAATCGGCACCTAGAAATATACCAGTGTGATATTGGCAAGGTCCCCTGGGGGGTGTTTCATCAATTTAGTCAGCGCTGACAAGTAGTCAACACTGACAATTTCAGCAAAATCCTCGGTTTTGATTGGCTGAGAAGCTCTTGTCACTGACTGTTACCATGGTAATTGTCAGTGACTGACAACTTTTCAGGGCTGACAACTTTCATGAAACGGTCCCCTGGAAGAACAGTGCTTAATACCAACAGAGATTACTACCAGGATGAAGAAAACAGTACTGTTACTACATGATGATCAAAATTATGAATAGACAAGTACTATCTACACATGTGTACAGGTCTTCAAAATTTTGTGGCACTCCATGTTTCTCTGTGTCAACAGTGTAAAAAAAAGGAGATTTTTCCTATCAAATATGACTCACCTTAAAATTTCTCACTGAATGCTTCTCAACCTCTGCAGCCAGCTGCTTGACAGTGGGGGCTCGTTCAACCATTTCACCAGTGGCATTGTGGGTACCTTGCTGAAGAGTGGTCTTCTCGATAACCATTTGGACGACGTCATCAACACATTTAAGGTTGGTCACATTCATCAATATGTTATTTTAGAACTTTAATTTTCTATTCCACTGATATAATAATAATAGTAATAATATGTAAAATTTATACAGTACTTAACCCTATTCTAACTGGGGGGGTCAAATTGACCCCCCCCTCGACATTTCGCGCCACGATTCTGCAACGCGCAAAGATTTTGCCGCGTCGTTTCGTGACTTTTTTCATTATAGTCTCCCGCATATTTTGAGACCAAATTTGTGACGTTCGGGTACACCGTTTTGAAGTTACGCAATGTTTTGCATATGCATGTCAACCCGAAAACAGCTCAAATTCATGATTTCGTGTGCAAATCCAATGCAAATTGTGTTTTTTTGTTTTATTGATATATATTAAATTATTTCAACTTTTGAACATTGAAATTAATCAATTCTAATGTAGATAAGCTTGAAAAAGTGCCTGCAACAAATTTTGGCAAAAAAACAAGAGAAAACAAAAGGTCGAAAAAACAATGAAATACATGAAAAATTAACAAAACAATAAAAAACAAAAGAAATTGATTGTGATTGCGCTATTTTTTTTCAAGAAAATTGTTTGATGTGTCTTGAGGAACTCTGACACAAAAATTTAGCAATCCTTCATTCTTTTTGATGGAGTTATAGGTGAAAATATGATTTCATGCGTAAATTTGCATAATTAATTTATTAAAAAATATAAAATCAACATTTTTCCATTGTATGACCATGTAATCTGTTAGTTGACATCCGGCTCTATGTTCAGGCAAAATTTTGCGGCGGTCACGCGATCGGCGGCCGAGATCTGAAGGGGGGGTCAAATTGACCCTCCCCCAGTAAAAACTTGGTCTCAAATAGCCCAATTAGAATAGGGTTAAGACGGAAATGTTTCTTTGCACTTTACAATTAACAAAAGAGAACAAGCATTATGAATTGATATGCTTGAAGGCAATCCTGTGCTTGCTTTATTCATAATTTCTGATGGGGGGGGGGGGGTAACATTAAGTTTTACAAATACTTGATGTTTGAAAGAATGGGAGTGTATATTTAATGTTCAGATTTCCTTTGCTGTTGGCAGATTTTTGGAAGTTTGTGATTGGGAGCATACTCTCATAGAGTGCCTCCCATTTTTAGGTGTAAAAGAGTTTAAAGAATAATTCTTGGAAGGAAAAGAAAGAACAGGGAAAAAGAGGGGAAAGTATACTTGATTGTGCAAAATTCTTTGTAGCACAAGAATAACATATCAGTTAGTGTGACATTCTGATACAATTTTTATTTGACACTTGTATGTGTAAGTCATATCAGCAGTAGAAAAATCTTTTGAGTTGAGACGTGTGTTGTCATAAAAAGCAGTTACAGTTGAAGGTAAGCTGTTAAGAACGGGAAGGAGGATTGTGAATTGCTTGTTTGGGGTACCTTGGAGCCACTAGAAGAGGCTATAACCTAACTATATGACCAGAAACTTTTGTGGCATAAGACTTTTGCAGAATGGAGCTGATGGCCTTTTTCATCATGGCATGAAGCTTTTACAAATTGCCTTTCTTGAAAGTATTATGAGTACACAACATGCAACAGCATTCACTGCATTATGTAGACAAAAACTTGCGCGTGCGTTTCACCTCCATGAATCTTGGCTCCTCACAAAGTTCGTGAAAGTTTCACGCGCGCAAAAATATCTGGGTTTACAGTATGACAGGAGTGGGCGTTAGCTGTGAAGGACAATTCGGGACCAGAAATGACTTGATTCTAAAAGGGAAAAAGACAAACAATTTACAATCACCGCAATTAGAATTTTATCAGATTTAAAAAAAAACCCAAAACACCCAAACAAACAAACAAACCTGCATTTATATTATATCGTTATGTTCATCCCCGAGTATAATATTTCTCTCTTGCTGGCAGACATCTGTGGATGCCATTGCTGCGGTGTTGGAAGAGGAGATGCCACCAGAAGTGAAATACAGCGTGCCTCAAGTGAGAGACTACACAATAGAAATTATCAGCCATAGAGGTGAAAGTGTTTGTCGGGAATATTCCCATTTAATTCTTCAAGGAGTTTCTTTTCCTTATCTCCCTTCAGTGATATCTAAATTCGCATTGTAGTAACGAGTGCCAAATTTTGACTTTTTACAGTATTGTTTCTCAGATATCTTTTCGTTTTTGACTCCTTGACATATCTTTCACTTAGTTTTGGTTCACAAATGTAGTATTTATTGTGCAATCGTCACGATGCGACCATGAATTCAAACTTTAAAATATGGCCCGATTAGTAATGAACATGAGCTGGTTTGAGCTTCTTTGGCCAGACTCTACAGGTACATACATAAAAGTTATTTATATAGATTAGTCCATGAATTATGTCTATTTTGATTGCATAAACGTGTGTGATACTTGGCTGGGAATGCCCATTCCAAGTTTGTCCTAGTCCGCAGACTAAATCCAAACCTTGGATTTTTAATATTCAAACTACCTTTCTGAATTCACATCTACTTGCTTGAGATGCCCTTTGGTATTTCACAAGCATAGGCTAGAAACCTCCACGTGTAGTGACCACCACCTGCAAAGATTCAAAAACATTGTTTCAAACAACAGTAGAATCGTTGTTCCTTATGAATTTTCACTCATATACTTGGGGTAAAAACTGATAGAGTTCTCAAAAGTTCCAATCATGTTTAGCTCTCTTCTAGAAATAAGTGACAAGTTTTGAATATCAACTTTCAACATGTGGTGTTGCCAAACGCCATGGGAAGGTCATGAGAGGAGTGAGAGTAGTTGATCTTTATGGTCATATTTGTAGAAATATGTGTGTCAATCTGGAATGACCAATTGATATTGAGATATCAGGCAATGTCAGTCCAAGTTTGTATGGAAAGATCTCTTCTTTAAACTCGGGATACTGTGTGTAACATTTCAGCTCAAATAATCAAAGTTATACCAGTTAGAAAATGAAAATATTTGACAATTTTCGTTTCAATTTGGTGAATACATGAGGCATCCTGTTATCGTTACACAACAAGTGCAGTAATACTTCATGAATAAGACTATGGGTGGTATTCTGAAAATCTTCCTAAGTTTCTTCCTGAGTTTCTTCATAAGTCAGAAAGTTAGGAAGTGCCTAGGAAAGACAGAATTGGTATTCTGAAATTTCTTCCTAGGTACTTCTTAGTGCAAATTAGGCCATCCTTATCCCTGCCCACATCCTTTCTTAAGCCAATACGAAATGCAGTATCACAAGGAACCAACCAATGACAATTGCATATTACTATGACGTAGGGTCAAATATACGTTTGCGCGGCATGTCCCCTTTCTCAAGCTCATTTTGCGCATCAAAGTACATGTGCGCGCAGTGAATGACAAGGGCACCTATCACGATGTCTGCAGCTTGCTATTCTTAACAACGTACTTAGGACAGGGGTGGAGCTTTCCTAAATATCTTCCTAAATTTCTTTCCTAAGTGCATTCTAGAATACCAACTACTTCCTAAGTCAGAAATTTGCATACTCCCACCCCCCTTCCGAAGTTTAGGAAAAACTTAGGAACAGATTTAGGAAGAAACTTAGGGAGATTTTCAGAATACCACTAATGAAAAAGTCCTGACATAGGAAGAAATTTCTTCCTAGGAAGGATTTCAGAATACCACCCTATGAGTTTCATTGTGATCATTTATTGCATACTGTGATATGTAGATAAGATGACCTGCCATTGGAACCTTGAATAAGATCTGTTTCAAACCAGTCAAAAATGATTTTTTTTTTTTCCATCAGATGTGTTTGCTATTGTTGTTGTTTTTCTTTTTTGGTTATGTTTCATTTTATTTATCTATTTTTATTTTGGCTCTGTTTTTCAGTGGGAGGCACCACATTTCATTCACTCTCTGTAAAGGGATGGTACATTTTTGGTCAAAATGGGGCTTCAAGTTTTCAAATGTTTTTTGATGGTGACTTTTTGACATAATGAGATTCCTCTCATGAAATATGGAAGAGCATATAATTCTAGGAGGAATTCAAGTTTTGTTTGATTAAAATTGGTTCTAAAATGGCTGAGATATCCAAAACAAAGTGTAAAAGGTGGGATCCACCTTTTATTAGGATCGCTTTGTTTTACTTTGTTTTTGGATGTGTCAGCCATTTCAAAACTTATTTTTATCAAATAAACTTTGAATTCCTTTTAGAAATGTATGCTCTTTAACAATGCATAATGTGGTTTCTAAGTATCTCGCAAAAGTTACAAGCTAAATTGTGACCTCAACCAATCCAATACTATATTATCCCTTTAAAACAGCTGGTGTCCAATCAGTTTTATTACAGTAGATGTAGACTTGTTGCATTTGTATTTCTTCTGCGCTGTCTTCATCAGGGTGGCTATTTCTTCTGGATGGAGCTCCCCAAATCTATTGATGTCCCAAAGCTGTATCAGCTGTGTCAGGAGAAATACAAAATCAACTTTGCCCAAGGAAAGAAGTAAGCTCTTCATCCATTTCCATATGTAGATATCAATTTGAGAGTATCCATATCCAGATACATCTCTGGATATCCATTTTAAGGTATCCATACCCAGATATCATCTCTAGATATCCATCACTTGATATCTATGTGAAGGTATCCATTTCCAGATATCATCACTAGATATAAATTTCTAAAAATCAGCCTCGAGATATCCACTTCTCGATATCTATCCAAAGGTGTAAATTTCCAAATATTGCCTCTGGGTATCCATTTCAGGATATCCATCCCCAGCTATCCATCTCTAGATATCCATCCCAAAATATTTGTCCCTAGATATCTATCCTAGATATCTATCTTTAGATATCCATTACTGGATATCCATCTTCAGATGCCCTTCTCCAGGTAGTTATCTCCAGTTGCCCAATAATGATAGCCTTCCAATGTCCATTTTAGATATCCATCGTGAGACAGTCCTCTCCATAAACCCATCTTAAACTATTCACATCCTGATAACCATAACTTGATAGTTATCCCCAAGTATCCATTTCAGATATCAATTTCCTCGTACGGATACATTTGTATCCATGTCTTGATATCGTTACCTTTGCACTACCCTTTTGTTGTGAAGTTGTAGCTTTGATACTCAATACCCATTGCAAAATGGATTTGGATGTGCATTTCAGGTGACTGCCATACAGAGCTGACACATTAAAGGGACATTCCAGACAATTTTTCATAATTTCACATCATGTAGTACATAATTCGACAGCTCCATGTATACCAGGTAGATTTGTGGAATTTATTGTTACCCTTGAGCAGAGAAACCAATACTCTGAAAATTTTTAAAAAACAAATTATACTGAACAATGTTGATGACATAGGAGGCTCACATATTTCAGAAATGTAGTTCTGTAATTCCAATACAATACCACTTGCTCAACAAGTTCCCCTATGTAAAATCTATGTATGCCTTCTTCTTTTGTTCTATTTCCTTGAGCTCCAACTCATGCATTCTTATGTTGAGGCTGCCGTGTCACGGTGTCATCATCCTTGTTCATCGCAACTTGTTCTAAATTGTGAAAAAATTCTTATTCCATGTCACAATCATGATAGATTCTGAAACTCTGTACTTAGTATAACAAATTAATAGTTGTTCAAATGTAAAAGTTGGAAAATCATCCGGAGGTCTCCTTTAATAACCAGTGTCTGCTTTTCCTCCTGAATCCACCTCCTCGCAGCTTCTCCGTCAACCCCAACTTCAACCACTGCATCCGCATCGCCTTCTCCCACTACGCGCCGGGCCAGCTGGCTGACGGCACCAGGAAGCTCTGCCAAGCCGTCAAGGAGATGATGTCGACCACATCCTCTGCATGAGAAACATCTGTCGATAGCTCGCGCCTTTGTTCTGTTTCAGAGTGGTGGGGTTGCAAAACCAGCCCCCAATTTCTGTGCTTCTCGGCAAGATGCTCAGCCCCCTTTTTGGCTGCATTGTCAAACTCCATGTGAGTGTATTCTCCTAAGTTCTCAGGTCATGACTGTTAATACAGTGGACTCCCGTTATAACGACGTCCTTGGGACCGTTAACAGTTTTCTTTTGTTGTATCGAAATTTCATTATAACCAAACAAATAAACAGTAAAGAATTAAGAGCAGATAATGTTGTGGCCCGAAATTTTACTTCGTTGTAGCCGAAATTTCATTATAACCGTGTTCATTATAATGGGTGTGCACTGTACTCAATACTGTAAAACATGATATATTCGTGACATGAAAATTTCGCGAATAGGAGCTGACAGCCTTTTTTGCGTCATGAAATTTTCGCGAAGTGCCACTGGCATTCAATCCATATAGTGTAGACATCAACTTTCACGTGCATTTTAATGTCGCGAATCTTGGCGCTTGCGAAATTCGCGAAATTAAAATGCTAGCGAACATTCCTCGTTTTACAGTATGTGTATTGTAGCGAATATTGGCCTACGGGGTTGATTGTAGGCTCGTTTTCACAAAAATATATTGTGATCTTGCACATTACCAGCGCACCCTCACTCTCCACTCCGCACATCACTAACCATAAACAAACATCGCACAGCAGACAATCAGCGACAGTGCTTACAACTACAAAGTTGACATCAAAGACTGAGTCATGGAGAATAACATACCGTTACTGTGTGTTTATTAAGCAGAGCCTGTGCAGTCATCCTCCGAGAAGGCGGTATTACAAGCAAAGATACAAGCAATGTGTGCGATAGCAAGCCAAGCCACCCGAAAGTTTGGAAAACATATCTCCCAAACAGCTCTATCTACACCCCAGGGCAGAGCCCTTCTCCCTACAGCTCTTTGGCTATCTACTTTCACTATCTACTACTCTAACTCTAACTCTCCAACTATCTATCTAACTCTTCCCTCTCCGAGCAGGGTCCTTTTATACCTCTTGCACTTGGACCTTTGTACCCGCTGCGTGTGTCCCTTGACATCGTCTATACCCCGTACACACTTTCGTGTGCACACACACTGCACACCCTGGGTTGGTCCATTATCTTGAGAGGGGTGTCTCTATACCAATTTTGTCACATTACCACCAACCAAGTTTGAAACGTCCCCGTTTCAAAGAAATACAAAAATTATTGAAGAAAAAATTGAGAACGTGTGCGAACGTTATACGGAACAAAACGGAAGAAAACAAAAGGCTATTTATGTCTCCTTTCTTCCACACTTATTATCTGTAAACTGATAAGTAAAAGGTATATAATCTATACCATCTTCAAAATCGACGAATATAATGGCAAGTACTCTGAGGCTTAAAATGTCTTTGGCACGGTTTCTAAGCTTATATCATCGTGCATTAAAAGTTACACTTATAAGGCACCAAATAATACAAAAGCATTGGCAGTTTTGAAAAACAAATACAGGTGTCGTGTATCTTATAACCTGTACGTGTAATAGACTATAGCATTAAATTGTTATAACATACACAGACACAAACATTATCCATTTCTATATTTCTATAGAAAGGTACTGACATGCAAATCAATACGAAGGGCAATTTCCTTCATCTCGTTCCTCTTCGAATACGATTCCTGTTACGTAAGTACAATTGATTACATGAAAAAGAGGTAATAAGCAAAAGTAGGTATAACTACTCATATTACTTATTAAACAACACAAACACAACAGAAACTCGAACTCATCTATTTACATAATGAAGACAGCAATTATGAACATCTGAGGTAACATGTCTCTTAACCTTAATACTGTCGCGGTTACAAAGTTGAATGTTTAGTAAACCTTTACAGCAAGTAGCATCTGTTATTGCATTTTTTTTTTCGATTGTCATAACAACCAAAGGCAAGATCAAGTTCACAGATTACCTAAATGAAATATTTCAACTTCAATTTGTTATAAAAATAGGCAAGATGCCGTACTTTCCATGCAAAGATATACCACAAACGGTCTATCAGTCTTACAAAAAAAAAATACAATTACATCCCTCATAAGTTGCAAATAAACTTTGGTCAAAGAGTTTTTATGTACTGTACAATGGCATAATGTGAATACCATGCTTTGAATCACACACTGTGTCAGTAAGATGAATAGTCTGCGTTTAACTGTCGAGGAATGCGCCCCAACCGCATAACAACTTAATCTTAAACATATCAAAACACAGTATAATATCATATTTGTTCTCTTTCACGGAAAACAACATCAAGGTTCAAAGCGAAATAACATATAAATTGAATCATATCAAAACAAGCAAAATGCCGAAGTATACATTAACATACTTCATTCATTAACCTAAAATTTGTACAAAATAAGTGACAATGTCTATTTCCTTGTCACTATAGCCTCCTTTGGCAAAAGTCATGTATATTGTACCTACCACACTTGGACAGTCGTACCAATACATTGATATGAAATATCCACATGAATACAACTTGTTTTTGTTTTTCTTTTCTTTTCCTTCTTCAAGATTATGTGTAATAAAAACAATACAAGGGCCCTCTTCATTACTTGGCGTACCTTATCAATCATTGTTTGTGCTTATCTTCTTTGAAAAATTACCATACATATCATCGACTGGTTTCTGACCTCATCCTTATAATTAACCAAGAAACAATAAAATATTCCCTTAATCTTTCATTCCATAATTGCATGGGACTGACTTATCCCAGTTGGCTGGTACACATACTGGATATGTATGAGTTGTTTCAAATCGCTTAATACATAGTACAAATATTGCCAGAAAAATACTTGATCGTTTTGTGTTCGACAGTGGATACTAAAATTTTATTCTCACACGCATTCTCATCGGCTTTCCCGTTGTCATATCATGGCAATCATCTAGTTCTGGCGAGGAATCTGTACCCGGTATTTGGTTGCTGGTTGAGTCGTCGACGGTGGGCTTTGGTAGGGCTGGTGGTGGGGAACCATCCTCATCGGAAGAGCTGCCTGGGTCTGGTTCCACACTACTTAATTCGTGGAGCATCATTGCCAGGGGTTTTCCCGTCATCGGTGGCGACGTCGAAATGGGGGAGCAGTCCACAGAGATTGATACCGGGCTGCCCTGTTTCTCACTTGGCAATCTGGTGGTGGTTGGTCGTGGCGTCCGCCGTGGTGATTGGGGGGACCTGCTCCTGCCTCGGCTGTGGAGACCTTCATGCACATGGTGGATGTGCCTCCTTAGATTACTGGACTTAGTTGATGAATAATTACATTGACGGCAGTCATACCCACCCTTATTGTAGTGGCACTCGGCGTTGCTTAGTAGGGGTTTTCCTTCTTGCGCACAAATTACACATTCTAATGAACGAACGTACATCAGCAGCCATACCGCTCCAGTACAATCTACTCTTCACGTTTGCCAGCGTTTTCCTCTGCCCGAGGTGTGCACCCAACGGGCCGTTATGCACATCCCTAATAGCATCCTTCCGGAGCTTCTCTGGCATAACAAGTTTCCTCTTCATGGTTCTCCCGTCGTCGGATTCCCATCGACGACATAGTACCCCATCTTTAACTTCTAGCTGGCTCCACTGGGCCCAGTATGTTTTCACTGCTGCTGATTTCTGTGCAATCTCTCCCCACTCTGGCCTAGCCTGGTCCTTCTCTTTTAATTCTATTATCCACTGCATGGAATCATCAGCAAGCTGAGCTTCTCGCAAGTTTGCTGTGCTCATAGACGGTTGAGTAGCGATACCTCTGACTCTTGATCCTACCTGCTCCTGCAAGGGAGTTGCAAGTTGAGTGTTCAGGATTCCAATATCGTCTTCCTCTTCCTGTCTTCCACTGCTTACATCTCATGCGAGACAGTCCATCAGCATTGGAGTGGTTCCTGCCTGGTCTGTGTTCGATATGAATGTCATACTCGGCGATCTGTTCAATTCATCTAGCCAATTGCCCTTCTGGGTTACGGAAGTGGAGGAGCCATTTTAAAGAGGCATGGTCAGTCCTTACCTTCACCTTCCTACCATACAAATACTGTCTGAATTGTTTCAGACCAGGAATGAGGGCTAGCAGCTCCTGTCTGGTACCAAAAGAGGTCGCTGTGGTTTAACATGTCCTTGCATGCCATGTGGAGCATGGGACATCATGGTCGACATTGGGTGCAGATTGAATTCTGGCAGCATTGATTTGTTCAGGTCCAATTGCGCTACATGCAAATCTTGGGGAGTCGATGAAATAGGGAACAACTGCTGTTGCTGTGGTGCAAAAGTAACATTCCTACCCATTGGAACTGTCGACGCATTTGAACCAAGTCCAATAGTTTCTCTTTGAGCATTGGGAGTACCAGGTACATTGAATCTATCCTCAGAGTCCGTGTCATGACACTGAACCTGTGTCAACGTGTCAGGCCGTCGTGGACTTCCCACGGTTCCTCCTGAACACTCTGGGTTCATTTCAGTACCACCTCTCCTTCCCAACTCTTCCTGAGCTTGCACTTTCTACCACTCCAGCTATTCTATTTCAAGTCGACACTGACTGATCTTTTCTTTTAGTTCAGCCAATTCCCTCTCAAGCTCCTCCACATGCCCTGTTTTCTTGTCCATGTTTGTTTCAAATCATATGAACTTTACAACATGAGCAACTTTGGAACACATCAGACAAGTAGATTATTGGCTATCACACAGTGTCCACTTTTACCGACTTACATTGATAAACACATTTTGGCATCCATCCAATAATCAAAACATAAATCAACACTTCCAAATTCATTGATGTCCATTAGGGGATTTAGGGCACCACACTTTGCACCCTACTCACTAGATAACAAGCTGTCAGTAATTTGATCCTGTAAACCAAAATTGAAAATCAAGCTTGCACAATGAGCTAGCAAATCGAGCTCATAATTCCAGCTCCCTATTTCAGCTCGCAAATTAAGCTGACAAATTGAGGTCACAAATTGAGCTTGTCAAAACAAGCAGACAAATTGAGCTTGCATATTGAGCTTTGTCATCCAGCTCACAAATTGAGCCAGCTCAAATTTTGAGCTATGGGATCCCGCTCACAATTTGAGCTGCGAAATGAGCTCACAATTTGAGCTGCAAAATGAGCTCACAATTTGAGCTGCAAAATGAGCTCACGATTTGAGCTGCAAAATGAGCTCACGATTTGAGCTGCAAAATGAGCTTACCATTTGAGCTAATCACTCCAGCTCACAAATTGAGCTGCCAAATGAGCTCACAAATTATTACTCTTGCACTTTGAGCTATTCAAATGAGTTAGCTCACAAACTGAGCTCTGACGTTGGGGTAGCTCACTCTACACACCACTTGTGATATTGCATCAATTAGAGCCATCTATAGGCATCTTTCAGAGCACTTTGCTTCACTTCTGAGCACTTCCAATTCCATATCATATCCTGGTCGAGATGAGCTGAGGTACATTTCGAGCATATCAGTAATGTATAAAGATCCCACCGCTGCCACCATTTGTAGCGAATTTTGGCCTTACGGGGTTGATTGTAGGCTCATTTTCACAAAAATATATTGTGATCTTGCACATTACCAGCGCACCCTCACTCTCCACTCCGCACATCACTAACCATAAACAAACATCGCACAGCAGACAATCAGCGACAGTGCTTACAACTACAAAGTTGACATCAAAGACTGAGTCATGGAGAATAACATACCGTTACTGTGTGTTTATTAAGCAGAGCCTGTGCAGTCGTCCTCCGAGAAGGCGGTATTACAAGCAAAGATACAAGCAATGTGTGCGATAGCAAGCCAAGCCACCCGAAAGTTTGGAAAACATATCTCCCAAACAGCTCTATCTACACCCCAGGGCAGAGCCCTTCTCCCTACAGCTCTTTGGCTATCTACTTTCACTATCTACTACTCTAACTCTAACTCTCCAACTATCTATCTCACTCTTCCCTCTCCGAGCAGGGTCCTTTTATACCTCTTGCACTTGGACCTTTGTACCCGCTGCGTGTGTCCCTTGACATCGTCTATACCCCGTACACACTTTCGTGTGCACACACACTGCACACCCTGGGTTGGTCCATTATCTTGAGAGGGGTGTCTCTATACCAATTTTGTCACAGTATATATTATTTCCTCTTTGATGAGGTATTGAAAACAGGGTCCTCAGCATGGCTGCCAAACAGTCAAACAACAAGAGTCTTGGTGGTTCCAAGTCGATCAGAGATACCAGCATGTCACATGCATTTCAGTAGGCAACAGTGACTTCCAATTTAGCAAGGCTGTCATATCCTCTAGTCTTGTTAGAAATGTTATTCAATCAGGGAGCATCCTGCAGAACAAAGAAATGTAAAAGACAGCTCTGCCATGGTGTTTTGTTTTGTTTTGTTTTGTTTTGTTTTGTTTTGTTTTTGGCAACACGCATGGCATATAAAAGAAGACACTCTATTCTTCCATTAGATCAAGACATATATGAGACAGCCAGGGTACCAGAAGATGCATGTTGTATTCGACAGTTTCTGAGAGTACCTACACTTTTGTTTCATTTTCAACTTGGCCTTCATCAGTTCATGTACGTTTGGTTTCTTTCTCAATTTTAGCAGCAGCAGACTTATCTGACTGCTCTGTGAAACCAGACACATGATATCTTTCTATATATTATTGACTTAAACCTCATCTGTTAGGCTTGCTCAAATAGGCCAAGTGTTGGTGTGTGTGTGTTTGTGTGTGTGTGTATTTGTGTCCCATACTTGGTTGCCAAAAATATGTTTATATATTGTTCGGTTCATATGTATGTGTATAGACTTTATTGATTGTGACTGCGACTTTGCACTGGTCATTACAGAGAACAACCCAGAATATTTTCATATGGTGACCGGTCAGATTGCCGGCAATCTGTTGGCCGCGTGGTCATTTAGCTGGTCAGTACCCATTGTCATAGTTATATTTGTTATCATGAGATGAATGAAAAGTATTCATCATTAATCAGGACAAGAGCTTATCAGTATGAAAAACAAATCTACATCATTTATTATACTACCAGTATTTGACAGTAGTACGATGTTAGAACAATATCTCTTCTAGCTGTGAATATCTTGTTTCCTTCATGAATGCAATATGGCTTCCATACAAGGATTTGGTGTTGATTAAGATAAAAGAATTGATATGAAATGTGACTTGTCTTAAAACTACTGAAGTTTTGTTGTAATTTTGTGCAATGCATGCATGCCTTTCATGATTATAATCCTCTGAGAGTTGGTCATTTGTGATCAGTATTTTAAAACACCTGAGTAACTTTACTATTCGTCAGTTTGGAATTGAATTGAATTGAATTTATTGCCACTTCATGGGGTGGAACACCCTGGAAGGGTTACTGAATGCATTTCATGACTTTGAATCTAGTCTGGTAGCATGAAGGGAAAAACATGATTTAGAAACGTCAGTATTAAGTGCTATACAAGTGTTATTTATTATTATTACCATTTTTTTTTTTTACTGCATAAACTTGATTTTTGGCTCTGGAATGGAGACATATGCACATGAAATGTGTGACGTAACACTGTGTTAACACCATATCAGTTGAGTAATGACAAAAATGTGAAATATTACCCCCCCCCCCCCCAAAAAAAAAAAAAAAAAAAGAAAAGAAAAAGTACACAGGAAGTATCACAGTCTGAGAGCATACCTGATCATGGTTGCTCTGTGATATTTTATAGTCAATTAAATCAATTACACATATTGGGCCATAGCGGTATGCATCATGTAATTGAATCACACACAGCTTATTAGCTACATACAATTCAGTACTATTGCCAGGGCACAATTCCATCGAATAAAATCCAAGTACTACTTCTGAAACTATTTAACTCTTGATCTCAAAATGCTCCAAAACAAATCAATCTCCTGACCAGATAAGTTTCTTAGTACTGTAGAACCTTTCGATATTTAGCAAGCAAATTCCAAATGGTGAAAGATGAATTTTTAGCCCTTCTGAGAAGTTGTTTTAGCTTTATTAAAGCTAAAACCCTTAAAGGGTTGTATGTATGTCATGTAAACAGTGCAAATGTATCCAGCTAGCAATTGTGATGATGATCAGAAACCATGGGGGCGCTGTGGCATAGTGGATAAGACTCACGACTCCTGATTGGAGGACCCGAGTTTGAATCCCACCCTGTGCTTACGTCCTTTGACAAGATGTTTTTACCCACTGTGTCCATTTCAACCCTGGTGTATAAATGGGTACCTGGCAATGCTAGGGTAATGATGATAGCAGGGCCTTCTGGTAGAGCAGTGGCAACACTGAAGAGGCTACTCTGGGTAAATAGGACACTAATTATTATTATTATTATTATTATTATTATTATCATTATTATTATTATTATTATTATTATTATTATTATTATTATTATTATTATTATTATTATTATTATCATTATTATTATCATTATTATTATTATTATTATTATTATTATTATTATTACCATTATAAGCAACAGAATGATCATGTGAGTAGTAATCAATGGAAGCAGTAAGAATGACGAAAATAATTATGTTCTTTAGAAGTACCAACTGAATACAATGCTGCCAATGCCATTATTGTCCCAGGTGATAGCATTAGTATAGATACTTGTGCAAGTTTACAACGATAATATATACATGTACATGTGTGTGATGCACATGAAATATCAGAGACCTTATGTATAGTGGCCACCTGTCTGTAGAGGCCACTTTTTTTCTCTCTTGGGTGGCTGCTATAAACAGGTTTGACTACGTTCTGGATTGGCAAAGAAAGATCTGCTGAGACATATTTGACTAGAGATTTCAACTTTTCCACGAGATTCTTATACCTCCTGGAAAGCAGTGGTGTCATGGTTTCGATGAAAGTCATCCGAATTAGCATATTCTTCCTTTTAGTCCTATTGTTTGTTGTGTCTGTTTGTTTGTTTTGTTTGGGATTTTTTTAGCATCTGTTGTAACAAATACAATATTCTGGTTCCAGTAATCTTTGTACAGGATTTCTTGTGTATGAGTCAATGTTTTACCAATTTGCAAGCATGTCACTGTATGAATCAATGTTTTTTTTCAACTGACATTGTGTTATATAATATTCTTGTGTTAAAAAAAGAGAAATGTTGAAATCAAATCAAATCAAATCAAAATCAAATAAGAATGATATGTAAAGGATGAAATGTGTTATTGAAATGATGGGGGGGGGGGGGGGGCTACAAGACAATAATATTGTTGTCCTAACCTTTACAGCAGATACATATGCTGCTCACCAAGTATTAACATGAATACAATGGAGGAAGAGAGGTCTGATTATGTGTTTAAAGGGACCGAAGGCCCTGTAGTTTTTGGCCAAGACCGAACTTCAGGTTTTGATTTTTTTTTTTTGTGGAGATGATGAGAAACTTTTTATGAAATATGAAGGAACATATAATTCCAAGAGAAATTCAATGATTATTTGATGAAAATTCATTTTGAAATGGCTGAGATAATCCAAAACAGAGCGATCCTAACAAAAGGTGGGACCCACCTTTTATTACAATCACTTTGTTTTACCTTGTTTTGGATGTCTCAGCCACTCCCAAACCGATTTTCATCAAATAAACTTTGAATTCCTCATAGAATGGTATGGTCTGTACTATTTCATAAGTGGTTTCTTGATATCTCTCAAAAAGTTAAAAGCCGAATTCTCATCTCCACTAATACTATTTCATCCCTTTAACACAATTTGTAAAATTATGTACTTTTTTGCTGTACTTCCAATTTTGAAGAAGAAAAAAATGTAGATATTGATATACATATATTTTTTCTAATTTTTCCTTTTTGTTGCTAATGTAACAACTCACCTCAAATTCTCTTGTCCCAAGAATCCTTCATACTAAGATTGCTCTGTTTTGATTTGAAAGATCATAGTAAATGCAAATGCAGATAAATAAAAGTCAGTATATTTTGTCGTGTAGTGATGTGCCTTGTTCAATTCAGTTCAATTTAAATTACATGTAACACATGTTTGTTATCGCTTCAGATTTGAAGAAAACAAAATGTACCATGCATTACAACAAAAGAATATGCATATACAATATTATGGAACTAATTGTTCAAAGAGGAACCCACGTAAAAGACAAGCTTGTAGGATTTTTTTATTACTGTTTTTGTTGTACATGTAATGAGGAAAGTATTATTCACATTGGTATTCATGAGAATGGAAAACAAAATGGAAGCAAACGAAATAAGACGAAGTAAAAGGAGCCAACGCAAGATGGTTTCTGAAGCAAGAATACAAATCATTTATTGCAGGATATTCCCAATCCGGGAATGTGTACGAAATGAATTGGCATGAAAACTGAACAAAAATTATAAAGTATCTGACAAGAGATGGCGGTATTGCAATTAATGCCAAGCGACTAGTTGCGGGTTTGTTCATTTCATGGAGTACGCATCTGATTGTGTGTGTGCGTGTGTGTAGAGTATGTGTGAGTGCAGAGTGGTGGTGGTGGCGGTTAGGGTCATTGTTATACATACGAGGTCAGTCCAAAGATGAGATCAAAGCATGTGTGTATGTGTGCATTCTAAACCTCCCATTGCTTTGTGCGTGAACTTGTCTGTTACATAGGCCCTACTGATTTAGAGTGAATATACATTATAGTTTGTGCATCATTGAACGAAATTCGAATAAATGATACGAAAAAGAAGTACATGTATCAATGAACCTGTGCAAGCGATCCATCGTTCAAACAACTAGTATTTTTCTTTCTCTCTCCCTCTCTTTCTATCTTCCCCTCTCTCTCTCATTCATAGAGTAATTTTCTTGAATACGCATATTTTGGTTGGATAAGGCGTAAAACTCTCTTTTAACAAACTCTGATAAAGCTTTGCAAATCTATTTTCTTAAGAGATTTGTGTATTTGTTTTCTTAATGGTTAAATTACTAGAATTCCTGTGTCTGGACTGATATCTCAACCCAATCCTTAAAGGAAAAATGATATTGGTAAATATATATATATATATATATATATATATATATATATATATATATATATATATATATATATATATATATATATATATAAAGTTGTATGCGCCCTAAACTCGCAGGAAAAACTTTCCTTACCCCTTTGTATGCTTTGACTGCTGATTATACGGGTTAGCGCAGAAAACCCCGTGACATTGTAAATACTGTCCAAAATCCCTTGCAGAGAAGGGGTCAACTGTTGTACCGTAACCTTTTCAACTACTGTATTGAACGGTTCATCTTCTTGGGTGACCTACTTCTAAGAATACACGAATACGCCTTTAACATGAGAAATTCGCGAATACTAAACGAAAGCTATAGCTGTATGGAAGAGCACACAGAATCAGGTAATAGCGAGTACATGTAGGTGTAATCCTATTTCCCTACTGTCTAATTCTGTCTGTGCGGTCGAGCTACAAAGAATTCACAGCTCTAGGGTGTAAAGTTTTCGATCAGACTGGAAGGTCGTACAGTACTCCCATTTACAAACGTCACGACGTTTTGCATGCTTGAAGAATAATGTGATCTGTCAGACCACATGGAAGATAGACCAGTAAGAAATAGTCACGTGGCTATACTCAGTTTTACCGTATCGTATCGGTATGCTCATGATGTGTATTATATTATCTGCAAACAACAGCTGACAAACAAACCCTGCGTTACACCATGGAGCTTCGTGGTTACACTGTCGTGAAGTTGACTGCTGCTATAATGATAGCAAAACTTGAGGTGTGGAGTTCTTTCAATTTGTCTGCTCTACAAATGAATCTTTTAAGATAGCGTCTGCCGATCTACAATAAACAAACATTTCGGAGAAAAAAAAAGAACCACGGGACTCGAGTCCGTCATCTTCTGCTTTCCGGCCAGCAGTCTTACAAATTTCATTTGTAGAGGTAGACAAACTGCTTATTGTTCTCTTGCTTTAGGAGCAAAACTTGTTTGTTTGTTTGTTTGTTTGTTTGTTTGTTCGTTTGTTTGTTTACAACAATGCATAGCTTAGCGAAGTCATTGCAGCTGACTATTACACATGATTCATTTGCGTAAGGACCCTGAAGTGCGTGTTTACATTATATCACAAGGACAGTTCCAATTCAGCCTGAAATTAGCCATACGTGGGTTTCTTTAGAAAAACTGGAGTATTATCGTCAATTTATCGTCAAACGCCCAGCACATCATAAACTTTACACAATATCGACATAACTTTATGTAAAAACTTCACATTATTCCGAGCACATGATTTAACAAGCAATATGTTAATAATTATGTCATTGATTAAACCTGACGCAATAAATTACTAGAAACCTGGAATGTTTATCCAAATATGCATTTCAGTACGTGTTCAAAAGAGTATTCTATACAAAATTTCAGTTGAGTGGCTGCAATAAATTACAATAAATGATATACATTTGTATCATTGTGATCAATCACACAATAACTCGATTATGAAGATGCTCACTAAATATCAGAGTCACTAAGTATCGTTGACATGCAGAATACCCTTGGCAAAACTGGTGTCGGTTGATATCATTAGCTCATTCATCGAATAAAAACAAAATAAAGAATGCATTGTACCATACTACATTACAAACATAATTCGCATGCCATACAAAGTATACTAAGTGACGATTTTGGCCAGGGATTGTTCCATGGGCGTAAATGATGATGATGATGATGATGATGATGATGATGATGATGACGACGATGATGACGATGATGATGATAATGATGATGATGATGATGATAATGATAAGAATAACGATAAAAACTCTACGAAACCGTCATCTGGATCTACAGGCGTTCGAATCGAGAGGAGCCTTATTTTTTAAGTAGCATGATGCCTCTTAATCTTGGCACAAAAATATGTTCACCAGACAACATGATCTGGGGTTTATGTAGAAAGATATGAAATCTTGTGTATCTACATTGTTGACCCGTTGCCAACAAAATATAGACAATAATATAAAAATATACAGAGAAAACAAGATAAAAGGAAAAGAACGATTCACTTTCTTATATATAATATAATGCTTGCTTATTCTATACTTGATTGCAGTCATTACGCATGAGTCGATGCTCGGCGCATGCGCAGAGCTCAAAACAAAACTAAATGAAAGAAATAAATTAAGCGAATCAAGTCGCTGGAATGTCTCATATCGGGGCAAATAAATACATTACACATATATCATGGAAATAAAAACAAAAAACTGATCGTCCAACTTTACCATTTCATCATGGAATCTTGCACTTTAAGTTCTCTCAGTATACAGTATGAAAATAAATTACATCCAACATAACTATATACATGGAAATACACAGTGGTCAAATATATACTGGCAATCGACAGTTGTGTTCCGTCTTCGCAGAAAAAAAAATATCAAAGTCCCCTTTGTTACAGTTCAGTGCATGTGCAGTGTAGCAACATATAGAACACTGATATGAGCGTAGAAAAATGGCTTCAAGGAGTCATTCAATAAACTATACACACCTGCTCTCTCTTTCTTACTGGGGATGCAAACTTTGACGCAATGTTCACAGCGGAAATCTATATATCAGGCACGCACCGAAGGTTTCTCTTCGCCAAAAATGAAAATATAGGTGTTAAAAAACCATATCTGCCCAATTGCCGCGACACCAAATCCGTTCTAGGTTTCTTTTCATGTCTTCAATCAGAGCGGAAAACTGTCCACCTTTTTTCTTTCTTTCCACCACAATGTTCGCCCACCCAACCACGGCGGACGCTTGAGTGACGACACGGGCAATTCACACGTGCATTTAACGGAAGGAAGGGCGAAAGACCTGAATGGAATCCTTGACTTCTCTCATCAGACACGCTCGCTTTATGTTGTCACGATCGGCTTTGTAGCTTTTATTATACAAAAATTTCCCCGCTGGTCCAACAGTTCGTCGTAAGTTTTGACATTTCGCACGTACATGTATTGCAACCGCCTAGATGGATAGTTCATGCCTCATCCGTTGAACCGTCGAAACGTTGAGTTCCTCTGGGGTTGAACCGAGTGGCGCGTACGTTCCACCGCAGGTGTGTTAGAGAACCGACTGCTCATAGCTTGCCCGCCTCTGTCGGTTTGTAGGCGGGGACGGTGTGGGGCACGGGTTGGAGGGGCGGTCGCTGGATGGACACTGGAATCGAAGTGATCGTCGAGCTCGAGACCGGTGGTCGATGACGAGCGCTCTTCTGGTGGGCGCGAAGACCGGCAAGCTGCGAATACGCACTGTGACAGACATTGCATCGATACGGTTTTTCGCCTGTGGAGGAAATAAAATCAGAAAGAAAAACCCCGACATGATAGCAGTGACAATTAGAGTACAAAGTCTCTTCATTTCATGTTTTCTGAACGTATCGTGGCGGGAGGTTTGCGGTGTGTGGCGAACCGCAAATCACTGGAACCACTTCATATCTAATCATTTCTGTTTGACAGGTCCTTTCATATTTCAGCGACACTAATGCTTTGAAGGATTCGATTTTCTCCCTATATGTCTTTGTTAGGCGAGATGTTTTTGATTCCGAAATAATACCAAATACAAATGAAAATGTATTTTTCAATAGCTACCATTGTCAGTTAAAAGAAGATATATCATCTTTCTTTCGATAGTCAGCTATTATAGTTATGGTGCAGGGATAGTGAACACATCATCGAGCAGTTACAAATATACTTGATAACTTTCCACCAAGGAGAAAACTTACGTTGGATTCACTTTATGCAATTTCATGACTCTCTGTTAAAAAGCAAATAAAACATGGTTCTGTGCTTTTTCAATTAGGGCAGAATGTTCTTAGTATGACACAATAAATTAAAGAGTACAAGCCTATACGCAACATCTCAACCTTCTGGTGTTCTCCGAATCACATTTAGACATCAAAAGAAGTCTTGTTATTCTTCAGAGTTGTCCGCTCCCATTACTACATCTGAGAACTGGTTCAAACGAATTTGCGGTAATCAGGTAATTACTTTGCGTTCCACGGCTCTTTCTTCGCTGCGTTTCTCTTTAACACTGTTTAATATTCTATTTTTATATGGGAGGGGCCGAGCTGAAGATCGTTGTCAAAATGTTGCAAAGGACTTGGATTAAATGGAGGGTAACTCCTCAAGTGAGATGATGTTTCGATCTGCCACGATTAGTTGATTTGATAATAATAACTCGGGAACTGTAATTAATTTGAGCAGTCGTTCGCGCTATATCCCTCAAGAAAGCAGGTTAATCAGTGCTTTCTGGTTTCAGTGAGAATAATAAGGAGGATGGCTGGAAGCAAAATCTGACCTGATACAAAAAGACACCAGACCTTCGCACGGCTTTCCCCCCGCCTCTCATAATGGACAACTGTCCGCGTCAACAAACAAATCCAAAAAACACACACAGGTACCGGAGTGACGGAAGAGCTGCCGGCATGTTTTGTGACTTTATTTTCCCGAGGAAATGATACCCGTGTATTTTTCAACCCCTTTTCAATTCTTTTCTCTCCCCTTTCCTCTTCTTCTCTTTTCTTTTTGTCTCTTCTCTTCTCACGCACCCCCTCCCTATCTCTTTCTCTCCTCTCTTTCTCTCTTCTTCCAATTTCGCCGGATCGATTTCTCGCCGGGACTGCCATCAATCTGCCACCAGCTCCGTGCGCGATCTTGACGTTCAACAAATGGTAGTATTCTACATTTCCCTCCCCCTCCCCCTCCCCCTCCTCATCCCCTCCCCTTCCTCCTCCTCCTCCTCCTCCTCCTCCAAAAACCAGTGCATCGCACGTATGGAAACATAATTGTATACTATTTCCCTCGAGCATGCTGTCCTACTTGTTCTAATTTCGTTTGTCTGGCCGTGTCCTCCGGCAGGAGACTCTCGGCTTGGTCTCCTCCGAAACGCCTGACAAGATCGTGTTTTCCCCTCCCAAACATTATTTTCTTCTGTCTCTTTCCGCTTTTAATTTCTTCTCGCCGTCACTTTGTTTTGTTCTTGTTTTTGTTTTTGTTGAAGGAAAGTGTACTCTTATATGAATGGCCTGAAATCAAAACTGGATTTCTGCGAGTTGAATTGATATTTCCTCTCTCGCGATTTAGTATCATCATTGTCCGCTGCCGCCAAATGAAGCCGGTGGGTGATCTACTGGCCAGAGGGGCGGTGGCTACTATTGTCCAGACTCGGCGGTCGGGCATTTGTCGGTCGGCATCAGGGCACAACTTGAAAGCGTTCTCCACGCAGGGAGTGGGTTAGTGTTCCGACCGACACGTGGGCGTTGACCATGTCATTGTTTGCCCGTCTTCAGTCGGGACTGTCTGTTCGGTCACTTCTATCGACCTCAGGTCAGCACCAGACAAAAGAAAGGCGCGTGGATGACATCTCAGCTGACCGCCAAATTCTTTTGCTGTGATATCAATTCCGTTCCCGTTCAAAGGGTTATGGGTCACTTTATGAATGGCTTAAACATTCTTATTATATTCTTATGCCTATAGACCACAAAAGATCATTGCTTTATATGTTGATGCGAAATTGATCAGAGAAAAACTTAAGTCTTCCACTGATAGATGATCAATTGAAACAGTTTCCAGATACACGGAAGATGTGAGAGGATAATAAAAAGAAATAAGATAAATTTGTGAAAAAAGATGAAGTCGAATAAACATATGAATATATATGTACATATTCATATATCACTATCTGCATGGATTGACAGATAGATAGAACGGGAAACAGAGAGATAGAAGTGGAGAGGGAAATGGAGAGACGATGGAAGGATAGGGTCAGGAGGTCAAGTGGGATGAACCAGATTCAGGGGGAAAAGAGTGGGCGCCTGTCAAGTCGCATCAGTGGTCAGTTATTGATGACGGGACGACAACAAAGCAGATGAAGGAAGAGAGAGAGGGGAAGGGGAGCGATACAGGAGGAAGGAGGGGAGAGGATAGATGAACTATCAATGAAGAGTATATACAACAAGAGAATAAACTTTCACGACAGGGTTTTAGCAGAGTACCAAAAAAAAAAGGCCTATATGTGGGAGAGGGAGGGGCGCAGTGAAGTCGTCTTCAGGAACAGCGGCCACGGAGATGACATTGACGAAGATGAAAGACTTCAACTCGAACTCCCCTTCAAGTTAAGTTCGATGTGCAGAGAAGAATATAAAGATATTGTATAGTTATGAGGAGATGACGTTGTCTTCTCATCTGATTTGCATAAAACTATCATCATTATGACTGTTCCGTGATGACATGAGAGAAAAATATGAGAGATATTACAAGACCTGCAGAATCTTTATGATTTCTATAGTCCAGATGTGCTGAAACAATAACTGTTTTGTTTATTCGGAGCCTCTATCTTTAGTTAAGCTTAAAGGGTGTGTACAGTTCTGGTCGAGGTGAGGATTTAGCTTTTAACGTTTTGCGAAATATTCAGAAACCACTCTATGAGATGTCAAAGAGCATGCAATTCTAAGGGGTATCAAAAGTTTATTTGATGAAAATCGGTTTTGAAGTGGCCGAGATATCCAAAAACAAGGTGAAAAAAAAGATCCTAATAAAGTTATGGCCTGTAGTCTTTTATCATTATCACTTTTTTGGATATCTCAGCCATTTGAAAACCAATTTACATCAAATAAATGTTGAATCCTTCTTGAAATTACATGCTCTTTCATATTTCATAAGAGGTTTCTTATTATCTCACTTAGGAATGTAAAAAACACGAATCCCCACCTCTACTGTACAGCCCCTTTAACTTAAACAAGAAGAGGACTTTACTTGAGGTTGACAGCGGCATTATCATCACTATCGAGCTCATCATCTGGGGCTGTTGTTATTCCTGGCTTGTAGAGAAATTGTGGTCCAGCGAAATGCCTCCCGAGTTGACCGAGTCGACCCAAAACGGCTAAAAGCGGTCTCCCATCATGCACATCATCAGCATCTTATTTAACTTTACTTATTTGAATCCGAACTGAGTGATATCTATATAATTATTTCGAAATGTTTGGCCCACTATGCTTGACTGAAAATCGTGATTTCATGTCATGCCTGTGACAGCCAAGGGCTCAGCAATTCGCCAAAAGTTTGATTCATGTACGTCTTACCATGTTATAAGGACTGAAAAGAAAACAAAAACACAAGATAAATTATAATGCAGGACATATATTATACTGCGATTTTTGCGTAGGCGAATTCATACTACGTTACAACAAAGGCATTTGTGTTGGTATCAACAATACTCTAACGAGTCTGATAGTTGTATTGATACTTTTCGTATCTATGAAGGGCATGAAAAAATGAAGAAAAAGAAAGAGAGAGCTTAGGACGGTGAGTTGTTTTTTTTTTTTTTTGTCTTTCATATCTGTACGTGGCACCTGTCAAGAATATTTGCCACAATGACCGAAACAGGCACGGATAGTTTTGAGCGACTACTTGGACACGGTTACTGACCACAAAAATTGAAACAGTCAAACTCCCTACGCTCAAATTGCTCACCAGAAATGTACATTTATTAAGGGGATGGAAACCTGTCTATATTCTTACAGTACTTTTTTTCTGTGGTGGGGTGAGGGTACGCACAATTTTTGGATAAATACTATTCCAAGAGCACGGCTCATTAGCTTTGGTGTACATTCGACCAGCGAACAGTCACGAGCGACTCGCCAGCAGAGCCGCGGGGCGAGGTCGTCGCGTGCCGTAAGAAAACCCGTGTCCTTTCGGATTAGAGTGGTTTTAGAGCTGGTGGCAGCCTGTTTTTTAATCCCACAGAGGGTTAATACTAACTCGTCTTTCCTTCAATTTTCTCCTTCCTCTCCCTCTCCCTCTCTTGTTTTGTTTTGTCGTGCTTTGTTTTTCTGTTAGTGCTAACCATTTTTAACCCCTCCCCTTCATCAATGCGTGTCCTAGCTTCTGTCCAGCTCGAGTTTGCGCCTGTTTTGTTTCGGCCTTTGTTACTATGTTATTATGGTCTCTTGGCCGACAGCGGCGAACGTTCGTCCCTCTACGTTCGGCCCTTTGACCTCCTTTCAAAAGAGGGTGACGAAGTGGTCAGAAAATCACCGTCGTATTAAAGTCCCGTCAGAGCAGAAACAAGAGAGCTTAACACTCATGGAACCACCATCTCAAAACAGCGTTGATTTTGGACCGACGAGTTGCCGATAGGAACGTCACAAGAGTCCAAAGAGCCCCCCCCCCCCCCCCGCTTTCCAAAATGCGTCCAACCTGTTGATGATTTTATCCAACTTTTGTGCAATTTCCCATGGCAAATGCACTGAGTATATAAAAGCAAGATATTGGTTTGCACCGAAGCAAAATGGATGACACGTCCCAAACAAATTTGTGACCGTTTAAATGCTAGCACACAGTGCAAAGTGACGTCATCTATTGGTCAATCATCACAGCCACTTTGACTCCAAATTGTGACGTCATTTACAAAACATATCCTTGTTTTTAAGTCTGCAAAAAAAAGTTAATCAAAGAGTTTCGTTAAGGAAGGATTACACAACAGCCTGGCCGAGAGGACACGTACAAAACAAATGCTATATACGGCCGCGTAAAGACGCAAGTAAATGGTCATATTAGATAACTTTACAAAGAAAAAAAAAGTTCATTAAGTATTGATATATTTAGACTGTACCTAAATTTCCCATTCTTTTGTACCAATAATTTGACTCCCATCTTTTCGAGTAGTGTGGCGCATTATGCATCATTTTGATATTTTCGAGCTGGTAAATTCTATGGTACATTTATCAAACTGTCCTGATTTGTGAGCTGAAAAACTAAGTACTGTCAGGGAGGTGCATCCCACCTCACTGGTATTACTACGTTACGATCTTTTAATTGAGTAAAAATAGCGTGACTCAGTGTCCCTCCCCCAGCCCCACGCCACACAATGATATCAAATAAGACCACGATAAAACTAAGATAAAAGCCACAGATGCTGGTAAAGATTTGGCGGTGACGCGTTTAAGACAGGCGGTTTTCTCGCCGAAAAAAACGGGATGTCTCTCGCCGATCACTCCGAGCTGCAAAATCCCAACTGCGCGCCACTTGACCACTGATAATTAGTTGGGTGGAGGGAAAGATCAGGCGCACTTGCCAGTGCGAGAGGTCATGCTAACAGTGCCGGGAGCATTGCGGATTAATCAATTTATCAAGAGGGGTAAGAAATTGGGCTTTAAATGGATTGAAACGTGTTAATAATATGACACCTGTCCAAGATAAACGATAGGAATGAAAGCTCCGAGAGGGGTAGCTGGGAGGGATTTACCGGACTCCATCCACCGGGGAGCCATCGGTTCGCTCCTCCGCTGGAAAGGCTTCTTTTGCCGCAGCTGTGTGCGCTTCGTAATCCCGATTGAAATCTACTGCCGTCGGGCGGACGATGATGCGATCTCCAGTAACGCACCCACACACCCATACACCAATACACACGCACACTTACATACACACATACTCAGGATTCAATTTAGAGGTAATCTGCACTAAAAGAGTAATTCCAAAGCTATTACCCTGAACGCCAATTGTAAGTTACCAAAGGTTCATGAGGAATGACTGGAGAAAGGGGAGATACACGGAGCAGGGGGGTACCCTTTCCACCCCTATATGTCCAGACTTAGTTATAAAGTCGCGAAGAAGAACACTACAGTACTGAAATCTTCACAGGACTCCCTCCCCCTCCCCACAACCACTTGTTGCCATGGTAATATGTGCATGTAATCTCATTGGATGTTTGTTTTGTTTTGTTTTGTTTTTGTTTTGTTTTGTTATGTAGATGTCACCCGAGGTTCAAGATAAGTAGGTCGTGGCTAAAAAATTATTTAAAGCCAAGATTATGATATATAAGTATATAAGATGATGATGATGACGATGATGATGATAATGATGATGATGATGATGATGATGATGATGATGATGATGATACAAGTACTGACGATTGTGATTGACATCAACATTACTCAACAATCTCCATCTGCGGAAACTTTTTTTTTCCATCCTACGACTGCTATATACTGTTGCTACATGACAAGAAAAATGATGTTACTGATAATCATAATGATGATAACTATGATATCACTGCTTCTGTTGCTAGTGCTGTATTACTGCTACAACATCTACTACTACTTTACTATCACTATTGCTATTACTACTATAGTGTATTACTACTACTATCTGTTGACATTAGTATTAGTATTAGTATTCGTATTAGTATTAGTATTAGTATTAGTATTAGTATTAGTATTAGTATTAGTATTAGTATTAGTATTAGTATAGTAATATTAGTATTAGTATAGTATTAGTATTAGTATTAGTATTAGTATTAGTATTAGTATCAGTATGAGTATCACTATCACTATTATTATTACTGTTACTATTACTATTACTTTTAACTTACTACATGTATTACTATTACTATTACTACTACTAGTAATTCTGCTACTACTACTGCTACTATAACTACTACTACAACTACTACTACCACTGCTGCTACTGATAAAGTCATATTTGTGATAATAGAGGTGGAATTAGCCGGGCTAGGCTTGAAACTGACCTGTGTGTAGTCTCGTGTGGTTTCTTAGCGTGGATGACTGGCTGAAGCGCCGGTGACAGAACTTGCACATGAACGGCTTCTCCAGCGTGTGAATGCGCATGTGCGAGCGGAGGTTGCTACGCGAGTTGAAGCCGCGCCGACACACCACGCAGTGCAGCCGGTTCGAGTTACTGCCGGTCGTGGCCGGGGGAGGAGGGTGCTCGCTCATCGTCTCTTCTGCTGGACGGAAAGAAAATTGAGAGGCTTTTTCAATAGTCACGTGATGAGAAAGGGGGGAGGGGGGGGGGGGGGGGAGGGACGAAGGAGGGAGAGGGAAGGAATAACTACAGAAAGGAGATGACAACTAATGCGAGATGGACAAGAAAAACAGTAACGATTGTGTATAAGCGTGTATGTAGGACACCTATGTGTTAATGAATGTTTGAAGTGTATGCATCTCTATCTATCCATCTATCTATGTCTATCTATCTATCTATCTATCTATCTATCCATCCATCTATCTATCCATCCATCTATCCATCTATCTATATGTCTATCTATCTATCTACCTATTTATCTGTCCATCTATTCATTATCTATCTATCTATCTACTGTATGTATCTTTCTATTTTTCTATGTACAGATGTATGTACGTATGTATGTATGTATGTATGTATGTATGTATGTATGTATGTATGTATGTATGTATGTATGTATGTATCTATCTATCTATCTATCTATCTATCTATCTATCTATCTATCTATCTATCTATCTATCTATATCACGTGTGTGTGCTTTTGCAGTAGGTGTGAAAACAAACGAAACCCTTGGCACCTGGTAATGGGTTTGACCGCGTGCATGACATATACAGTGTAACTGAATAAACCCATCGACTACGGGCTAGCTGAGATGAATTAGATTTATTGCGAAGAACTGAAAAATGGCGAAATCTATCAATCTTCCCTTCGCTACGCATATTTTACCCACACCGCATCCGCTAGATGGGGGGAAAGTTTCAAGCTTTGTTATAGCAGCCAAAGCAAATATGCTCTAATATCATATCACTGTATGTCATTAGTTATGGTGAGAAATGAAAAACCCAAAACAAACAAACGCAGAGCCGCTAGAATGGGGATATGTCATCAAAAGTCAATATTTTATAAATGCAAGGGGGCATTGTCTGGGGGTACAAAGGGTCGCCGGTTATCAATGGAGAACAAATAGAAAATCTTCTGCCACCAACAGAGAGATGGAGAAAAGAAAAAAAAAAGATATATGAGCTAAAGCTGTATAATACAGATGGAAGGTCAATGAATTATGGGATTCTGTTCAGTATCATGCAAGTCTATTATATTTCCCACTTAATGTCTTTCCCGTTTCCTCGCGCTCTCTCTCTGTCTTCGTATTCATCTCACCTTATCTCTCTTTTATCTATCCGTTTATTTATCTATCTGTCTATCTATCTATCTATCTACCTATCCATATCTATTTATCTATCCATATCTATCTATCATCTATCTATCTATCTATCTATCTATCTATCTATCTATCTATCTATCTATCTGTCTATATCTATATATCTATTTATATCTGTCCATCTATCTACGTGTATCTATCTATCTATCTATCTATCTATCTATATATATATACATATATATATATATATATATCTGCATATATGCCTATCTATCTATCTATCTATCTATCGATCTATCTTTGTATGAATTTGTATACAACTGCATCTATTAGTCTATCTTTTCTTTACTTGGTTTCGTAGAATTTCCTCAATATATATGTTTTTGTTTCCTCCATCCATCTTGTCTTTTTACTTCTAGAGCGAGAGAATTCCTACCACTCGCAGATATTGCAAACTCAATCTGTCGTCGAGTGAGATAAGAAAGTTGATCATGATAATTAATCTGACATCAATCAACCTAGTATTGCATCGTAGTTTTTTTGTTTGCCTCCAGCTTTTGTTTTCATCCATTGTTGTGGATTTGTTTGTTTTGGCGATTCGATCATGTTCAACTCGAATGTTGATGAAAAACGTAGAATTGAAAAAAACAAACAAACAAAAAAGCAAAAACAAAACTCAAACCCTATCAACAAACAGTCCATATACCTTTATAGGACCCTACAACAGAATTGACAGAATGAATTTGTATGAAGAACTTAGTGAAGAAATACGAACAACTTGCAGTATATTTGGAATATCAATAGATATAGAAATCGGCAATTATGCGGTCCCATTTAGATCATATTCACGTCTAAAATCTCTTTACAGTAGCCCTTTAATAGAGTCCTTCTATTCATCATGATTAAAATCAAATAAATTTTAAAATGATACGTCGCGCCCTCAAATCATCTGGTGGCAGCAAAGCGCTGCCACTCTCGATTTCAATTGTCCGTCAACCGCACCCTCTCACCCTCGCCTAGCCCCACCCCTTCACCTCGCCGTAGTGAAGTCATCCATCAACCGGGTCTCTCGTGTCCTCTTTCCCCCCTTTCCTACCCGGCAAGTGACAATCGGCACCGTACCTGTTGCTGGCTTTGTGCGCTGCTCCTGAACCAGCGGCCCGCAGGGGATGCCCAGAAACAGGTCGAACGATGACCCGTAGTACACCAGGAGCTCTTGGTCTGGTGGAATAGTCTGCATGGACAAGAATCAAAAGGAAAAGAACAAGTTGAAGTTGAAGTTGAAGGGAAGTTGCCCAACGCTGAAGTTCAGAAGTAGAAAACTATCATATAAGATTTCCATAAACCTCATGGTATTCAAAAATAAAATGAGGACAAATTTCGCTTCCACGCACTTGGGCGCTACTTACTGTCAAAGATATCTCATCAGTCCGTTCTCGCATCACCATAATTTATCACTATTATTATTGTTATTATTATTATTATTATAGTAGTAGTAGTAGTAGTAGTAGTAGTAGTAGTAGTAGTAGTAGTAGTATCATTATTATTATCATCATCGTCATTATTAGCATTATTATTGTCTTGCCATAGTCATCAATTACTTTTACAAATCAAAGTTCCATCTCAATCTAAACTTTGGAATGTGTCTCGAAATTCGAACCAGGAAAGAAAGGCTGTGTGTGTGTGGGGGGGGGTGGGGCAGCAGGAAGGCAGGTGCATCACCTTTGTAGCTCGGTAGTAGATTTCCGATCCCATCTGAAAGACCTCTAAGTTCTGCTCCTGCTCGTTCCGCGCGCAGTTCACGTGCGACATCCACGTCTGTGTAGCCTCGTCCGACGCATCCACGAAATGGACCAGTCTTCCCTCGTCGTCGAAGACCTGTCAACGGCGCAGTCATTAGCAAAGGGGAGAATAAGAGAAGGAGGGAAGAAGAGAGAGAGAGAAAAAAAAATAGACGTGATCCAGTAACAAACATGTTGATGCATTGTCATATTCTCGATCGGTCCTGCAACTATATGTGGTGCATCGAAAAATGACCGCTACTTGTTTGTTAAGTAACCGCGATGTTACCGCAGGGCAAGAAAAGAAAATCAACGAAGCAAAACAAGCGAACAAAAAATAACACATGCAGGAAACATGTTCAAAGCGATGCATATTTCTCTGATCTCCTCTACCAACCGTGTCGACACTTCGCCGGAAATTCTCTGGACTCATCGGTGATTTCTTGCAGGCACGTAGGTACATATCCCCTCCCTTACTCCCCCCTCCCCAACCCCATCCCACTCTCCCTATACGCCCTTATCCTCAGTGGAAAGCAGCAACAGCGTGACATCATATTACCTCCCACATGAACCTGTTGTCGCGGTCAGTCGGGATGTCCTGCGGTCTGACGATGCGGCCTGAGTAGGGACCCATTTCGGTCCCTTCCTTGATCCAGTCTGTGGAGAAGACACCTAGGATGACACCCGGCAGGGAAGAGGGACAGAGCGTGACCTGCGGCGGCATTGGGAGACCTGGATGGGGTATCAGAGAATGAATCACGATGATGGATTTGATTGATGGAACAATTGGATGATGGATAGATAGATAAATTGGTACACTAAGTGGGAGAAAGAACAATACTAGACTGAGAACAGGTGTAGAGAGAGGGAGGAGGGGAGTTCAGTGTAATTGTATGGATTGATGAATGCGTCATTCATTCATACGTTAAGATAAAGGATAATAGCAATGCTCGTTTCCGCACATCTGAATAGACGGATCAAGAAGTGGACAGTGGATATTTGGATAGACAAAATATTGATGCTTGTTTAGATATAACAAGAAAGAAGAAAAGAAAAACAAAATAAGAAAAGGAGCAAAGAACAATTAGCATTTGTTTTGATCAAGGAAGATATACACCTCTTGTGTTGAAAAAAAAAACCATGTACATATGATATAGCTCCTCCCTACTTTGTGTGTATAATCTAAGGACAATTTACTTCTAGTTAACAGGAAGGTGGCATGCGCTTCGGAATGATCTCAATTTCTACCGAGGCCAATAAAGATACTTTTGATGCATTATTCCGAAGGAAAAGTCACGAATCCGGGAGGCCATCAGTCACATTAGGAGGGGGATTACGGTTCGCGTGTGGGAAGAGACAGCCGCGAACATCGGCTCGACGCTGGAACTTCGGCCACCGGTGCGGCACGTTGGTGGCACGTCCGGGGGAGTTTGTTTGCTCCCGCGATTCCCGAGGGGTGTAAACATCGACGTTCGGTTGTCCCGCGAAGGGCGCACAGCGACGGCCACAATATTCCCGTAACGCCGTCGTTCAATGCAAACATAGCAGGTTGGCAGCCGGGCGAGGGAGGGAGGGATAGGGGACAGGACGAGGGGAGAGGGGTGTCTATTAAACAAGGGCTGAAAATTATAACGCTTTATATGGCGCCATGTATGGTCAGCCTGTCGCAAATTATCAGATCAGAAACAAAGATGAATGCAATGGAGTACGAGCAATGAATAACACGTAGCAAAGAACCACTACGATTATTTGTGCGGTTTTGTTCCAAGTATAAGAACATGGAGTACACTGCACACGAGTGAGATTTTCCAATTTTTGACAAAACCCATAAATGCTACTACTGTACTACCAAACTAAGGCAATTTGTGAGCTCCAACTAACGTTTTCCACTGGAGTGACCAACACTAATTGGCAATGAATAAGTCAAATCTAGGAAACACTCTAAGTCAAGAAAAATAAAATATAGTCTAGTGCGGAAAATGTCCTATGAAAGCAGAGGAAAGAAAAGACACTAAAGAGGCTTGAAACAGCTTATGACGCATTACCCTTCCATCTAACAAGAGGAATAATAAAAAAAGAAGAAGATAGAGCTCACTTTGTGCACAATAGAGTCAGAGTAACCGCTGTTACTTTACGGACTCGTGGAAACTCGTCACTCTTAAATATAGAGAGAACTTTTCACGGAGTAAATCCCGGCAGTCCAATTAGATTGATGAATAGTGTGAACACTTCAAGCTGATAGGGTCTCTCCCTACAGGGAGATGGGAAGTCTGGTGGGAACCCGCCACATGCTGGCATATGACCTGCTTTTCTTGAGGTCAGAGAGTCAAATATTTCTGTCTTTTGTGTACTACGATACGTATCTATACCTACCTACCTATCTATCTATCTATCTATCTATCTATCTATCTATCTATCTACTTATCTATCTATCTATCTATCTATCTATCTATCTATCCATCCATCTATTCATCTATCCATCTATCTATCTATCTATCTATCTATCTATTTATCTATCTATGGAGAGAGAGAGACAGACAGACAGAAAGATAGATAGATATAGATAAACTGAACTTCATGAATATAGCTTCATTACATTCTTCTTATACTTGTGTAGTTATGAGTGTATGTAAAAGAAGTATGTGTATATACTCTCTTCCACTTAATGGAAGTTCCACTTTTCAACTTTGTGGATCTATTGTAATCATCAGGACAATAAAAACGAAGAAACAAACAAACAAACAAGCAACGCCGATTATTTCTTTAAGTAACCATTCCACGTTGTTGTTTTAAGCTATAAATGATAGTAACCATTACACTTACTGATTGTTGTATTCTAAGTGAGGAAATAGTGAATAAATATCATAAAATATCTCTTAAAGACGCTGTTCAAGATCCTACTGCACATGACTTGAAATCTACGTTGTTGAGGCATCGCAGCGGTATGATTACGAAGCATGGAAGAGTTTGCATTGTTTATGAGTTTGTCATCTTTAAAGTTGGTCCATTTTGCAACCCTGACATATAGGTTCCTTTCATAAGCTGGTATATTTTAGAGGTAAGCAATTAAGACCTTTCCTTAGAATGATAAAACTTGAAACTTCATTATGATGGCGGGGATGATATACTTTACATTTCTGGTGAACTTATTCGGATCCCGAAGAAAATTCCAATAGTTATCATAGGTAATTAAAAGCAGAGTATTCTCGAGTGACATTGAGTTAGTTTTTCATTTCCTTTTGTTTTTAACTGTGGGCGTATTACTGGAAGTATTTTTTAGATCACATTTAAGGAGAACTTGTAGGGTATTACATTTTCTACACATTATGTGACTACAGTAGCATATGAGTAGAAAGTGAAGAGGGTATAATTATCGCGGTTGTTCTAGTCTTAACTACCAGAGCACAATGAACTATAACTTCACTTACCCCGTGGTGAACACTAGTGATAACGATTCAACCACTCTCTCAAAAGTCATCAATATTCTCTCGATCATTTCATTATCACTGAGGCCGTTGACAAGAACGTATTTTGATGAACAGTTTGGGCGTCATTCATATGAACAAAAACTGATGAACTAGTACACTTTGCTACCTTTGATGGCATATGGATATCATAGACATCATCTTTGCACAGGAACTACTGTTTTACCTCTGTGTGAAGCGCTGCTCCTTAGGTATATACTAATCATTGAAACAAGCGAGAGAGAGAGAGAGAAAATGCAACATTTATGAGGAGAGGAACACTTAAATACGTCATTTCGAACAAAGGCTTCGTGCAGCGTCAGCGATAGTTGAGGTGATAATGACATTCTAACAAAAGAACATGATTGGTCAGATCACATAAGGGGGATGTTGTTGTTGTTAGATGTAAAGGTAGAAAGAAGGGGGATGTCTCATGCTATAAACTTCACGTACGGGGATAATGCCGCGGCACAATAACAAGGAACAGACATGCTGGTGGGACGCATTTCGAAGAAAATTAAAGGAAGTTCGAGTTTCCAGTCTCTTCGGTTGTCCTTTATCGGGTTTCTTTTTTTTAAGGTTTTAAGGTTAAGATGAAATTGCTCAAGAGTGTACAGTCCTTGCTGCTCATATATTGTGACAAATATAAGGCGTAATAGCAGATCATTGAAGTTACGTGCATGTGTTGTATATGTGAATGTTATCGTGTGGATTTTGTTATTTTGATATTGTTGCAATTATTTTTTGGTAGTCTTTTGTAGTTTCCTTTCTCCCGAATAGAACTACAGGAATGACGATAATATCATTACTTCTTCCCTTCTACATTTTTCTTTCTCTCCTTCCTGTCAATCCGTATCTATTGGGTTTTTTTTTCTATCTAGTTCCCGTCTTCCTTATTATTTTCTCTTTTTTTCCTTATCTTGATCTTCTTGTTCTTATACTTGTTCCTCTTCCTATTCTTTTTGTTTTTGTTTTTGTTCTTCTTCTTCTTAAGCTCTTTTGTTGTCTTTGCCCGAATTGTCTTCTCCTGTGTGACACAAACCAATAAGGTGTCATTGTCAATTTGCTTCGGCCATTTAAACAACGCTGCTATCATTTTTTTTTTGTCCGGATCGCTGTCTGTACCACGACAAAATTGCGCGGTATCGGTTAACTCGCCGCAGGAGGATAGTAAATATTTATTGAATCTCGGAACGATAATTCGGTCTGACTCCTTACTCATGTTACGTGGGGGCGAGTTATGATATTCGATATCATTGCCCTCTAGTCTTCTTCTTTTGTCGGTTTTTCTTGCTCCGTCATACATCTAATGTCGTTTCTCCATTTTTCAGGTCTATCATAATTTCACGCTTTTGTTCAGGGGCTTGTTAAAATGTGATTTGTTGACCTCTTTGTTGTTGTTGTTGTTGTTGTTATTGGTGCTGGTGCTCTTATTTATGACGATATGATTTTGAGCATTTCATTTCTGGCGCGTTATTATCATTTGTGTGACAGATGAATTTGGAAGGAACACGTTCTACAGCTTGTCTACCTTCAGATTATCTTCCTGGGTGAGTCCTTCTGACTGTAAACAAAATTTCAAGCATCGCATCTTTAACAGACCTGGTTATTCGTCGAACGGATAAACGTGAGAAAGATGCTTCCAACACTATCTTAAAGTTGGCCCTTCTCGCTCCTTTATATTGTTTTCTTGAGATGGGAGATAGGAGCAGGGCACACAAATTGTAAGTTTGTTATGATATAGGGCCGAGTTCACACTGAAAGAGCGATGCGATACTTTGGTACGATGTCTGATCATGACGCCATTCGTTGAAGCTCGTGGCGAACGCGAGACAGCGAGAGCTTCTACTCACTATAGGAGACACGTCTGCCAGTCGGGTTTGCCATTACACGATTTCTTTATTACTTTCTTTCTTTTTGAAAGCAAGGGACCGCTGGAGCTAGGAAATTATGATTGTTGCGTTTTCGATATGAAAATAGTTAAATGGAGTGGAAAAGGTCAATCGATTGTGACGTGATAGTGGAAATAATATGTAGTACGGTGTACAAGGCGGCTGTGTTCCGTTTCGCGACTGCCGAAGATCAAAGGCGCAAGGAGCAATCGCGTGTATTGCAGTATAATTGTTGGCGTTGAGGGCAGTGTTCAGATGTTGAAAAATGTATTCCTAATTTGTATGTTTTCTTTTGTTGTGTTTTGTATTTTGTATTTTGTTTTGCAAGAGGGAGAGAGAGAAAGGAGAGATTCAGGGAAAGATCGATCGGCTTCATATTTATATTCAATCCACTGGAATACCACGCACGGCATTTGCTCTTTACAGCAGCATCGGTATATGATTTTTATGTGTGTGTGTGTGTGTGTGTGTGTGTGTGTGTGTGTGTGTTTACAGGAAGAGGAAGGGGGGAGACCTCATTAAAGAACATAATAAGGGGCGGGCTGCCTTAAAGTCGTTCAGACAAGAAAAGAAAATATGAAAGAATCGAATCTGATGCTCTTTGTAACTGAGCAATTGATTATGTTCAATTGCAACGGAAGCAGTCATAATTGTGAATACAGCAAACTATAAACCGAATCAGCTTCAGAGCAGTTTCATGACGTAGTGCATACGTCATTGAAAAGCGCGTTGTTAATGAACACCCTCGGCCAACATGCAGAAGAGCCCAACATTTCATAGCAAAAAGCAACACCTCAATATCAGGCCATGGTAAGCATCATAGTTATAACAGACATGGTAAAGTATCATAGTTATAACAGACAGTCAAATAACGATCAATCATTTTGATTATGTGACTGTTTTCAGTATGTCTTTCAGATGCGTATATTTGTCTGTTTTGACCTGTTTCAATAATTGAGACACTCTTTCCGGTTGCACGCGTGCGCACAAACACAGACGTACATAAAAACGCGCACACCATACATGGTTGCGCATCTTCGACGGTGCTGTCGAATTTCGACAGCAATTGGGCAATAAGGGAGTTGCTTGCCTCTGGTATCGCCACCATCACGAATTTAATACTCTACTGGCGTATGTTCACCTTTACCTAGTTGTACGCAAGTTCTTAAGATTCATCTTGGATCTATGATCATATTGTTGTGTACGATTTCTATGTTTTTGAGTTGTCATAAACAACTTTTTACTTACGAATGTATGCAAAAACGTTTAACTTAGTTCACTTTACTCTAAATTGATCTAAAACATGAATCAAAGGATTGGTTATCTCTCACAACATGCAGAAGTTGTTGAAAGCAAGACTGCTCTATACACGAGGCATTTGCCAAGATATGCGAAGTACAGCAAGGGAGGGATGGGTATGAACTTATATCTCCCCCCCCCCTTTTTTTTTTGGAGGGGATGAGGGGAGATAAAAGTGTGGGGCAGAGAAGGCTTGTTGAAATCAAACGTGATGGGTAGTGCGGAACACATAACCTATGCAATCTGTAATAAGTGCGGACGACATTGAATGGACATGACACGCGCACAACAGATCGCGGGCCCTACTAGGCCCATCTAGGAGCAACGCGAGGTCTGAATGAATGTGGTGTAAAGACTACGTGTCGTTTCTTCCATGACCTTGGTGAAGTACACTTGAACCCTAATGGTCCATAATTACCGCTCCGCCAGGCGTCCCTTTTTTCCGTACGGCTAGCGCGTCGAAAGTGAAAGTAAATGCTGCATAAAATATGTAGAACTTAATTTCCCAGTTTTACGCTACAGGTCGGTTGTCGCAATTAGACGAGGGGGTGGGGATGGGAGGGAGGGAGAGCAATAGAAGTGAAATGCAGGGAAATCATGTAAAATGAAAGACGGTTATGAATTTTCGAATGTGAGCTAATCAAACCAATCGTCTTACTCGCATGTTTGTCATGTCCGTTGGGAGGTACTCTTCATTTCGAATTGAACATACGACAATAGATCCCCGCCTTGTGTCCGATCGAATCCCCTTATAGTAGCGCACGACAATGACAGCAACCTGTAGTGTAAAGAGGATTTATGAACGCCGATTCGTTGTTGCTATGGTAATCGCTGCTAGCATAATTTTATGTCTGTAGCAAGTAAACTCAAAGAAGCCAAATGCATTCAACGTATTCTTGGGGGGGGGGGGGGGAGCGCGAAACCAGAATTTGAGATTATTATCCACTTTCTTGCTCGAGTAGCTCTCCGCCGTATTGATATTCGGTGCAACTTAGAAATGACAAATATTTTTGTTTGTTTTAGGCTGTTGGGGGAAAAATCCCTTCATTCTTGTCAAACTGACATACATGAAAATTGGACACCACAGACAGAAACCCTTTTCCTGTACTGGCTCGACACACCTGTGATGACACCTTCAATTTTTAAACATGACTTATGTGGCGAATATATTGGAAATGACGACATCCGAAAATCCGAAAATTACCTGTCAGTGCCAAATGCACATGATTGAGGCTCCCATTTCTATGATATAACCAAGATCGATAAGAAACTTAATTTTGACTTGAAAAAATACAAGTAGATGGAACTTTGAGAATGATGAAACAACATTACTGAGACTCAAATCCACCACAATACTACTTCTCCTTGTTTGTCTGAATTTCTTTGAGGATATCGGCCGTAAAAGAGAAAGTTGAAGGGATGATCTATGCGAATTAATCATTTGACATGTAGCACACAGGCCATAATATGCCTTTGTTATTATCATTGTGATATGATTGATGTTAATTACGCAATTCTAAATGAGACGCGACGGTGGTACGGTAAAAAATGAGTGTACAAGTAGGAGAGTACCAACTCGACAGGAAGTGCCCACAAGATTGTCAATGGCGGAAAACGCATCTATTCCAGATGTATGTGAGCTTGTAGTCTGGCATTGTTCAGGTCACTTGCATTTATAAAGCAAGAATTAAATCTCTACAAAGTGTATTTTGACAATGACTACCACTCGACTTTCCAACTATCCGGTTCGATATCCTGTTCTTGAATGATGAATTTCGTAGTTCGCGTCTAACCGGTCTTCGGAGACAATGATGCAGTGGTTTCTATGACGAGTTGATACAAAATAGAGTCTGGCAACAAAGACTACTTGTTAACTGGTCTAGTTTTGGTTATGTACCATGTTACTTTATGTGTCCTATGCCCTTATTGCCAATACGTACAATTGACGCAACACAAAGACGTGAGAGATTGCTGAGCGAGATTGGATACGATAACGATCGCGAACGTGACTCAGAAAGGAAATTTAAACGAACGACAGGAGGGAAAGAATTAAAGGCGTTGGAATTTGCATACTAACATTTTTGCTGCTCTCGTTGTGAATGATGCCAATAGCTTAATTTCTTTTTCTTCTGCAAGCGGAACAAGTAGAATGATTGGCGTTGGTCACACTGACACACACAAATGTACAGCTGCTGCCGGTAATGGTTCAAACGTTGTAAATTTTTGCGAGCTTTCTATGTACACATTTCCTGTTTTTACATTCATTTGGAATTGTTAGTCTCCTTGTCCAGGCAAAGAAAAAAGCTTGTTTGTTTGTTGGAGGCTCACATGCATGTTATTACTCTCCTACAATAAGCTATGTATGATCATGATTTTTTTTTTGTGACGATTTACACTCGGTAATGTTCAAAAACACGCCTTTAGATCAAAATGAAAGGCGATGTAAATATTCCGGCACGATACCGTGGAGTATTTTTTTAAACAAAGGCAGCTTTTAACAAGACTGCACACGTTGCGTGCGGCTCTACCCTACGCACACCTCACTACAAGTTGTTGCGTTATGCCACGAGTATTTCCACGGTCATGTGGACTCCCCGTGGAGAAGGCAGCGCAAAGAAGTTCAATAAACTTGCCCTTCAGCGCCCGTACCGACCTTCGCACTGAGCAGGTAGCGCGACATTTTATAGGGGTCTTTAGATTGTCAGAGAGTTACGACATGAATTTGCAATGAAAATTGTGGTAAAATCCGCTCAGTAGTGCCAAGGGGATGTACTAGGGTTAGCCCAAGATCAAGCCCCACCATTAAATGTTAAAGAAGAGCCTGCTTTGCTCAACATCCTAGTATGATTCTGCCAGCAACCGCGTATAGATCGAAACGGTTTTAAACCGAGCTCCAGTCAAGCACGCAACGTCCTTGCAGGGACGATGTTGAATTCAATTGTGGATCTTAATGCTTTTGAAGACAGAAGCACGAAGAGTAACACTAGAAAGAGAAGCTGCTAAAAAGAAGACAAACTATGTGGTAATCATGAGAAATCACTTCTACGAGAACAATATGAATTATATAAAGATTTAGGAAAACCTCCTACAGCAACCACCTGACCATCGAGACAAACTGATCAGTATAGAATCATTTCTCATCAATCTCCTCTCAGAGTTTTTCAGATGTTAATGGACGTATTTTCAAACACCCCATCCCCATAAACACGACTGTGATTATTATCTTAGTTAGGTGACCTTTATAAACATATTTCTATTGTTCTCAAACTTTAGACATTTCGCACATGATCAGTCGACATCTTAACAACATTTCCAAGCGGACACGTGAGTACGTGACTGCGTCTGAACCAGTTATAGTCGGTGACCTCAATCAGTGCTAAATTAGATATTGTCCAGACGACGTGATAGGTTTTACAATTACGGCTTTTAGAATGCGTGTATATTATGCAACTAATTTAAGCCTACGCATTGTAATGGTGATTAAAAACAAAAAATACACCCACCCAAGAATGTATGACTCCAAACTGAAGGAGTGGGGTTTGGTTACCATGGCAGCGCATCATGAAGTCCTGCGACATCTCATGTGTTTCACCTCGCCAAAATCTCTTCCCACGTATCACGTTGTAAGTCGACGAGTCTTTTGTTTGGGACTCAGCTGTGCTAGCCCGCCCTCTTTGTTGAGTCATGCACAGGGGAGGATCATGATACCCACATTTTCGTCTTTTGCTTGTGTTTCTTTGGCTTCTTATAAATTTCTCTTTCTTTATATACATGATTATATTTTTCGGACAAGTTTGTACTTGATTATTCACAATATGTCACGACTACCTACTGAGATACCGTCTATTGCCTCTTGTAGAGTCTTGTTTGTCTTTTCCGTTTCTTAAAAGATCATGCATTTTCCTCCCTTTCTCAAAACGCCTCTTTGAGAACGCTGCTTTGTAGATGGATTTGCTGTCAGTGATTTTCTCCTGTGTCCATACCACGGTCCGCTGAGCGTGAAGGGAGTTTGTTTTGTCCATCAGACGAGCACCATTACGTGTACTTGGTCAGCTAAGCGTCATGAAATCACAATCAGGCGGGTACTTGTCATAACACCACAGTCCTGGACTTTTCTTTTTGCAAGTGGACGAGCACGTGTGATTGTTTACGGTGTCGCGACGGTAGAACGTCCCGAAACTTTGCCGTGCGGATAGGCTCTCCCCGATGGATTCGCTGGCGGCCCGGCCACGTGGACAATACCTCGTATTGTTTTTAGAAGTGGTGACTTGTGCAACCCTTGATTCCTTCACACGGGCACTTTATTGATCTCCATCTTCCTTGCAGGGTGAAAACTGATTAGGAAAGGACTCGCCATCTGTTAAGAATTGTTGTCGCACCGTAGGATAAGCGATATTTCGAGACGATAAGATTTTAATTGAACTAATTGGCCAATGACGAGAGCGCCATCTTCGGTCAAAACGACCTGCGTTACGATAAAACTTGTGCCAGCTCATAAATTTCCTCCGCAATTGTCGATCAAAATCAAAACAAAATCTCGTAACTCCTGAAGTCCGGTAAAGAGCTTGTTGCTTGTATATTTGCGTGAAGAAAAAAAAACCCCAACGATCATCTGGAAAGAGCAAAGTGTTAACGAATCAGTCATTTAAACGCTGCCCGCAGCACATTCCCTGACAATAATGGCATCTTTGGTATAAAATCAAAACACCTCTTTACACATAAACGCAAATTTGCACACCAAGCGGTGAAAGTCGACGACTCTTTTGTTTCCATTTTACGTCTTAATTGCATGCACGTATATAGGGCAAAGAGTGCAAGTCATAGGTGACGCAAGGGGAATTCAGGTACGCTAGGCAACTAGCGACGTAAGTCGATCGTGTGGTTTAGTGATATTCTAATGTGGCCTGTGAAACGCGAATTAGAAAATGTCTCAGTGTGTGTATAAGATGTATTACCTACAAATACGAGCATTTTTGTGTCTTCCAAGAACTCTGTTGTAGTAGTCATGGTACAGCAGTAGTTAGGTTTACTGACTATGATGTCAAACATCAATAGCAATGTTAATTTCCCACCAAAAGACACCAAGACTCTGAAAAAAGACACCGAACACACGGTAGTATTCCAGCGTAGGGCAGCAATAAAAAAATACTGGTAGAACCAAGGAGGTACCTCCTTGGTAGAACTAGCCAAAGCCTTTACAGTGAACACGAATAAGCATTGTCTAGGCTCGGAATTAGGGCAACGTCGTAATTTCAAGCATCGTCACACTCATAAACTGTTATTCACAACGCATTTATCAGGAAACACCACAAGTTTCTGTTGCTAAATAATTGTCGTTAAGGGAGCTGAACGTAAACGCACATGGTGTGCCCGTCCCAAACTATAGAGAGCATTCAGAGGTTCGTGTGTGTTTTTTCTTCTTCTCCTTTTAGATGTCGTGCACTGGCCGGTTGCTCGAGATTGCGTCCCTCTTTATTTCTCATCAACCTCGTTTTCTTCCACGAGTAACTTTTTATGGCAATACCACCTATACTGACCAGAGAGACCTAGTTTTTTTTTTTTTTTTTTTTTTTTTTTTTTTACTGACACACTCTCTCGTATATCTGTCTTCTCATCATTACTATCCGGGCTTACTTCAACAGGAGCTCAGAACTGAAGTAGGTTTGTCGTATTTATTCAACCTAGGCACACCCCTTTCCAATTGCCATTGATAGAGCAAACATGTAGGTCTAATGTTCGTACGTGACGTTGGCAAAACGCGTCCGTCGAAACAATGAATAAGGGTAACACTCACTGATAGATAGCCGCTCTATCTGTGGGTTTGTCGATAGAGGTGTGTGGGAGCAAACAATCGATGTTGATGGGTCATGCTGGACCGGGAAGAAGGAGGAGGGGGGGGGGGGGGGGGGGGGCTCAGGGAGAGGCATGAGGGAGAAATTATGAGTTTATGGATATCCGATGCTGACCGCAGCGAGTTGATGTGTGGTGTCGTTTAGCAGGTGGGTGGAGTAAGTTAGAAAGCGATTTGTAGAGGAGCAGTTTTGCGTGCGGCCGATGCAGAACCGGAGGCCCGGCGCGGCGGTCACCCTCACTCACGTACAGAGAGAGAGAGAGAGAGAGAAATGAAAAAATGACAAGAATAAGATAACAGAATGTCTATTCCTCACAGTTCCTATCATCAAACGAAAGGAGGAAGGGAACAAGTCGATTTGCTTTAGTAATAGAGCGCGCGTGCGCTCAATGCCTCGCACGCACATGAACACGCGCGGTCAAGTTGCTCTCGCACACACACACGCACACACACACACACACACATTGGCGAAGTGAAAAATCACTTCGATCAGCGACAAAAGCAGAAGAAAAAAAAATGTAAAAGGACCCGGTAATTTAAACGTAAAACAAAAAAGTCGTTGGTTTTGAGGCGATCTGTGTAGTATGTCTCTTTGACAAGACTTGTAAGCACTGAACGGCAGCAACGCCTTGTTTTGTGATAAGTCTCGCATCATTAACTCGACCGTTTGGAGCAACAAAAGAAATCATCTTCGTGTTTCAGCCCGCTTCACTAATATGATGCGTTATTGTCAAGCACCCCACATACGTCTCCTCTTCCTTTTTCTTTTCGCTTGTCTTCCTCCCTATTCCTCTGTCTCTCCCCTTTCCCCTCTCCCTTTCTATCACCTTTACCGTGTCCCCCTCTCTTCTCTATTTTCCCTTTCTGCTACTCTCTCCATAGCACAGAATATTTGCAAGTAATAAGCATTTATTACATCAAATTGACGAAGGGAGTACGGTGCACTTGTAACGGCTCTTCCCCACACGTCTCATCCGCGCCGGTGCGGTGATTTGCGATTGTTTGCTGCTACTGCCGCGCGCCTCTGATTACATCTCTCATCTTATTGGTCGTTAGCGCGCAATACGCACTCTTTTGAGATGGTAATGAAATTAAAGAAGGAATCAACCTAAACAGCAAGGACTGTACATCCTTTATGCAAAATCTGTTCGATCGAAAACGAACGTCGGATAAAAAGCCTCTGTGCACGGAACAAATTCACCACCGGTATATTCTGAGTGATGAAATCAGAACATGCTCGTTATCTGTGGTCACTGATGCTTCGGAAAGAGCCAAAGGTCTCTCCCTCCCTCCCTCTCTTTTCTCTTATTTTCTCTCGATACATGGGATTAAAGTGATAGACACTTGCAACCACTCTCAACGCAACATAGGAAAGAGGAAAGGAATCTTGGAAATCTCAAAAAGTGCAAGGCGGAGATTGGGGGGAATTTGGGGCAGCAAATGTGTAAGACTAAAAAAAAAAAACCACACAACCCCAGAGTAATTAGGAAAGAAGCAAAAGCAGGGGGACAGAATGGATCGTCATAGAGAGGAAGGGCACATGGGGCAGGAGAGTTTGATAAAATGAGAGAGAGACGGAGTGGGAGGGGAGTAAAGAGATACAGAGGGAGAATAGAAAGTGAGAGAGGGAGGAAGAAAAAAGAAAAAGGAGAAAGGGGAGAGATAGATAAAGAGAGAGAGACTTATAGATAGAAAGGGAGAGAGTGAGAGAGTGAGAGAAAAAGAGGAGGGGAGAGAGGAAGAGAGAGCAGAAGAGAGAATCGGCAGTGTCACTGTAGCGACTGCTTCAACCATCTGTTTCGGGAAACTCCGGCACCAGCAGACGGCATATGGAGACTGGGGATTTTTTTTTGCCTTTTTTTTGTTTGGCGCTCTTTTTACAGTCCAGATGGGGGTTGGGACTTCGTATCTGTTTACTCCCCCGACAAGTCACGTACCATCTACTCATCCAGAGAAGAAGAAGGAAAAAATATTAATGTGCTTAAAAAAAAAAAAAAAAAAAACTTTTTAGGATAATCAGAGAGATTCTCCCCCCACATGTCATCAAATGCGATTTTCACTTTGCGCGATTTATTTTGTTTATCGTCCCGATTCATGAGCTATTATTTCATGGACGTTACCAATGTAATGATCTGGACGATATCGCACTTTTTCATGGAATTAATTATGATAATGTGACCCAAGGCGTATTCGCGCCTCTTCTGCCTGTAGCAAACTCCACGTTAGCATAGCTTGTTAATGTTCCATTCAAACTGTTTGTTGCAACGATGTATTGTAGGGAAAATACATAGAAATGGTACTGTCTTTGTTTTGTTGCTTCTAAGCTGCAAGAAAGCTAAATGTAAAAAACAAAACAAAAGAAGAATTAATTTAAAGAAATGCAACGTTCAAAGTAAGTTGGTCGGAGGTGTAAAATCATTCATCACGAAGATCAAAACTCCAATCATGTGCTACTATAAATTTTAAGAGAATTGAATGATTATATGAAGTGACGCTCAAGCCGTAACTTTTCAAATTACCAGGGTTGAAGAATGTTACTCTTATACAATATTACTTACTAATTCCACGAATGTGGAATTGATCCAAACTCAAGAATTTGGTACGTCGAAAGGGAAGAAGGATGATAAAGGATAGATATTAGACTTCAAGCAGCTTGAGCTGAGGTGGGAGGTTGATGTGGTGTAACACTCACAACACGAGCTGTTGTGTTGATGTGTAAAACAAACAGGTGATCACGACTTCTCAACGACGTCACTTTCCACTGCAGTTCCTCTATTCTAAAATACAATTTTAATCAGCTCGCTACTACGAGAGTTACGACAGAAATCGCCTGAAGTGGAAAATATTTGAAGAGTCTCGCGATACCTACAAACCAATCAACCTCTTAAAATATTTCTGCTTGTATCTATTGTGTGTTACGTAATCAGTGAGGGTGAATAACCCAAATACTTGTTTCATTTCCGACCTTTACTTCTGAGGGTGACGAAGTCATGTCTTTATGGTAAAGACAGCTTAACAGATGACCGGCTCACATCAAGTAGAATTGGAATAATTTTGAAATACTTTCGATGGGATGATGAAAATACAGTTTGCAAGCGGGAGCACACTGACTTGTTCCTTAATGGCTCACACGTATTACGTAATCAAGTAAATTATATAAGACAAAGTTTGTAAAATGGCATGAAAATGTGATGAAAAAAAGGTTGTCGAACTGACCACTTTTAGAAATTTTTTCATTCTAAATCTTACATTTTTTATTCTTGAGCATAGAATTGAAACATCAGATTCATTTCCTTTCAAAAAACCGGGAAACACAGCCTTGTATATTATGCAAAGGCAACGACTGGTTATACCACATCATAGCATGTCGAATTTGAACTATTAATTTGAATTAGTCAAGGCTCATCTCAATGAAGACTTAGATTTGACTTTTTATCTCTTTCCAACACACTTAAAAACTCAAAGAAATCCTTTAGATGATACCAGGAAAAAATCACTGAAAAATAGATTGATTTCATGTGATATAGATATCACCTTGAAATCTATTGCGCATAGCTTTGTAGTAACGCATGTTACGTAATCAAAAACAGCAAACTACCTTTTGTGACGTCACTGTTACCTAGTCAAAAGCTTACATCTTCTTTTTGCTTATAGAGCATATGCACGCGAGTCAATGTTGCCAATGATAAACTTTGATTTAAGAATGAGCAGTGATTAATAGTCTGGAATGTGAGTATCCTACGCGTACGTCACTGTAATACATTTAATCCCATAGGGTTTTGATTGACTTTGTTTGACCTAGTATTACGTAACCATAGTGGTGACGTCATCATTCACATAGCTCTGAATTCCTACTCACTGTAGAGTGGATAGAACAGCAGCGTACTTTCAAAAAAGAATAATTCTTGCGATTTAAAAAACAAATGAGAAATAAAACAAGTGATCGAAAGCCCCTTACGCCTACGTCAATACGTCAGGTTTAAATATGTACCAACTTGACATAGGCTACTTGACCTCATGTTACGTAATAATGATGGTGACGTCACAAGTATCATGGCACTGATATTGCAATATTGCAGAAATGGGGTAGAGCGGGGAATTTCAACACACAAGAAATGTAATAAAAAAAATGAAAGAGAAAAATTCAGATCACGTCCAGTGGTCTACACTTATGACAATAATCTACAATTCCAACCACGTTCCTTTGATATGGTTTTCGTGATGCGTTATTACGTAACAATGACGGTGACGTCACAGGTACCATGCCTCTCATATGAAAACTATGGAAAATGGTGACAAAACCAAGGAATAAGAAGAGATTTTAGAAATTGAAACAAATTGGCAAGAAAACGATGATACAGAATCATTCGTACAATAAACATGTCGTAAAAACTCAAATTCACACATTCATATACTTTTGGAGGGGTTACGCGGGTAGGAGATTACGTAACAACTGGGGTGACGTCATGACATGTGCCTTCACTTACTTCAGAATCCATTACTGGTCGAAACCCGCTTTTTCCATGATATTTGTGGAAAAAGAAACCGTAAAAATATATTTTACAGTAGTGTTGTGTCTTAAAATCGCTTTTACACGTAGAAAGGGTATTGCGTTGTAGATTCAGGCTTATATTGAGTGTGACAAATGACACGGTGTTACGTAACAACTATGGTGACGTAATAACAATTAGTTGGACTATTCGAGAACTCCATAGCGAACCATGCTATCGGGAAAATTGTTAATTCTAAAAGCGCCAGAGAATAATGTTTTGGTCAACTTTGCTGCTCAGTTTCCTTGATCACATGTGTAGATTGATTTTTGTAACATTTCTTTGAGTAATGCCTGTCAATTCGACCGTACAGTATTACGTAACCATAGTGGTGACGTCACTCCTCTTGCCAACTCTAATTTCGTGTGGAAACCAGCAAGTGTCAGACCATGAGAAAATGCGTTCGTCATGTATTTAATTATTCAATTCCGAAAGAGTAGAAAAAACCGCTTGATCCAGATGTATTCTATTCTTCACCTGTGGTCAACCTTCATGTACAAAAATGAATAACAATTATGGTCATATCTATATATCATATTACGTAACATGTAGGGTGACGTCATCTTGTTCTGTCATATGAAGAAATGATGTGCTGCAGCCAATTAATAAAAGTTCGCACCAAAAGACTTTGAAGACCATTACTCACGAAAAACCTCACCTCCCATACGATTTCGAAATTTGAAAGGATGATTTCCAAACCACTAGACACAAATTGCTCTGAAGTGGTAAGAACACGCGTGACGTCATTGTAATTACGTAACATTGGTAACTAATATCACAAGACAAGTCTTGGTAGCCTACACCTGTAAAGATGCTTCTGTATCTATTGCCGCTGTGCTCAGCATCCTTATTTTCTGCAAAGTCGCTCTGTCGGTCCTCTTTCTTAAAAGGAAAGATATTGCAATACTATTCTGCAGTGATGAGTGCCTCCTAAGTGCTAAGGGGTCTGAATGCAGGGATTGATGACGTCATGTTCAGCGGGCGTTAGCGCTTCAGCTAATTATATGAAAACAGTAGGCTTTGGATAGACATATTTTGAGACTGCGCTTCGCGAAAAAAAGTATGTAATGCCAGTTGATTTAAAAACAGTGAAAAGACTATTTTTCTTTCTTTTGAAGCGCTGAAATTAACCATTCTCGTGGAAAGGGGCATGAAGATGGCAAATGACTCATTAAGAATGGGCCAACACGGATTAATTCATTGGCAGTATTCATAAACGGATTAATTCATAAACTTATATGAACATAAAGTGACAGACAATTTTAGAATATATATGCACGCATATTTCATTTTTTCAACGCGCAGGAGATATATATATATATATATATATTCATGGTATATCAAACATTATGCAACAAAGCGATTGCATAAGGTATAAGTTGTAATTGTTGAAATAGATTTAAGAGTTAAGCTTCTCTCCTTTAAAGAACTTGATTGGACTTGAGTGGACTGATATTTGCCAGTTTGATATTCCTCATTATCCTTCTTCTTTTTTTTTCCAAATTTGTTACAGCTTTCAAAACAACAGAAAAGAAAGTTAGTGAAACCATCGACGAGCTTCCCAACACCCGGATGGTGCTAGCCATCATCCCAATAAAATACAAATCTAAAGAAAAAGAAAGAGATATCTCCGATGCATCTTCTCTGAAGAAATTGTTTTTCGTATCTACCGTTAAACAAACAAACAAAAAATCCCTGAACGAACAGTGCAATAATTTGTGAAATATCATCAGGTCCATATAAACGCCAATCTTAACTGGATCCACAACAGCAACTACGACAATAACAACGAAACGCACATCATTTTGCAGGTTAAAAATGTTCGTTTTTAAGACAGCAAAATACAGGACTACTAGATATTTAGTAGTTGTCAGTAATCAAGAATTGCTCAGGATTTAACAGCGAGGAACGTATCACCAGCATGATACAACTCACGAGTTATTATTTGAGTTCAGCATCTGTGGCGACCACGACTGTTGCGCATCTAGCGAACAAACGTGTTGTACTGTAACAAGTGATGTGGGTTAGAGTCACATGGCCTCGCTGGGGTACATTTGGCTTTACTCATGGCTGCGGAGTCAATTTGCATTCAACAGCTTAAAGTTAGATACCATATGCTCCCGGTGTCCATGAACATTTTTCCTTTGTTTTGAAGTAATGGCAATGAAAACGATATTGTTTTACCACCGAATCCAATGCCGGCTTCCCCGCCCCTCTGCTTTGGCGCGGCATTGTCGTTGTCCTCCCACGCCCCGAATTTCTGCCTGCGAAAATCTTAGCCAAGAAGGACGGGCGATGAATCACATTGCCGTCGTAAAACTTTATATGGCTGGAAATTGTTATCACAGTAGCGCTGTGTCTGCCCACAACTTGTTCAACGGAGTTGGGTAGGGCGGAGGTGCAGGCATGTAACTCGGACCGCCACCACAAGAGGCTTAGTAAGGCTGGCTGCCCTTTCCACCCTCGTCTCCAGAATATGCTGAGTTTGATGTTCGGATTTGTCAGACAAAGACTTATGGAACTGAACTGGTCGGGAGATAACGGTTGTACGACAAACACCCTGCAAACTTGCTCCAGGATACGCTACTCCCGCTAATTTAATTCACATTGCGAGAAGAACGAGCGTAATCGTAGATTACATCTCTTAAGACGCTCCCCTTTCCCCACTCACATCTGATCGCTGCAATGCCGGCATTACAATATAAATACAGGTTTTTGGTCATGCCCGCAAAAATAGGGAATGGCACGTTGCGCCTGGGCAGCAGGTGGATCGAGGCGGACATTATTACAGGTGAAAAAGACCAGACCATATCAGTTACAATAAGTTTGCTTAAACGACCATAAGATATGACTACGTCGCTTTGGACGCCTGAGGCGTGTTATTCCTTGACATGAATAATGTATCTGCTTTGGAGCCGCTACATTGACTTCATTTTCAGAAACAATTATTCGTCCCGACTACCAGGAACAAAAAAGCAGGGAGCTTTCTCAAATATACTTTGAAGCCGATTTGGACGCGTTGATTTGTTCGCTGTTCGCATCACTTGATCTCAAAGCTTTTATTCAATGCACGTACCGGGTGGGAGGGGTCACATCGAAAGTGTGCGCGACTGCATGCGCGTCCAAGAGAAGAGAAACACAAACGATCTCGGGTAGAAACTATCTCTCCTGTTCTTTTCTTTTTCTTTTTTTTTGCCTGCAAAACTCTACCAAACATAAAAAAGTATGCTCTTCTGCCCGGTTTATTCATGCGCCACCTTAACTTTCATTTCTGAGTATAGGTAGATCCCCAGTCTGCAAACAGGACATATTTTACTAATGTCGCCTCTTTGCCCCCTGTTAGAGGCATGGTCTTGTCTTCGTTGCGAATAGTGTGCCAAAGTACAATATAAACAGTTTATGATGACTTTTTGTATATCATTTCTTTCATTTAAAGAACGCTGCTACCATGCATGCTGTGGATACCAAAGAAGAAACTCACACTCAGGCTGTCTAGAAAACACGGTAATACATGAAATGGATATACTCATGGACTTTTAAAAAGTTACTTAGACAAAACGACGACTATTATCACCATTGTCTGCTGGTTGACGATTTTCGACAACCTTGGGTGGCGAAATTTCGGCACAAGGAAACTTTTTTTAATTTGTGGCAACAGGTGGGGAAAATAGTTTGTTTCGTATTTACGGCTGTTTTTACTTTCCCGTAGGTTAAAAAACAGTGAGGTAACTGCCATTTTGGACTGAGTATATGCTTCTTTTTTTCTGTAACTGTGGGGTGTCGACATGCCATTGACTCGTCAAAAGCGATGAAAATTTGCCCAAAATCGTAGGAAATCGCACTTGACAAAATTCATAAGACTTTTTCAAAGAATATTTTCTTTTTGGAATAAAAAGTAGTGGTTTTGAGAAATTTAGGCTATCATGTGTCAGTCATTTTTGCTTAAAAGACGGTTTTCTCTGATAACGGGGTAAAGGTACTAAAATGTGTGACGAGAGAAAAAAAAGTTTAGGACTTACCTTTCTTCTTTTCTAGTAGCTGGCGAGCCAGGGTGTTGCTGTCGGCCGGTAAACTTCGGCCGTTCAAGTCGCACCACTTGCCGTAGAGAGCGTTTCGAAGCATCTCTTGGCTGATGTAATCGGGGGAGGCTAGACGTCTGTCCATTGCAGCTGTAGTGGGACCTGCAAAAGCCAGGTGAAGGCAGCTCAGTTGTGAGTCAGTCTGCGTCGAGCACTTGTTTATATATCTGGCTTTCAATAAAACCTGTGCCTTTTCGCCGTTCAGTCACACCACGGCGTAATGAGCGGCAAATATGCTCGTAATAAGCCCAAAACTACGGTGCAGCGTCGAACAAAGAACTCTGTTTCCCCCCAATTGAATATAATAAGTGTCTCCGATGATTATTATGTGGCATATCAACTGGCAGACCTTTTTAGCGAGCTCTCTGGCTGCTCGCCGTACTCTTGACGGGCGAACCGCAGCTGCTGCTCGCGGCCAACCGTGCGCTTCTAGCCGGACGCCCGCCCTGGACAAAAGTCGATCGTGTGTTCTGATTTCAATGGTGAAGCGGGGAACATGATGGATCGTCGGCTGCCTGCCACTGCTTGTTCTAATAGCTCAATTAATATAAATAAATAACAAAACGATAAATGTTTTTGGGGGCGTGTGTCGCTTGCGCGGCTGTGGCATTAGCCACCAGTTAGTGACTGTATGAGTGGTTGGTCCATCCAGACGCTGTTTGCAGAAAACGGCATCACGGCCGAAGCCTGGTTTGGTTGCTCTACACTCTAATGCCGCTAGGAAGCGGCCGCCCGGCTGGTGGCCCAAACAATGCCACAAAACACCCGAAAATCGCACATGTGGACCCAAGAGACTTTCTGCCTTTTGGGTTTTCCTCGCGCTCTGGTAGCGTCGGAGCGTCACGACAGGGCCCGGGTTGTGTACGGCTCATGGGAGACGGCAAGGCCTGCCATTTGGCTTATTGTCGACGCAGATTTGGCGACCAACCGAGACCATCCAGTCAGCCAGGCGAGCAGATCGACGAGGACGACTCTGACGCCTCTTTTGTTCGTTACCAATTCATTCTTCATCAAGCATAAATTGAAACACCAAGATTTCAGCGATGAGTTTTAACTAACCAGCAGCCGGGCACTCCCTTTTTCCCCCTCGCCTCGAATCACAACAACCGGGCGTGGCTTGAAAACCTCGCTACGAGGCCCAAAACCGTGCCCGGTTCAGAGGAAAACCAAATAAAATTAGGCAAATCTAGCATCGCTCCCACCTGGCGAGATGATCAAAAAACAGTGTTCAATCAAAGGTGGGGGGACCCATCCCGTGGGTCTTGCACGGACGGTGGGGTGTCGAAATGACAGGACTCCCGTCGGCACACCCATGACGCTGCTTTCGCACACAATGGCCGACAAAATCGGCACAACTTTCTCCTTAGAATACACAATTGCAAGGCAAAATTACAGGCTTTTAGGGCAAACATTATGACTCGGACGCTGTTTAGAGCTTATAGCGGGTGATAGAAGGGTAACAGGGAGACTTGGGCCACTTCTATATTTCAATTAAGACTTGGAATGTTTTTCGGGAACAAAGAGATTGTGGTTGCAAAGATCGCGCGGCGTCGGACGGCAAACCCAGACGCGAGGCGTAATAAAGATCTCTGCGATCGATCCGCACCAGGCCTGGTCGGGGCAACGCGTCCTCTGCACCTTGCGTGATAAGCGAACTGCGCTCAACAGGTGGAATTGTTATATCACGCAATCTTTGTTACAGGTCCTATCCTTGTGGAACAAAGTTCTATTCATCCAAAGACAGGATTATTCAGATTGGTGTATTTCAAAACACGTGTTACTTTTCAAACAATGCTTTATGACTTTCCGGGGGAAGAGTGATCTTTCCTGTCGTAAATTAAAAAGAAAATTATTCTTGATTACCATGTTTTGATTCAGACACTCCTAATGTCCAATGCACTAACATGTTTTGATAAGATTATGTGTATCACGTTTGCAATTTGTCAATACAAAGGACAAAATAACAACAACAACAACAACAACAAGAGAAATAAAAAGCACATCGTTACGTACAGCGTAAGATTGTGAAGAGATAATACCTTGTAGAACACTTCCAACAAGCTGAACACTGTGTATTGCATTTCTTGTGCACCGCTATATATATGCATATATCCCATCAGATTCGATTAATTAGCCTGTCTGTGTTCAAGAGTCAATCTGTTTAACACACATAAAGTCTTTGTTCGACGACGTTGTCCTCATTTTATCATACGTAAGAAACGACAAAACATCAAAATAAGGCAATGGATACAATTTGTTTGTATTATTACTGTTCTATTCCCTCTGCCCCGAAGGGCCCTTTCCTTTGCACATCATTGAAAATGGCCCAGTCCCAAATAATGAACTTTGCCACGGACGTTTCGAAGCTCTTAAGCTAAATGTCATCATTGTTTGTTTGTTTGTTTGTCTTGGGTACATCAATAAGAGGATTCATAATGGCCAGTCTCTGACAGTCGGTCAGCAAAAGTATGACAAATCACCGACTTTCATAAGCCACAAAGGTTTCCAATAGAAATATGAATTAGCATTTGAAATCGAAGATAACATCTGTCGCGAAACAAGGCAAGCTCGGAATATCTCCCTTTTGATTCACTCAAACCGACAGGGTCATAATTTCAAGTAAAGAGAGTTTACCTACCATGTGTAGTATCAACTTATCCAGAAGAAAAATCCCAGCCTTCCCGAAATAAATGACATTTCTTTTATTCATCATTATTAATCAAACCCAGATTTAAGACATCATAAGCCCTGTCAAAACTGGACTTTGCACGAACATATGCCTTTTCACTTCCAATTCCAATAAACTGTCCATTATACAAGCTTGAGGCTTGGAGGCTATACGTGCATGCTTGTTTCATATATCGGAAAAGTAATTGATATACATATAAATAGACAAAACGAATATCAGAATGCAAATTAGGCGGTTCAGTGAAAGAAGTCATTTGACTTATTATATCACAAATAGGTTAAAGGGGGCAAACGGGCATGAGGTGGAGATGTGTAAATAAAATGGAACAGAGTGGAAGCAAAGACGAACGACAGACGAGAAGAATGGAAGAGAGCGAGGGTGGGAGAGTGAATGAGAGAGAAAAAGGAGAAAAAGAGAACGAGGGGAACAGACAGACAGGAAATTGGAGAGGGTGGATTCGATTTTCAACAAAATCACCGCAGCACAATGGGAACGCATTTGCCAAAGTTCACGCTATCATAGCCCAGATAGTGGTGTCATTTTGCCGACGGTTTCGTTCAAGTGTAGCATCAGTAGGAGTGGTTCGCGGATGCTTCGGGGGAAAACTTCCAAACTCGACGCACTTCTGTGGCCTAATCCAGTTCTAAATAGCACAATTGCGATTTAATATTCGCGATTTCATAACGCCACGCCGGGAGAGGTGCGCGTAGTAAAATAGACGGGTCAGCGCGCCGCTCAGCCCCTGTAGGCATGGTACATATTATTTTTAGCCCCGCGCGGCGCGAATGGCTGGTGGCTGGCGGAAAAAAAATCATAACAGTGATTTTTCTAGAAGAAAAAGTGGAGCGGGAGGCGTTTCCTCTACTTCCATACTACTACAGATGACTACAGACAGAAGCCTTAATTGCCTGGGATTGAAAAGGGCTTCCCGCCGCAACACATTTTGTCCGATAGTCCATACACAATAAGCCAACCTGTTACTGCTCGTTTGAAGTCACACCGCATTGCTGTGAAGACTGCGATCGGCTCGTCGCCCGCTTGACGATGAAGCAGAAGCAGATACCAGTACGACATGATCTCGTACCTCGCAGGGGTCATTTAACAGCGTGTAGACATTCAATAAAATCACTAGAATAATTGTTAGTCGTTGTTGTCTGTAAAGAACAACTAAATTCAGTTGACATATAGCACCGACAACAAAAGCATTTAGATCCAGTGAGTTCCAGAGACTTCAAGTAATAAGTGAACTTGACAAGGTTATTGTCCGCTTCTTGCAGAAGGTCGGGAAAAAATGAAAGAACGAGTGAAATCCCGAAGACGAGCTAAACAGCAGCATATGAGCCACGGTTGGTCACTGATAGTCTTCACCAATTTGTATTCCCTCATGAGTGGCGTAACAGAACTGCTGCTACTAAATGCACGATAGAGGAATACATCAGGTCCAGCTTTCTTCTTTTCTCAAGGCTGTATCTCTGGATGATAGCCAATGAACAATCCACGGCAAAAGGTACTGACACAGACACAAATTATTCGACGTCTCACTCAGAACATCCAATAGATGTGGTCTGGATTCTTCGACTTGTGCTACAGAGTCTGCGAAGCTTTTCAGTACGAATTTATACATTTTGCTTTTAATTCAACACGGTGCAGGACCGTTCGGGCAATTTCTTACCGTGGAGCAATTTCTTATCGCAATTCTAATCTCATCCCTTATTTATAAACACGCAGCGGTCCAGATTGTGACATTAGCGCATTATCAAAACCATGATTAATTGACCAACACGTTAAATTCATGCGTTTTGTTGGCTTTACATTTCTCCCGCGTTTTCGTCAAAAACGCGGAGATGAATGGCAAAACGCGAGCAATTTGATAGATTAAACGCATTAATAAAACAGAGCAATTATCAAAGAGCCCCAGAACTGGGTCAGAACGAAGCATATGATTAGGGGCATCTTAGAAAATCGGAGCGGTAGATAGATAAACAGATATGAAAAGAAACAGAAAGAGGGTGTGAGCAATAATACTTAAAGAGAGAAACCATCCCACGTGGATGTTATTGTATTCATTTTTCTTATTGTTTTATGATGTGTAGTTCATGTTGGTTATGTAACTGCCCCGTAAGCATCATTTTTGACGAACTTCAGCGCTTTATAAGAGGCCACTTTCATTATCAATATCATTTCGAAAAATCATTACAAATACAACGACGATTGAACCTGGATTACAATCTAAACATTGCTAGCTATAAGAAATAATTTTGCTTTGCTTGCATTCTCTTGGTGAAGTTTAACAAGAAGAGTGAGGATTTCCTACGCTGATATTTGTTGGTGTTAATATCAATGGTTGAACACCCGTCCGGCTTCAATAAGAGACCACACCAGCTGGTGTTACTTTGGTGTAAACTTATTTTCACATTTTTTCAAAAATCTAGTATTTCAATATAAAATTCATGATCGTCTTGTTTAAATTAAAAATCAACTAGAAGTGCAGTTACTAAGAAACTCTTCAAAAAACAGTTTAAAATTTGGAAATGACACCCGGAGGTTTTAATTTAACACCATAAATGAGCACCGGAAATTTGACACCAGCTCGGTGTTCACTATTTAACACCGGACTTTTTGCAGTGTAGAGACACGAACAGACAATTAAGTTGGCCCTTACAAATATCACTCATCATATGCTCGCTGGAAAGAATGATAAAGTTTAAGGAAAAGAGTTCAAACTTGTCAAATAATGAGAGGAGGAACTAGCGGTAAGAGAATTGCGTCTTCTTTCGAATAACATAAGATAAATGAGCAAAGTTACATACAGTGAATGATTAGACAATGTTGTTTTGTTGTTTGTATTACCCGTGATGTATGGGCAATAGAGCAACGCTCAGAACAACTTTCCACTTTCAAAAACCCGATGTAAACTTCCTCTCTGGCCAATCAGAATCATCTATCACGAAAGTTTGGACCATTTTCATGGTTGAGATCTGCTGCAAATTTACGAACATCAGGTGACTGTAGGTTCAAATGAAATAAGACAATCTGCGAACCCTATATAGCAATCTTTGACAATCACCGAGTAAATGATAAAATGTCAAATGGCAGCAAAAATCTATTTGGAACTTATTCATCTTTAGACCCTCTGAGTAAGTCACACAAGTTGATTTACGAGCCGTGACTGTATTTATTTGTCTAGTCAGTTCTGGTTTATCTATACGTTGATTTTTAACACTATCACTCTCACCTTATGTGTGCAAAAGAGTTGTCTGATAGTTTCAAATCAAACGGATTCAGTTGTTGAAGGTCTGATATATGTCGAATACATATGTATAATGTGTGTGTGTGTGTGTGTACATATATTTATTTCTACTGATCTGCAAATTCAATTATAATTCGTCGTGTAAACTTAGCCATTTTCAAATCACTTAATGCAGGGAAGCACAAGAAACATGTTAAAATCTGTCTTTTGTTATTTATAAAGATAATATGCATAATGAATGTATTCTTGTGGAATTTTACATGTTCCTTACAATGACTATTCTGAAATAATGTATCAATATGCATGCACATGTATGCATTCATGTAATATGTATATATATATATATATATATATATATATATATATATATATATGTGTGTGTGTGTGTGTGTGTGTGTGTGTGTGTGTGTGTGTGTGTGTGTGTGTGTGACTGTGTATGTCTGTGTGTCTGTGTATGTGCGTATGTATTGAAAGAGAGCAGAGAGAGGGAGGGAGGGGTGGGGATGGAATGTGGGGTTGAAGTCAGAGCCTTTGGAATTGTCAGGCAAATTTGAAATAAAAAACGCAAAACAAGGCCAATACCTAAAATTTTGCCCGATGATAGAAAACCTTTTAATCTTACTTTTATATGTGTATGTTTGGGATTTTTAAATGTGAACATTGAGTATTAAGGAACAAGTATGCAGGGGATAGGCTCATATAAACAGAATGAAATGAATATCATACATAGTCAAGGCATTTTTATACCAAATGCAAATGAATTAAATTCAATGAACTCCAAGCACGTTGAGAAAGAATGTAACGTGTGTGTATGTGCATTAGGATGTGAATCGAGGAGTATTCACACACCCTCCAGTCACCTGCCCAATTGTTTGTGTGGGTATTTTTGTTATCAAATCATATCATATCATATCATATCATATCATATCATATCAAATCAAATCAAATCATGTTATTAAAATTCCTTTGTGTTTTATATCATCTGGTTACCAAATGATTCGTAGAATTTTATACATGTGTTATTCTATTGTACCCTCAAAACACAAAAAATAAATCACCGTTATCAGTTCAGTGGAATTAGTTGCATTCACAGATTAAATATACCGAGATATACCAATACATTGATGTTCGATTATTGATATTGGTATAAGATATGTTGTATGATATTTTATACGTTTTACAATGCTGACAAAAGCGATATTTTTCTAACGTTTTACATGCCATTTGAATCCTGTTCGTGTAATGTATTGTATATCTTTGTAGAAGGCACGTAAACAAAACAAATATCCTGACATGGACGCGGTATATACTTTTCATGTTACACGTTCTGATTACATTTGATTCATCATTACTTTGTTTGTAAACACACGCTTTGTATTAATGTTCACGGCCTTGCTGAAGACCAGCTAACAGGTGAAAACAGGTTTTTTATCCTTGATGACATAAAGTCAATCAATCAATCAATCAATCAATCAATCAATCAATCAATCAATCAATCAATCAATCAATCAATTACATTGTAATGTGAGTGAGAGAGGAGGGGGAAGAAGAGAGAGAATACGGATATATAGATGATTTTCTGTAGGAATTCATAACATCTTCATTAACATATTCCAGACATAAGTTATTATATATTCATCATTGTTTCCATGGACGTTGATAACGCAACTTCTCACATCACATTTGCGTTGTTATTGTCCACATAGAGTACGGTCAAAGTTTAAATTTTGTATGCTTATAGAGTTAAAATTGTGCATGCTTATAGAACTGTGTACAGTAAATGCAAAAAGACCTTGTTGAAAACAGGAGAAACGTTTTGGGCACGATACTTTTGTTTGTTTGTTCTCGATGTTTGCTGTTCGTCAATAGATGACCTGCTACAAAGACAATCAAATGATCAAACGAACTCTGAAGTGTGCTCATGATAGCTGTCTCTGTATTTCAAGGTGGACTGAATTTGTTGAGCTCATCGCATAGGTCAAGGAGGTACAAGAAACCACAAGAGATGACGGGAAAAGCGAGAAAACGGGATTTCAAGACAAAGGAAACTTGATGATGTTACAGTTGAGTGATTACATCTTCAAGGGGCAGCTCACAATTTCTTACCACGGCCAACCAACGGTGACAATTTGAAGGTGATTGAGGTGTTTGCTCTTTTTTTTAATTTTTATTTCGACAGTTTATTTGTAAAAGCGAAAACAAACCCAAAACGAAACAAAGATAAAAAACACCTACAAATAGATAGGGAGAAAATTAAAACGAACAAAGATTCTGGAAAATGAAGTAAAAAAGTTGATCTACACAAAGACTGCATATCACCTAGATACAAACTAATACTGACCAAATATTATTAGCTGCCGCTTTCAGTAACCAGAAAAAAAAAATGTGTATCAAGCCAAGAGAGACATAACGCGGTCAATATAAATCATGACAAGAAATATCTATCTTCCATTCCCTGAGTCTACACCATAGGTTCCTACTTCCTTTTCCCCTTCCTCCTGAGAGGTCGCGAGATCTAAGCCGAAGTCAGCCCGTGTGAAGCGCACCAAGGCGACGGCTTAATTACGGAAGACAAGCAACTTGGCACGTAGACCCCACCGCCTCCCCGCTCGACCCGAGGAGACAGCTAGCACTCGAAGTGGGCGTATTACCTCAAGATGTTATGGGAGTTGGCTCCCTTCGTGTGTGTTTATTTCTCCATTGTCCAGACACAAAGACATGATATACACCAATCTACTATATGACCTATCTTCAGAGCACATGCATACATACACACACACACATACACGCACACACACATAAAGTCATTATACACTAAGACGCCATGTTTGCTTTTCAACCCTTAATGATAGTGCCTGGGCGACACGGACGACTTATTTCGCCCAGACATCGCCTATAGTCTCGTCATAAGTCAGAAACCATTAAGACGTTAAATGCTAGATGCAACATTCTGAATTTTGTACGTTTGCTGTTCCTTTTTTATGACGAAAAGTTTTGCTCGATTGCACAGAGCAGAAAGCCAGACAGCTCGAGGATGAACTCAGTTCTGGAAGAATTTCGAATTGAAGTTTGATCTAGCTGTCACCATGTAAGACGTCAAGCATACTATGAATTTAAGACAAACTCTCAACAAAAATGCAAACAAGTCACGTTGTAGTTACTCTGCTACTTGTACCAGGATGAAATTATCATGAAAAAAAAAAAGGTTTCGCTGCGCATTTCTCACTTTTCCAGTTTCTTTTCACGCAGGTGTCATTATAATGCAAGCCAGCAAACACGGCGCATGCGTAAAGAGAAAGCTGGGTAACATGCAGTGCTCTGTCTCAATTAACCGTGTGACTGTCTTGTCAGAAATGACCCCCTTGATCGGTTTTAGACAACATCACTCCAGTTCCATTACGTCTGTACGTCATGTACATACTCCAGTGGGTAACATCGCATTCTGTCTGTGTGTATGTGTTTCAAGGTGGAACGATCTCCATATCCAGCGCAAGGGGATATAAATTTCCGACGCAGATACGCAAAAGTTTGTATGAATTTCGTATATTTCATAGTATGTTACCGAGCCATATATACATATACTAATCGTAAAAAATTACATCCATGCATGTCCACTGGCATACTCATAGAGGGTGGCGGATAAACCCTTTTTGTGCCAGGGATTTTGGACATTATGTGCGACGCTATAGGGGGTTCTGTGCCAGCCGACAATCAAGGCACATACAGGGTTAGAGGAGCTGCGACGGCTTTAGGCCCTGTGCATTTGATCTGTGCCAAACATGCATGTTTCATGACATTTTTTAAAAACCTTTTGGTGAATACCTAACACTTTCAAAGGGACAGGAAAATAACGTGAAAAAAATGACCTGCGACAAGCTCTTGGCAAGGAGTGAGTAAACTTTTCCACTCTTAATGGAAAGCTATTCTGCAATATTTGTAATGCAGTAATAAGTGCTATCACTGTTAGTAAATACTTCTAAAAACAAGTGATGTGGACTTTGAAAGGTGAATCGAGCGGAGAGAACTGGACTGGGTTAAAGTTTATCAGTACGTGGAACACAGAAAAAAAAATCACATACTCATTCGAAGGGCGTCCTCTTCGATAGAAACGAGACTCTCCAAAGGGCTATAAGAGCTGGCGAGATAAAAGTTGTAGTGATAATGATTTTTAACACAACCTCTCTTATCATAATTTTTGTGTGAGCAAAAGTGTTGTCGTGTATGTTCAATTCAGTTTATCTCATTACTCTAAACGGATGTAGTTGCTAAACATCTGATACACGGCCAGAATATCTACTGTATCTATCTGTCTATCTATCTATCTATCTATCTATCTATCTATCTATCTATCTATCTATCTATCTATCTATCTATCTATCTATCTATCTATCTATCTATCTATCTAATCATCATGAGCTCTATGTTTTCCAAGGTAGCTATGATACGGAAGACGAACTCTTGAAGTTCCCCAGTGCCAATCTCAAGAAATGAATCAGCGAGCATCCGAAATGCACCATGATACCGCATGAAAGAGCATATAGCTATAACAATTGTCCACCGAGGAAATGTCGTGGAACAAAACGAATAAACTTCCAAGACTGGGGTACCGTAGACATGCTGGAGAAAATGTAATATGAATGGAACTCACGGACACCCGAGAATTGCATAGACCATTACATCTCTATGCACACTCTAGGGTGAAATACACTCTTCAGTTTGATCACTTCAGTTTTCATGACAATGCATATACTATAAGGCTCCACAGTTACTGTATTCTCCTTTCATTTCAGGTTATTTTGTTTACATTATTCTCTGTTACCAAAGAAAGTGATGTAAATCACGCTCTAGTAGAAAGTGAAATAGATATGAACTGAATTGAACTGAAGCATATAAGCAGCATAGACGAGAAACCAAATCCGGCTACAAGAGGTTCGAACTTCTTTGCGACAAGCCCCCTCCACATTCGATGAGGAAAAACTCAAATCTTTTCATATTTGGTTGAACAAACGTTTTAATTCTAAGTAAACTAGTCAGATAATTTTGAGCTGAATACTTGGTATGCAGTTTCCGTTTCTCTCTTGATCGCATGAATGAAAAACAAAATCTACAGCAACCAACTTTCTATAACAACGAAAGCTATATTGCAAAGAAAGCAACATCGATAATTATGCGCTTGTGATACTTGTATGGTCATCTATGAGTTTATTAATGATATGTCTCTTTGCACTTTGGTCCTAATTACGGTAATCTTTGCGTCTCCAGTGTACATGCGCAAATTGATCTTTTATTTTTTATTTTGTATCATCGAGGAAGGAAGAAGGGCGAAAGTCTGTGACTTCTTGCTTTCTGATGTAGTGTCCGAATCTTTATAATCGCTGTAGGGTTACAAGTTAAGTTTCTCAGGCACATAATCAGGTGAATTATACTTTGCATCATCGTGTTTGCTCAGGACATGTAACTCACTCTAACGTAGAAAGTGGACCTTTCCTTTCTTCAAGACCATCCCCCATGTTGCAGTTGTTGATGATGGAATAACCGCTTTCAAATTTTATCCAAAAAAGTAATGTAATATTCCTTTTGAAGTGTTAGGCTATCCTTTTGAAATGTTAGGCTGGAAGTCCCTCGAAATAATAAGTATCACCATCAATCTACCGTGACACATATTTTTGGTCCTTTCTCTCGAACACTCCTTGTCATAGCGGTCGTTTTGATGAAATTGTTTCATGACGGAATCCAGTTGCAAATGATGATCTAGATGCTATCATTTTGCCTTTTCTGAAAGACGTACATCAGTAAATCAATCTGCGTGCCAATGCGTGTGCAAAAACTAGTAAATACGGTTTGTACTCCGTGTATTTTTCGTCTAGTATCATTGTTATCGTCATCAATCATCGTTAAATCATAACAGAGTTCCGAATTTCGAAATGCACTTCCATTCAGCTATTCAGTTTCCCCGCCGAATAAATTCAATCCGAACAACAGCACCCACTCCAAGTTGTGTTCATAGATTGGTGTGTTTCTTTAAAGTCCATGTATATGTACGGCTTTCTTGCATTCCACTGGACCTGTCCGTAGAAGAACGTATTAAGTAGCTGGAGAATTTTAGCATTTACAGTTTAATCACCTTGATTGAATACGTCAACATTCAGATCAGAATAATGAGCAAGATCGCATGTAATCGTTGCTAGATTGATATCCATAATCTATACCTCTGACGGCCTCTACAAAACCAACACTGACCGAATTGTCAGCGCGAGCACGCATCAGCCTTATTAGAGTATAACGAACAGATGGGAAGAGAGAGATAGGGGGTTGGTATAGCCCCATATGACACCAGCACGTCCACCCCTCATCATCATCATCATCATTGTTTGGACTGTGGTCACAATATAGGATGGGATGATGGACGATAATCATTACGGTACAAAGTTTCCGGAAAAGATATACGCTCCGTGTATTTTTCCATTTTTGTTTCATTTGTGAATCCCCATTATCTTTGCACGCTCCATATGGACACATTATTGTCGGCGATCTCATTTACTGCCAAAGCAGTTTTTCCCCTTCTCTCTGGTCATCACCTACCCTCCCCCCCCCCCCCCGACCACTTCGCCACTGTCAATTTGCGACAGTGCGGTTGATGTCTGCCTTAAAGATTGAAAAGAAGAAGCAAAGGGTTAGTCTTCCGCTGCAAATCAGCTCGGCCTTTGCAGACGTAGAGCTCGGACCCCAGCAATCGTAGTTTAAGTGTGTCCATTATTATTGTGTGAATCGCAATCGCGGATCTCTCTCCGACAGTGTGTTCATCCCAAACACACACACACACACACACACACACACACCTCCCTCTTCCACGCGCGCGCACTCTCGACCTCCAACCCCACTCTCCTTCCCCGCGCTCCTCATCATCACCCGGCCTTTTCAGAGTCAGAGATGAAGCGCGCGCCGCGCGATATAAGTGCGCGCGAGTGTGCGCATGTCGGCGACGAGTTCGTAAATGCGAGCTACGTATCTATGAGCGAACGCTGACTGTGGTTACAAGTGTGGTTACACAACCCGCGGCTAATGATGTCTTTTGGATGCTCTCCGACTCGCTATTAATCTGCGCTATTAATTAAGCCTGGCAATAACATAGAAATCTGCTGGATGAAAAGTCTTTTATCAGGGGAAAAACATGATAATGTGGACTGGTGGTTGTTGCGGTAAACGCGCATAAAATACCACACGTTATTTATAAGATTTATATGATTATACGCTAATTTCATAGGGGGTAGCGGAACGTTGTTTTTGTTTTTTTAGTGTGGGTGTGTGGGAGGGGGAGGGTAATGCTCGTATTGGATCAGGGGTCGATGAACAAAAATATCAAGGCACAAAAGTCAAGGCACATGCCAAAAAGTCTTCAAATCTTGAATTGGAGTTAATTATAGCTCCATATGTCAGACGGATATTCTTCATTCTACTGCAGTAACCAGATAACCATTTTAGATCTCATCATCGTCATCATTATCATCATCATCATCACCATCATCACCATCATCACCATCATCACCATCATCATCATCATCATCATCATCATCCTCATCATAATTTTAAATCCGATTCAATTCAATTCAATAGTTTATTCATTTCCATCATCAAAAAAAAAAGAAAAAAGAAAAAGAGAACATGCATGATTCAAAGCGGTACAAGTTGTCGATTTGTCTTTCATTCGTCTGATAAGGGCATTTTTTTTTCAAATACAATAGTGGATCACTATTTTCCATAATCAAATTTATTTTCCGCACGCCCAAGAAGTATATATGCATTGTTCCTCCTAATCATTGTATATATACATATATATATGTTGTTATATGATTTATCTCGTATACTACATGAATCTTTTGCAAATGTTTGAACAATATCATTTCATGACATTTACTCAGTATACTTTGTACTATGTTTTGATTTTCGTTGATTGGAAATAAACTATAATTGAATTGAATTGAATTGAATTAAAGTATATTTACGAATGATGTCATAAAAAAAACACACAATGCACTTTGTCATGGCAATAAAAATAGTAAATAATCATAACGGTGGAAAACAGTGTTCCACTAAAAAGCCAAGCTTGTAAGACGTGGAACACTAGAATAAAACAACGACAGCACCAATTTGTTATACCAATGAAATAATATTCATATCAAATTCTTCTATATACTATTGTACATTTACTCATTGATATGATGCTGATACTATAAACGATGAATGCAAACATATAAACTATATAACATAGCACATTTATGGCACAGACACTATTTGGCCGGGTATGCCAGGAAAATTGACCAAAAAGGAAGATATACACGCGACCACATAAAACAATAACAATAACAATAACAACAACAACAACAACAACAACAACAACAACAACAACAACAACGACACAAAACACAAAAATTTGCCTCTGCAAATTTTATGCCACCGCTGCTCTGACAATATTGGTGTATACCTTGTGTACCCAGGCGCGTTATGATCATATACGTCTGTCGTGAAGAATATGATACAGAAGATCATTTCACATCAGATAAGGTGCGGGGTTTTTTTAAATCACTTTTTACAGTATACTATTGAAATTTTACTTTAGTACATTGTATTTTATTCTATGTCTGTGGAAAAAAAAACACCATGAATTTACTACTCGAATAAACGTACACGAGTATGGGTATGGTCCTGATTTTTTTTTTTTCATAAAGAAGGATAATAACGTACAAAAGGACATCGAAAGTGCGTATGTCAACTTCGCGCGCAGTGAAATAATAGCGAGTCTGCCCCGGTTTGCATGAATAGGAGAAGTTCGGCGCACGTTCCTCCAACTCGTAAAAGTATTCGCATGAATTGAGTTTATAGTTTGACGCAAGAGGGATCAGCGAGAGAAAGAGAGAGAAAGGAAAAGAGACAGAAGGTGGGGGGGGGGGGGGGAGAGGAGAGAGATCAAAATAAAAGAGGGAAAATACGCGAGTGTGTGTGCGTGTGTGTGTGTATGTGTGTGTGTGTGTGTGTGTGTGTGTGTGTGTGTGTGTATGTGTGTGTTTGTTCGTGTAAAACCCGATTGCTCAAGTCAGCCATTTCAGTTAACCTACTATACTGGCTCCCCTTCCTTGGATTTCTGTACCGAGCTCAGGTATTCTTTGTTTTGTTTGTTTTTCATTAAGTTTTATCTTTGTTGTTGTTTTAAATGCCTTTCGCTCTGTTTATACCTCTATCCTCATCTTTCACCATCTTCTTCTTTTTGCTATTCTCTTTCTCGTCATGGTCATTTACTTGCAAGTTTTGTAATTCTGCAAGCGCCCTGAGCCTCGTGGGAAGAGCGTATCAAACATTCATTGTTTTGTATTGTATTGTATTGTATTGTGTTGTAATGTATTGTATTGTATTGTATTGTATTGTATTGTATTGTATTGTATTGTATTGTATTGTATTGTATTGTATTGTATTGTATTGTATTGTATTGTATTGTATTATATTGTATTGTATTGTATTGTATTATATTATATTGTATTATATTGTATTGTATTGTATATTGTATTATATTGTATTGTATTGTATTGTATTGTATTATATTATATTGTATTATATTGTATTGTATTGTGTTTTATTGTATTGTATTGTAACTCATTCTCCCCACCTCTCTCTCTCTCTCTTTTGGACAATATAAAAATTTCTTGCAACTTCTCTTGGTGTATACATCCTCCGGTACTTACAGAAACAACAACAATGAAAAAATCGCGCCAACTAATTATTGTTCTGTTGCTGCTACTAATTATGCTTATACCATAGCTGCAAGCACGGCGATTCTCACCACAATACACAGCAAAACCATAATTGTCAGTTGGTCTCAACAGGGAGGTGAGAAGAACATCATCAGTCTATCTGACTATCATCTACCATTTGAGTTTGAGTTCTGAGTTTATTTATTTTACCACGGTAAAAAGCTAGCTATCAGCTAAAAGCTGTTTTTCAGCAAGGCCGTGAAATAACAAAAACATAGAAATCATACCATGAAGAGAAATACAAATAAAAGCCATAATAATTACATTCGAACGCCAAAAGAAAAGTGAAAAAAGTCACAAAGTATGCAAAGTGTAACATAAAAAGTATATACAATTAACACAAGAAATCAAAATGAGAATTGAGGAAAAGAATTATACAAAAATACACAAAGGTTTGAAAAATTGAGAATCATAATATCACATTGCAAACAGATTTAAACGTTTGAACATTAGGTCTGTGTATCGCGTTTTTATCGCGCTATTTAGCTTTGTTGGAGGAGCAGGAGTAGATGCAGAAGCAAAGAAGAAGATGATGAAGAAGAAGAAGAAGATGAAGATGATGATGAAGAAGAAGAAGAAGAAGACGAAGAAGAAGAAGAAGAAGAAGAATAAGAAGAATATATATATATATATATATATATATATATATATATATATATATATATATATATATACATATATGCAAAGAAAGGAAGAGCGACAGCGAGAACAAGGCGGTTGGAATATAAAGGACCAATTTGAGGAAATGGATGATGATGATGATGATGATGATGATGATGATGATGATAAGGAGAATAAGATAACAGAATGCAGACATTGTCTTGTTTTGTTTCTCTCCCTTTCTTTGTCATGCCTATCTTTAGTTTAATTTGTCTGTCTATTCCGTCCATGCTTTTGTTCTTGTCCTTGTCATAATCTTTTTTATTTCCTGATTATTTCGCCTGACATCAGGATATCAAAATCTTATACATGGAGTCCTTGACGGACCTTGAGATGCCCTCACCTTCTAGAGTAATTCACAAATTTTACAGGCTATGCTTTTCTTGTGAATTCCTCTTTTCCATGTAAAGTTATAAATTATGATTGTATTGCTTACTTGTTTATTTATCCAAACCAGCGTTAATATCATTATGATACTTGTATTCATGTTTTGTTGAAAATTACGTGATTGAAAGTTCCTTTTGACGTTATGTATTCATGTAAGCGTTATGTATATAACTTTATATTACTTTATATGGAAATAAAATCATTTTGAATTGAATTGAATTGAAGAGAGAAGATAGTTTAAGCAAAAACTAAAAAGGAAGAATAGAGTATTTAAAGGAGAAGATGAATTAAAATGAAAAGAAAGATGCTGAGAAAGTCATAACAGAGAACAAGGAGGGAAAAGGGACGAGTGGAAACAGAAGAAGAAGAGATGGCGGACGAAACATTGGGATTGAGAAAAGGAAATATGAGAAGTGCAGGGCGTCGCTGGAAAAAATAATGTAATAAAGAAGAAGTAAAAGTGAAGAACAAAGAAGCAAGTCTAAGGGAAGTCAAGAGATGAAGTAGAAAGTGGCATCGGGGATAAATGTCAAAGAAGAGAATATAAGACATGGGGGAAGAAGGTGGAGGAAAGAGAAGAAAGAGGAAGAAAAGAAGAAGGCAAAAGATACAAGCTTATCTATACTGATCTACTAATCACACAGATGTATTAAGTAAATGTCACTCTAACTATTGAGCAAACACTCTGATCTTCGGGAGAACAGATTCTTCCTATTGTCGAGACTTATGCTCTGTTAGGAGGTGGATGAGTCGCCATGAATAGGGAAAGTGATGAATTGGTAGGAAGGAACAGTTGGTATTTGTCCCTTATACCTCTTCCTTCCCTCCCTTCTTTAATTACAGGCAGCTTGCAAAAGGGATTGGAGGGGCAAATCATTGTGTTGACTGTATTTTAGCAGCGGAGACAGAGAGAAGAGATGTTGAGCGATGATCGCACTCGGAGAAGATGACAAACATCGGCATCGGCGTGTCAACGCCTTCCATTCACAGGTCTGACAGCTTTTGTCCCTCCGAGATGACAATGTCACGGTTAAGGTTAGAAAGCCGGAATGGCACATATTCGCGTGCGTGATAAAAACGAAATAGATTAGCGAGAATATGACGCAGCATATGTGCGCTGTCATATCGCTCCTTGCTTGAAAATGGTCTCTGGAGTGGACGCCGTCACAGTAAAGAAATACCAGTGATGATTCCAAGAAAGACCTTTTTCGATCGTAAGTGCGGTATTAATACGGTCTTTATCCCTACAGGTTATAAGTGATCCGCACATTGTTTTGGTTGTTGAGGGAGAACAGCTGACAACTAGGTTTGATGCTGTGTGCGTCACGCCCAGTTAGGTTGCGGCAAAGTGGTAGTAGCGACGATGCCGAGCATATGACCTGTGTTCTTCTTCTACATGGAAAATTGCATTTCGTTGTATACAATAATGTCTTGTTACAAATGCTGTTGTCATGTTACGAGGTAACAGCTTTGCGACACATGATCACGACTGGCGTTATCTTTACCATCAGCTTAATGTACAGGTCCATTAGAACAGTACTAAATGAGCTTTTTAAGTTAAAGGTTAATTTTAATGTTTGCTATTCTGCCGTCTCTCCTTCTACATTCCTTTTCCTCCTCCTCTCCTCCTCCTGCTCTTCTTTATGTTCATCTTCTTCTTCTTCGTCTTCTTTTTTTCCTGCTACTTATCCTGTCCTCCTCGTCTTCTTTTTTTCTTCTACTTTCATTTCATAACACTTCTCCTCTGCGACCCCGTGACGTAAGCATATATTGACGCAGATTCTTGAAATAGGGCACCATGTCGTCTAGCATGCCGTGCAGAATAAGATTGGTGCTTGGATGTGTCCCTTGTTGTCCAGAGGGGGAAAAAACGTTCTTCGTGGACTCGGATGTTGATTATGTCAGAAAGTCTGACTTTACACAGTGCCGAGATGTTGGAAAGAGGTGCGTTCCCTTGAAGCAATTCTGCTGTGAAGAGTTCGAAGTGCACGCACATGCAAGATCATTGTTTGTAACTACAGTCGCCAACAGATAGCCAATCGGAGGCTGAGGGCGTGCGGCATGAGTATTAGGCAAAAGAACAGTGCGACCGGTTACTTTTCACTGATTGGTGGATTGTTTTTGCGAGTGAGGGCTGGGGAGGAATCGTTAGGTTGACGTGCGCCTGAACAAGAGATGGCGCTGTATATTTACCTCTCAACATTTTCTCTCATCTTTTTCGCGCTGTTGAGATTAGATTACGCCCTAGAAGACGGCCATCCCGCCATGTGAGTTATCATTCAATGAGATGATGTCACGCTCTCCCCTCTCAACCCTTTCGGATAACGAAGAAGAAACATGCCTTTATTAATGTGGCCTCGGTATGAAACTACATTTCGTTCCAACGGGAATGACCCTTTCGGTCTTTTCCCGTACTTTGCTTGCTTTGATTTGCTTAAAAGATTGCTTTCTTATCATCTATGAA